>NC_091155.1:14472554-14737554 GCF_040958095.1 Procambarus clarkii
CTACCACTACCATTACCTTTGCCATTTCTTTCACCAGCTTCACCATTATCATTGTTGCTAATACCACTACTACTATTTACTTAGACCTCCAAGCATTCCTGTGTTCATTATGTAAGACTAAATTCTATTACATTCCCTCTTCTCTAGAGTACTCTTTAATCAATGCAAACCTTCTGTTCAGATCGTGAAATGTGCCTTTCTTGATGTAGCCAGTGCTTTATTTAACTGGAATGCTGTCTTATAAACCATTCTTACCACTGAAACAGACTCCTTCCTATGCATTAAACTTTCTGATGTACCAAGTTGTTTTGAGTGAAATATCACAGCACTGTACCATAGGGAGCTGGTCGGCCGAGCGGACAGCACACTGGACTTGTGATCCTGTGGTCCTGGGATCATTGCCCATTGAAACTCTGCCCATTGAAACAATGGGCAGAGTTTCTTTCACCCTATGCCCCTGTTACCTAGCAGTAAAATAGGTACCTGAGTGTTAGTCAGCTGTCACGGGCCTCCACCCTGGGGGTGGAGGCCTGGTCGAGGACCGGGCCGCGGGGACACTAAAGCCCCGAAATCATCTTAAGATATTTGATAAATGTTCAGTATCAGTAAAAACAATTTCTTAACTTAAAATTGCCTCAGCCTGAACTTATTCAGAATGTGGACTTTTTTTCTAAAAACGTTTTGGTTTATTTTTAAGCCTAGACAAATGTTAAAAAAAATTAGCATAGTATTAATGATTATATTTGCTGTTTAGTCTTCAGATAACTGGGATGGCGATAATGACCTGGCTGGTTTTGCCGGAGGCGAAGGTTACTCAGAAGGCGGAATGGAAGATCAAGGAGACTCGGAGGTTCAGGGGGTGAGTGTTCTGGGCATTGCTTTAAATACATTTGGAAGTGAAGGGCTTGGGCTACTTCAAATTAGAAAAATCCTGTTACTTTCAACGATTGATTTTAAGTAAACTGTGATTATGATTTGATAGGTATGGAAGTCAATCTTGTCAAGATAGTAGAGTAACATAATATTATTGGTAACATAAATTGTTCAAATCCCTTGCTTCCAAAATGTTAAAGAAGATAAGCTTGGTTTTTGGTCCACTTTAAATATCACATAATTGCCAATTTTGGGCTTTAAACATTTTCAGTTTTTATGGCTATAAGTATTTTATAACTAAGCTTATTTTCACTATGGTATTGTTGTAGTTATGAGTAGAGAATGGGACCAAAATCATCAATGTGTTGCCTTCATTGTCTTAAGTGTAAATATGCCTATTATTAAGACTTGGTGTTAACCTCCGTGCTCCACAGCTTTTAATGTAACGTTCTGTTGGTGCGCTGAAATTGAAGTGCTCCCTAAAAAAAATTCCCTTCCCTGAATATGTATATGTAAAAAAATATATATAAAACTAATTACTTTGGCTGTGGGGATGTGGAGATGATGTGGCATGACGTCGCCAGAACGTGGTGCATTTTTAATGCTTTCTAATTTGTTTTTTTTATCGTATCTGATGCACATTTGTACCCTTTACCATATGTACACAGTAGGACATTCATAAGGTTCCAAGGAACTGTGATATACGTGTCACTAATGTGTGCATAAAAAATGTTTTGTCGCAATATTACTTGTTCAATATTCAATTTATTTACACTATGTACACTCACACTATTTACATAGTCATACACTGTATTACCCACTACGTACTTTGGGAGCGAGTGATAATCGAAGAACAAGGCCATGGTACACAGCACAACTTTGCACTCGATGCACCAGGTACACGCACACATTTTCGCTTGCTGTTTCTTTGTTCTGTGTGCTTGTAAACAGTGCACTCGCACAACTTTGGCTTTCGTTCCCGTAGGTGGTATATAGCCAAGTTGAAGTGTAAGGAAGTATTTAAAAGATCTAGGAAAAGATCAATGACAAAATTCTGTTCTTGTTCAAAGTAACCATGACATTTGTCTGATTACGTATGAATATGTATGTAATGAATCTCCAGTATGAATATAATGTTTCAAATGTCTTATCATAATGACTTAAAACACTCATCTTGGCATAAAAAAAATAATTATGGTTTCTTATTAATGTGGTTTCTATAATGTATTTTTGATACACTTCAAACAGTGGATATTGTGCCACAACCCACTAAGGGGTAGTACAACAAACACACAAATATTATAGACCAATAGCACTAACATCACACTCCATAGAAATCATTGAACGAGTGCCAAGAAGTGATATTACAAAACACATGAAGTCAGAATGTCTATATAACCTTAGACAATGTGGTTACAGAGCTGGATACTTTTGCCTCTCACAGTTTTGCCAAACCACTATGACATGGCCTTAGATTCCTTGGAAAAAAAAGCAAAACACTGATGCAATCGACTTGAGAATGGTGCAGGACGGACCGAAACGTCGTCGTCCCTTCACCTTCTAGTGTGTGGTCTGGTCAAAATACTTTAGCCACGTTATTGTCTCATCGCCTGCACTGATGCAATATACAGTAGAGAGATTTCGTGAAAGATTTTAGCAAAGGTGATCATGGTATAATTGCACACAAAATACACCCAGAAGAAATAATTAGCAAATCAGGACGTTAGCTCTTTGGGTTTTGTTCATTAGAAAATTAAAGAGTAACAGTCAAAATCCGGATCATCCGCTGAAAAGCTCAATCCCATAGGGTGCTGTGCTTGCTCAAATGCAGTGCATCCCCACTCTAACGAACCTTGCTCTAATAAATTACTGGATGACCTAAAGAAATTGTGCAAATTGTTCAGTGGAACGTGCAAATGTTCAATTAAGTGAGGATTGTTCACCCAAGCTGTTGCCGAGGTTGAGCATCAGAAGGTGGCAATGGTGTTATCATCCGTTATCCACCTGTAATTACACTTGGGTAATTATTTAATAGGTAATTACTTAATCAAAGTGTAAATTATTGTACTCTTAACTCGTCAAATGTACGTGTCAATCAGGGACAATCACACCATTTCTGACCCCCCCTTCCCCCCACTGTGCGAGTCAGTGAGGGACAATATAAAGTACAGTGCATCCTCACTCTAACGAACCCCGCTCTATCGAATTCCCAGGTGATCCGAACAAATTGAATTTGGTATTAAATGTTCAGTGGAACATACAAATGTTCGATGATTAAGTGAGGATTGTTCGGATGATTTAAAAGTATCTTGTGCACACGTGGCTCACATTTGCTTCCACAAGCCTCCAGTAAACAGATGCCATCTTGGAAAAAATCGTGGGCTCCCCACCTGGTTGTTAAGGTTTCAATATTGAAAGCGAGATCATGTTTAGCACATTTTGCAACAGCTTACAGCACCGCTGTGCAACTTATTCCCCACAGCATCACTTAATACAGTACTGTAATGACAAAGTAAAATAAATAACTGATTATTTTGTGATAGTGTCATAGAGAATCCTGAACTTGATAAAAACTCATGGTCAAGGTTTAGATATCAGTGACAATGATGGTTAGGAAGTTCACAGTGCAAGGCAGACATTCTCAGCACAGTCATGGTTTCATGCATCATGAAATGGGACCTCATGTTCTTTCAGAAAATTAACTTTGGCAAAATGATTCATATTCATGATTTTAGTGACCAGGATTTTGATAGTTGTGGCTGGAGTTAGTGATATGTGTAGGATATTTGGAGGCATTTTGCCGAGTTAGGTGGTATTGTCAGCCGAATAGTAATTACCTAAGTGTAGTTACAGGATGAGACCTATGCTCGTGGTGTCCCGTCTACCCAGCACTCTTTGTCATATAACGCTTTGAAACTACTGATGGTTTTGGCCTCCACCACCATCTCACTTAACTTGTTCCAACCGTCTACCACTCTGTTTCCGAAAGTGAATTTTCCTATATTTCTTCTGCATCTTTGTTTAGTTAGTCTAAATCTGTGACCTCTTGTTCTTGAAGTTCCAGGTCTTGGGAAATCTTCTCTATCGATTTTATCAATTCCTGTTACTATTTTGTGTGTAGTGATCATATCACCTCTTTTTCTTCTGTCTTCTAGTTTTGGCATATTTAATGCCTCTAACCTCTCCTCGTAGCTCTTGCCCTTCAGTTCTGGGAGCCACTTAGTAGCATGTCTGCACCTTTTCCAGTTTGTTGATGTGCTCTTTTAAGATACGGGCACCACACAACTGCTACATATTCTAGGTTTGGCCTAACAAAAGTCGTGAACAATTTCTTTAATATTTCGCCATCCATGTATTTAAAAGCAATTCTGAAGTTAGAAAGCGTGGCATAGGCTCCTCACACAACGTTCTTTATGTGGTCCTCAGGTGATAATTTTCTATCTAGAACCACCCCTAAATCTCTCTCTTTATCAGAATGTTTAAATATTTCTCACATAATTTATAGATTGTGTGGGGTCTATGCTCTCCGATTCCACATTCCATAACATGGCATTCATTCACATTAAATTCCATTTGCCAAGTGGTGCTCCATATACTTACTTTGTCCAGGTCTTCTTGAAGGGCATGACAATTATCTAAGTTTCTTATCCTTCCTATTATCTTAGTATCATCAGCAAACATGTTTGTATAATTCTGTATTCTAACTGGTAGATCATTTATGTAGACAATGAACATCACCGGTGCAAGAACTGAACCCTGTGGTACTCCACTTGTGACATTTTTCCAATCAGATACATTGCCTCTGATTACTGCCCTAATTTTTCTATCAGTCAGAAAATTTTTCATTCATGTTAGAAGCTTACCTGTCATTCCTTTACTATTTTCCAGTTTCCAGAACAACCTCTTATGTGGAACTCTGTCAAAGGCCTTTTTTAGGTCCAGATAGATGCAGTCAACCCAACCATCTCTTTCCTGTAAAATCTCTGTGGCTCGATCATAGAAACTGAGTAAATTCAATACACAGGATCTTACGGATCAAAAACCATACTGTCTGTCTGATATTTTATCATTTCTCTCCAGGTGTTCCACCCATTTAGTTTTTATTATTTTTTCCAATATTTTGACTATTACACTTGTCAATGATACAGGTCTATAATTGAGGGCGTCTTCTCTGCTGCCACTCTTGTAGCTTGGAACTATGTTAGCCTTTTTCCACACGTCTGCTACGATTCCTGTACACAGGGATGCCTGAAAGATCAGGTGAAGTGTAATGTTGAGCTCATATGCACATGCTCTCAGAACCCATGGTGAAACTCCATCTGGGCCAATTACTTTGTTCTCACTTAGCTCCTTTAGCATATTTTCCACTTCATCTCTAGACACCTCTCTATGCTTTATGTTGTTCTCTGGAATTCTTATTGTCTGGTTCTCTGAAGATTTCATTTTGTACAAACACACTTTGGAACTTTTCATTTAATGTTTCACATATTTCCTTTTAATTTTCTGTGAATCTATTTCCCATTTTCAACCTCTGGATGAGATCCAGAGTATGTAATGTATGAGATCTAGATGCTCCTTTATCTGCAATTTGTTGTTATGAGTTTGTAGAATAGGCCCGGTTCTGTTTTACATTTATCCGCTATCCCTTTTTCAAAATTTCTTTCTGCCTCTCCTTACTGCCGTATAGTTGTTTCTCGCATCTTTGTATCACTGGTATGTTTGGGGGTTTGGCCTCTTCTTATATTGATTCCATTTTTGTGTCTTTTGGTCTCTGACCCTCTCTCAATTTCTGTTGAACCAATCCTGTTTTCTCGCCCTGCATCTCTGTTTTGGTACGAATGTTTGTGTGCCTTCATCGAATATTTTGCAAAATTTGGCATACATTTAATTTACTTCCCTGCCTAGCAACAAGGGAGCCGGTCGGCCGAGCGGACAGCACACTGGACTTGTGATCCTGTGGTCCCGGGTTTGATCCCGGGCGCCAGCGAGAAACAATGGGCAGAGTTTCTTTCACCTTATGCCCCTGTTACCTAGCAGTAAAATAGGTACCTGGGTGTTAGTCAGCTGTCATGGGCTGCTTCCTGGGGGTGGAGGCCTGGTCGAGGACCGGGCCGCGGGGACACTAAAGCTCCGAAATCATCTCAAGATAACCTCAAGAAGTCAGTCCAATTACACTCATTAAACTTTTTTCGAAGTTCCCTAGTGACCTCTCTTGAAATCGAGTTTATCAGCAGTTTCAATGTCCCTGTTTTCTTCTAGATGATATCTAAAAGCATATTTAATGTCCAACAGGACGTGATCACTCTTTCCCAAGGGAGGAAGGTACTGGATGTCAAATATCTCTTCTTTCCTGGTGAATACTAGATCCATTACTGATGGTACATCTCCTTCCCTCATTCTTGTGGTGTGCTTGATGTGTTGATACAAGAATGTCTCCAGAATGAGGTTCACAAATCTGCATGTCCAAAAGTCCTCCGTTCTTGCTTCATAGGCCTCCCAGTCTATTGCTTTAAAGTTGAAGTCCACAGTATCAACAGTCGTGATTTATCTGTATCTGCTTGTACAATAATATCTCTCATGACCATTATGAGGCCCTCTCGTTTGTCATCCAGTTCTTCCTTTGTCCATGTGTTGCTTGCTGGTGGGCTGTAGGCATTTAAAATTATCAGCTTATCATCCTGATTCCAGATCTGCAATGCCATAATGTCAATATCTTGAGGGTTTTCAAATATTAACTCTCATACCTTCAGGTGTGTTTTCACCAGTACAGCCACTCCTCCCTTCCTAGTTTTCCTGTCACGTCTCCAAACTGAATAGCCCCTCGGGAATATGACTTCATTTAACATATAGTATTTCCTTCAAGTTTCGTCTCTGATAATGCGACACTATCTGGGACCTTAAGCTGAATTATATCTTGCAACTCCAAAGTTTTTGACCTCACTCCATCTATGATGGTATATACAATTTTCAGGAACATGTTCCCTTTCCCTTTGCTCTTTACTCCCCCTTCCAATAATGATTTTGTTGCCTTTATGTACCATTTTACAAGCTTTCTAGTCCCTGACACTTTGTAGAAAAAGTTTTATTTCTATCCCGATTTAGATGTTTTGCTTCAATGAGGTTCATTTTCAGCTTTTCTCTGTCTTCTTTTGAGAGGTCTTGTCCTATTGACCAAAGTTTGCCATCCTCATCATGGCAATTTCCTGGCATTTCTAAGCACTTCCATCATGTTTTTCACTCCATTAAACGTCACCCTTAAGGGGCGGTTCTTGTCTTTCTCATATTTTCCTATTCTTCTAAAATCACTAACATTTTCCTTTGAGCCTTCTCCTAAACCTACTATTTTCTCTATGATTTTCATCTCTTCTGCTGCTGCTCGGTCCACCCTAGATGAAATTTCCTTCTCTAAACATCCAAAAATTATTATGACTTCTATCTGCAGTGTTTTGTACTAGTTTACTGTTAATAACCAGTTATTTCCTAATTGCTCACCTAATTTCTGCTTCTTGTTGGTCATTTCTGGTTTTGACTTCCGAACACAATTCCTTGATTGTCTCTTTCTCTCTTTTACAACTTGTGGGTGGGTGTGTGTGGTGCTATGCTGCTCTTGGTTTTCATTACCGCATCCACCAAGGCTGCTTGGTGGTTCATTAAGGTGCTAAAATGTAGGTAGTATAGCACAAAGTTCTCCCCACGTGGCACCACTACTCACCAAGGAGCACTCTTCTCTCACACGGAGAGGGTGGTTACTCGCTCCCTAGCCCCGTTCCTCGTGTCGAGTGGAATAAATTCTGAGGTTCCCCAAACCGCGGTCTCCTTACGACTGTCAATGCACGAGGCTCTATACCTTCACACTATTCCCCACCAAACAAACGCCTCGCGCGCTCTTCTCAAGATCACCAACATAGCTAGCTCAACTCTTGGCTCCCGCCAGGTAACTCTCGAAGTGCTGGTACTTGCTCTGACTCGCACTAACCTCAGGTGGTAGAATTCATACTTGGTCCCAAACCCCAGGTAAACAGTTTACAAAGGGCAACAATGGAGGACTAAATACAATCACAGTGGTAAAATTACCAACATTTACTGAAACATATTTACATACGTATACTAATGGGCCACAAAATCCAGATGAAGCTACATTTGGCAACACTCTTCAAAATTTAAAACTGTAAACAGCAACACTGCCTTGGTTCTTCCTTACTATACATTAATAATCTCTTCTGACACCAAATGTAAGCTACACATTAAATGCACTGATAGTAAACTAGATAATGGCATAGTATACTAGTGAGTATACTATGAGTAAACTTTAACACAATACAATCTTCGGTAAACTTAACGTTACATTATTTCCTATACAAGGTATCAAAAACTGGCTGCTCATGGCCGTCTGGGTAAAATAAAATTTCTACAACATCAATATATCAACACGTAAGAGTATACCTGTGTGTGTATATATGTGGGTACAGTATATCTTACACAAGTACTTAGTAAGATAAATGCCACTATCACTGGATTAACTCAATAGCTTATTACAATGGGCATGGGGTGGGGGGAATATTAATCTACCTTAGGTGGGCTGTAGACTCGCCGTTCCTGTTCCAGTTGGCTGTTGGGGTTGGTAGCGTGGACATCAGGTTACTGTTGTTTTAGATTCAGCTACTTGGAACAAAAAGTTTTCTGTAGCACAGGCTATAGTGAGCCTGTAGTGGACTTATCTGGCACAGGAGCGGGATTGTATGTACGTTGAGAGATATCAGGTTGTCCTCTTACTTCAGGTTGATTATCTTCGATCTTCCTTGTTGATTCACAGTGGAGGAGTTGATCAAGGGGGACTCAGATGCTTGCTTGAGGTTATCTTGATGATTTCGGGGCTTTAGTGTCCCCGCGGCCCAGTCCTCGACCAGGCCTCCACCCCTAGGAAGCAGCCCATGACAGTTGACTAACACCCAGGTACCTATTTTACTGCTAGGTAACAGGGGCATAGGGTGAAAGAAACTTTTGCCCATTGTTTCTCGCCGGCGCCCGGGATCGAACCCGGGACCACAAGATCACAAGTCCAGCGTGCTGTCCTCTCGGCCGACCGGCTCCCCCCGGCTACTCTGGTACACTGCACTGCTGGTTTACTGACTATTACAATGTTGCAGGGAGTTATTCCTGGAGGCTGCACTCCAGGTTTTCTCTCACAGCTTGCATATCATCGACCAGGACTTCCTCCTCTTGTCTCGGGTCACTATGAACTCTGCTAGCAGCTTGTAGGTCACTCGGCTAGCCTTCCACAGCTCGCTTCCTGGTAGACAGGTAGACTCTACTGCCTTTTAAGGCCCACTTCAAATGGTTCAGCACTTCTGAATTCCACTTGGACAGTCACCAATGCCTTCAGCAATCTCCTTAATAGGCAGATTCGTTTTCAACTGGAGAGAGAAGTGATACATCCGTCCCCGATGGGGGTCTCAGAGTGTAGTGACACCATCCTCCCTTCCTGCCTACGACTGGGGTGGTGATGTTACATCACGTCCCGTGGTGGTGTTCTCATTCATTGCCTAGGAACAACTGTGGACATCTTCAAGAGGAAACTAGATTTATTCCTCCAAGGAGTGCCAGACCAATCAGGCTGTGGTGGGTATGTGGGCCTGCAGGCTGCTCCAAGCAACAGCCTGGTGGACCAAACTCTCACAAGTCGAGCTTGGCCTCGGGCCGGGCTTGGGCAGTAGAAGAACTCCCAGAACCCCATCAACCAGGTATCAACCAGGTATCAACCTGGCAGGTAGCCAATCATAATTCCTGCTTTCCTGGAAGACCCATCGTCTTCACTTCTTGGTTTACCTGGGATGGAAACTCATTGTTTGGCGTGTTATGCTCATTAAATCCCAGGTTGACTTAACATTATTCCTAGATCCTTCACATGTTGATTTTCTTCTGCGAGGAGATCTGATGACATCTTGTGTTATCGACCAGGTTTTTTTGAGTTCCCATCTGATTCTATACTTGAAAATGATGTTAGTTATCTGCACAGTTTGCTTTTGTGTTTTGAGATCTCTATGCTTCCTGTGATAAACACATATTCTAATCCTGTGAGTAATGTTAGGCATTTGGGAGCTGGTCAGCCGAGCGGACAGCACGCTGGACTTGTGATCTGTGGTCCTGGGTTCGATCCCAGGCTCCGGCGAGAAACAATGGGCAGAGTTTCTTTCACCCTATGCCCCTGTTACCTAGCAGTAAAATAGGTACCTGGGTGTTAGTCAGCTGTCATGGGCTGCTTCCAGGGGGTGGAGGCCTGGTCGAGGACCGGGCCACGGGGATACTAAAAGGCCCGAAATCATCTCAAGATAACCTCAAGAATGTTGCCAGATTCCTGATTGTCGATAGTAATAGTTCAGTTTATTGCTCATGGTAGCCAATGAGGAGATCAATTTTCATATTTTTTATTCAATTTATTTACTTATTAGTCCTATTTAGACTCGAGAAAAGTATGAGGCTGAAACAGAGATGCTGCAGTCAGAGGGTTAAGATCTGACTGATTCATATGAGAGAATTGCCCACTTTCAAGACAGTTTAGATAGAGATATTCAACATTGGGAATGTGTTAAAAGAAAATGTGTTTTCGGCAAAGAAAACACATTTGAAGGAGATAGGGATATGTGAGGGAAGGTTTGCATGAACCATTCACCTGTAGGCCTAAATATTGAAAAGGCATAGACCTAAGCTAAGTAAGTATTTACCATCTTTTGATATTTAAATTTCTTAGTAAAATCATGTCATTTCCACTTTTAGTTTTCACAATAGATGATGATGGTCTCATTAAAGAAAATCATTGACTACTCCGTTGTTTTATTTTATGAATTTTGTGTGTTAAGGTCATCATTCACAGCATCAGTTGATGCCGTCAGTGCTGACTGGTAAAAAGCAGAATCCTGAGTGAATATAGCTGATTTTTATACTTAATTAAAATGTGAATTTTTTGGTTACTTTGTGTTTGCAGGACTTACAAGTTTTTTTTTTCTTAGGTCAAATAAGTTTCATCATTGAAAGTAGTTAAGCAGGGAGTGCTTCTAGCAAAAAGTAGATTAGAGTGTAAATGCGGTTGAAAAATGAGTTATACCTTTAGTGGTACAGTATATTATTTTGATTTTGACCAGACCACACACTAGAAGGTGAAGGGACGACAACGTTTCGGTCCGTCCTGGACCGATTGTGACCATGAATGGCCACAATCGACTTGAGAATGGTCCTGGACGGACTGAAACGTCGTCGTCCCTTCACCTTCTAGTGTGTGGTCTGGTCAACTTACTTTAGCCACGTTATTGTGACTCATCGCCTGCATATGATACTTTTGTTTTGAGAAAAGGGGGTGTATATTTATGTGAAATCAATTAAGCCTTCGGAGTAAGTTGCATTTGTAATAAGTCAACATTGCAACTTCTACATAAATTTCAGTGGGTTTCTCTTTAAATGTCCCTTTACAAATACATTACAATGCAGTGGGTCCTTAACTTACGAACACCCCCACTCACAAATGGCCTCCAAAGTCTTCATTTATATTTCTGGATCTGCTATATAAACTAGCTCCGTCATCCTCGGTAACATAATAGTGCTAGTGTTCGTGTCCGCACATCCACATATTTGTGGGGGTGATGTTTTTGTGTCTAGTGTAGTCCCGTGGTGAACTCTGTTGATAATTTGTATGTGTTTAAGTTAAAAGAGGCTCGGACATGGGAGAAAATTTGCGACTACTAAAATATGGGGGCTGAGGAAAGGTGAGAATGGTAACTCCTTTAAGCCTAAAGTGTGGTTATCATTCATTGTGATCCTGAGGTAATGGTGGGTGGGGGTTGAACCGGGCCCTTACAACTATGACCCCCGAGCACTGTCTACTCGGCCGTGAGGCCTGTGTGTAATTACCCGAGTGTAATTACAGGATGAGTTACACTCGTGGTGTCCCATCTTCCCAGCACTGTCATATAATGCTTTGAAACTGCTGATGGTTTTGGCCTCCACTATTCTCTCCCTCTACTATCCAGCCCAACCACTTAGGGCTGGATGATAGAGCAACAGTCTTGCTTTATGCATGTCGGCATTCAATCCCCGACCATCCAAGTGGTTGGTCACCATTCAATATTTCCGTCCCATCCCAAATCTTTATTCTGATCCCTTCCAAATGCTATATAGTCGCAATGGCTTGGGGCTTTCTACTGATAATCCCCTTCCCTTCTCTCACTTAACACTTTCGCACTCTTCGAACGCCCCTGGGGTCCAAAATTTTTCACTTGTGTCCGAGTCGTGGACGCTAGCAGCATCTATCATTTTAAAATATTTGTTAAAAATTAAAATTTTATCCGATCAATATGTGAGTGGTTTTAAAATGCGCGCCTTTAGATTGCGCACAATTAGATACCAAAATGAAAGATGTAACACGAAAATTGATGTCAGACCACTGGAAAGATTATAAATACCTTTTTGGTCCAAATTTTAAAATATTTGTTAAAATTCTATTTATTGTGCTATTATTATGGGACTAGTTTTAAAATGCACGCCTTTTAAATATGTGATACCAAAATGAAAGATGTAACACAAAAATTGATGTCAGAACACTGGAAAAGATATAAATAATTTTGTGATGATGAGCGTCCAAAATTTAAAATATTTGTTAAAATTCCATTTATTGCTCTATTATTATGGGACTAGTTTTAAAATACGTCCCTTTATATTGCGAACAATTTGATACCAAAATGAAAGACGAAACACGAAAATTGATGTAATCAAACTGAACAAGTATTCACATTTAGTTAGGGTGTGCCAATTGGTGCTCATTTACGGGCCGACTTTAGGCTTTGTTGCCGGGAGCTCACTGGGCTTTTGGACATTATTTGCATATACACCTGCAGGGAATTTAATTAACACAATGATACCAAAACGAAGGACGTAGCACAAAAATTAAGGTGATAAAACTGAAACGAGTACAGTATACACATTTTACTGATTTTGTGCGCTCACATGCAACTTTTGCTGACTTTAGGCTTTGCTGTGGGGAGTCACAGCAGGCTTTTGGACATACAGTATGCATATACACCTGTAGGGAATTCTATTGTGAACACAATGATACCAAAATGAACAACGTAGCATGAGAATTAAGGTGAGAAAACTGAAACGAGTATACATATTTCGGTGTCACTGCACGCTCGCCCGCACTGCTGGGAGCATGACGTCAAAGTCTGCGGCGCTCACGCTCCATGAGCGAAAGTGTTAACTTGTTCCAACCGTCTACCACTATTTGCAAAAGAAAACATTCTAATATTTTTTTGGCACCTTCATTTTCTTAGCTTGAATCTATGACCTCTTGTTCTTGAGGGTGCCGGTTTAGAAGTTCCTCTATCAATTTGGTCGGTTCCTGTTATTATTTTATAAGTGGTGATCATATCGCCTCTTTTTCTTCTATCATCTAGTTTTGGCATATTTAGCGCCTCCAGTCTTCATAATTCTTGTTTTTCATTTCTAGAAGCCATTTTGTAGCATGCCTTTGTACGTTTTCCAGTTTATTGATGTGCTGCTTTAGATATGAAAGCCATACAACTGCTGCATATTTCAATTTTGGACTCTCAAATCATGAACAGTTTCTTTAGTATTCCATGCAACCATCCATGTAATTAAAAGCAATCCTGAAGTTGTAAAGTGCAGCATATGGCCCTTGTACAAAATCCTTTATGTTCCTCTACTGACACATCCACTATCCAGAACCACCCCCTAGATCTCTTTCTTTGTTCTTTCCACATAATTTGTAGGTTGTGTGTGGTCTATTTTCTCCAATTCCACATTCCATAACAGGACATTTATTCTCATTGAATTCCATTTGCTACATGTCGGTCCAAGCACTTACTTTATCTAAATCCACTTGAAGGGCATTACAATCATCTCCGTTCCTATCTTCCCCATTATTTTAGCATCATCCGCAAACATGTTCACTTAATTCATAGATCATTTATGTAGATGATAAACATTACTGGGGCATGAACCGACTCCTGCGGGACTCTGCTAGTAACACTCCTCCAGTCGGATACATTGTCTCTGATTACAACCCTCATCTTTCTGTTAGAAAATTTTTCATCCATGTCACCCTTCCTGTCATCCTTCCAGCATGTTCCGGTTTTCAAAACAGCCTCTTGTGTGGGACTGTCTTAAGCCATTTTTAGGTCCAGATAGACAGTCAACCCAGCCACCTCTTTCCTGTTGAATCTCTGTGGCTCTATCATAAAACCTAAGTAGATTTGTTCTACAGAGTCTTTCTGTACGAAAACCGTACTGTCTGTCGGTTGTCATTACTCTCCAGGTGTTTTACCCATTGGGTTGAAGGAAGGACCCAAGAAGTAAACACATTTTTTTTAGTGTTTTGATTGCCACGCTTGTTAATGATACAGGGAGTCGATCGGCCAAGCGGACAGCACGCTGGACTTGCGATCCTGTAGTCCTGGGTTCGATCCTGTAGTCCTGGGTTCGATCCCAGGTGCCGGCGAGAAACATTGGGCAGAGTTTCTTTCACCCTATGCCCCCTGTTACCTAGCAGTAAAATAGGTACCTTGGTGTTAGTCAGCTGTCACGGGCTGCTTCCTGGGGGTGGAGGCCTGGTCGAGGACTGGGCCGTGGGGACACTAAAGCCCCGAAATCATCTCAAGAGAACCTCAATGTCTGTAATTTAGTGGGTCTTCTCTGCTACCCTTTTTTAGATTGGAACTATGTTTCCATACTAAGGTTCCTGTGCCCAAGGAAGTCTGGAATATGGATTGGAGTGGAGTTAATGTTCAGCTCAGTTGCACATTCTTCCAACACCCAAGGTGAAACTTCATCTGGTCTAACTGCTTTATTTTTTCCTAGCTCCTTGAGTAATTTTTCCACTTCGTCTTGTGATACTTCTATGTTGTCTATGGTGGCATTGGGTCCAGCTCTCTGTAATCCTCATTTTGTATAAACTCACTTTGGAACTATTCATTTAGTGTTTCACATTTCTTTTTCAAGAAATTATTTCTTGAATAATAATTAAAAACAAAAATGACTGGAAACAAACTATTACTGGATCTGAGAGACTGAAGTCCCCCCAACTATGTAAACAAATGATCAAATCGCTAGAAACTGGTGAGAGCTCATTTGTCCCTCCTTCCCATTACTTGTTTGGAGCAAAGGGGGGTAGGGGCTCACTCCTTCTTGGGGCTCCGAGATGTCAATTCTTATGCTGTTGCAGTTGAGGTCACTTGACTGTTGTTGTGGATCCTGGGTGGCCTCTTCCACTCAGGCTCCACTGTTTAGCTAACTGGTTTTGGGACTTTACTTTTGGTGGCTTTTCAAGTACACTGAGCCTGGCATATAGTGCACTTGGAGTGGCAAATGCTCAGGGTTACCTTTCCCCTGGTGCTCCCTAGTGCTTCCCTTGCATTACCAGTTATCTCAGCTGGAATGTTTGGGGGTCACTTCCTTACCGGCCCTTGCCTGTGGTGGGCCTTGCCAAAGGTAAGTCTATGGTTCTGGGGACTTCTTTGTCTTTACCTGGGTTGGGAGCAACTTTGGCTGGTGGAGTGGTTCGCAGGCCTCCCTTCAGCACATCAAAGTCGGCCTTCGCAGCCATGTAACTCAGGCTGTGTCAGTTTACTTTTCGGTCTGGTGTCACCCAGTGCCTAGGTGTCCTGCTAGGGTTACCTTTCAGGCGTAGGTAATCCCATGAGGGTTTGGTGGTCCTATGGATATTCCCCCAAATCTACTCTTGCCTTGTGCGAGTTTAAGGGTTCCTTGTTGCTGCCATGCAACAATGATCACTCGTTCTGCTTCCTTCACGCTGCCTATTGGGCCGATGATACATTTGAGAGTCCTTAGAGGTTTGTTCTCCCCATGTAGCTTTTTCAAACTCTCCTGATGAGGGTAGGGTGTATCGGAGGGCTTCCGATACAGGAGCTCACTTTTCTTATTTACGGCAGTCTAGGTTATGTGCTCGGTTGGATGTCCTTGAACTGCCCTCACCGGTGTTTGGGGATACCAGAATTGGAGTCGTAGTGAATGCCACCTTGGCTTTGTCTGCACTTCTTCCTTCCCTTACGGGCATGGTTTGCCTTTCCTCTGATCCGTTTTCCTCTACCTCCTACATCTGGCCCTGAAACGCCCAGGGGTTTACATGTTAAAGGGTCTGGATCAGAATGTGGCTCGATTAGCTCCAGGGGTTGACACTTCCAAATCGGGCGTGGAGGCAGTTGTGTTGGCTGGTTCCACCGAGTATTCAGGGTTCTCCTTTCAGTCAGCCCCTTCCCATTTCTTTTTAAAGCTTCTTCCCTGGACTCCGCTTTTCTATCCTGGATGGTGGGTGTGGATGCTGGCTCTGCCCAGGGGCCCTCGAGTGTGGCTTCTGGGACTTGTGGGAGTCTGATATAGGCCCGTGGCTGATATAGGCCCGTGGCTCCTATTCACCTCCAAGTGGTTCCTTGTTCCCTCCAAAGAGGGTGTCATTTTGTTAGGGGTTGGGGGCTATTGTGTCATCCCTTCCTTTGAGTATTACTAATATTTAGATGCAGCTTCCTCCAGGGTTTACACCTTTGGAGTCAGTCAGTATTGCCCTTCTGGAGGTTTCTTTCTTGGGTCCTACCTTTAGCGACTCAGGAGGTTCTGTTCATTTACCTTCAGTGAGACCTGGATTGTGCCTTTTTGATGGCCCTCTTAATAGGTCTTCCTCCATTTTTAGATGCATTTTGAGGTCCTGAAGTCTTCCTGGCTAATGGACAATCCTTTTGTTCTCACTTAGAGCTTGGCACATCTGTCGTATCCATGCACTTTAGTGACAAGATGTGTTGACCATGTTGCAGGTATTCTTGGGGGTGGGGAGGCACACATTTGTGTGCTTCAATGACTAGCCGTTTGCTTCCGAGCGTTCTTGGGATGTGGTCTCTTGCAGCTACATGCCCAGGTGCCTTTGTTGTTGGTGGCACTTGTGGTGGATGATTTTCATTCCCATTTGTGTTTGGGTTCAGTTGTGCAGTTTCTCCTTGCCTCCTTCACGCTGCCTGTTGGGCCTCTTGGGCCGATGATACATTTGACAGAGTCCTTTGAGGTTTGAGTCCGCCTCTTTCAAACTCTCGTGATGAGGGTGGGGTGTATTGGAGGGCTTCTAATACACGAGCTCACTTTGCCGATTTACGGCAGTCTAGGTTATGTGCTGACCTCGCTCACCTTATTGGGTAGCTCTGGGAAGACGTTGAGCCACTTGGAGTAGAGCATAGTGTGGGGGTTTTGGTCTCTGCAGTAGCTTCATTGGCTGCTCTCCTCAATCTGTATACTTCTCTGCTCTCGGATGTATCAGGGGGGCCTTTGTTGACAAAATGTGTCATCGCCCAGTATGACACATTGTCTCTTACCCTGGTGTTCCTTCTTGTCTGGTCTCGCCAAGCTGTATTTCCCTATACTCCTGGAGACGGTAGCAGACGATATGTAGATATATAAAACTGATGCTGTGTGTGTCTGACAGGGTGAACATCATATCCAGCATTGTGTTTACTGATATCTGAACATTGTACATAACCTTTATCAGTCAGGATCTTCTATGAATCTATCAGTTATTTATTTTATCATTACATTATGGTGTGGGTGCAAGCTGCATGACAGTGCTGTGAGCTGCTGCAACATTGGTTACCCATGCTCACCCTCACAGTGTTGTGGCCCTCACATTCAGGAGGGGTGCCCAAATTTTTTTTCCCAAGATGGCGTCATTTACTGGAGGCCCGAGGAAGCAAATGTGAGCCCCGTGTACGTGTGGGATTTTTAAATCTTATGCAGTGCTTTAAATCATCCCTCATTGACTTGCATAGTTGGATCATAAAGGGCCTGATCATCTGTTATTGACACGCATATTTAAAGAATTAAGAAACTAGAATAATCTACATTATTTATCTGCAAGGCTTGTCTGTGGTTTGAGACAGACTCAACTCACAGTTTCAATTCATTTTAAATTGCCAACAGCATTTAAGACAAGATTTAAAAATAAACTTATTTATTCGGTTTAGTATTATCTGATATACACTTACACTTCATTTTCTGGGGGGAGCCCCTTCAGCTCCCTGGAGCTTATCCAGGCTGATATGGACATGTCAGACATTGGCATCAATCAGTATGAATGGAGTTCTTAGGCCTACCGGGGACCATGAGCCAGAACCTGGCCCCTTCAGAGAGGCACGTGGAGCAATGACCTATAGAACCCCCCCTCCCATGTGGTTGGAAGCATTTTATGTCTGCCATAAACTGGGTCAGGCACCCAGAAAGGTAAGCATCCCAAAACAAACCCCTATTCTGGTTAAGAAATTGCTAATTTTAACTAGTAGTTAGTTAGTTCTAGTCTTAATTCTAAATTCTAGTAAATGCAGTTAATTCTAGTCTAAATTCTTGCGGTTCATTCTGGACATGTCCCGTCTGAACCCCTGGGTTCTTTGCCCCTCCTTTCGAATGAGTACTCTGTCTCAGGTCCAGCTTCTGTTGGGGCCAGGCTCTTGGATGGTGTCCCTGGACCTCCGGGACGTGTATTGGCACGTCCCGATTCATCCGGTTAGGTTATCTTGAGATCTTTAGATAATCTTGAGATGATTTCGGGGCTTAGCATCCCTGCAGCATGGTCCTTGACCAGGCCTCCTTTTTTGTTACACATCCGCAGGAAGCAGCCCATAGCAGCTGTCTAACTCCTAGGTACCTATTTACTACTAGGTGAACAGGTTCATCAGGTTTAAAGAGACTGTGTTTGTTTCTGTCTCCACCGGGGATCGAACCCGGAACCTCAGGACTACGAATCCCGAGCACTGTCTGCTCAGCTGTCAGGCCCCTCGTCCCCGGGGTTCAGGGACTGGCTCGATTTTGTTGTGGAACGTCTCGGTTACCGCTTTCGTTGTCTCCCATTTAGGTTACTCCTGGCATCTCGTGTTCTCACCTTACCCGGGTCGTGGGGGCCCGTCTGCGTCTCTTCGGGGTTCGGGTGATGGCCTACCTCGATGACTGGCTGGTCTGGGCTACCAGCCAGTCCACGTGTCTGCTTGCCAGGGTTTTGGTTCTTTCCCAGCTCGCCGGGTTCGGGTTCCTGGTGCACTAGCGGAGGTCCCATCTGGTTCCCTCTCAGGTTCGGGCTTGGCTGGGTCTTGTGTAGGACCCTCGGACTGCTTCCTTGTCTCTCCCTCTGGAGTCTCTGCTTCAGCTGCGCTCCCACTTTCGCTTGTTTCTGGGGGGGGGCTCCCCGGTCACTCGACGGTTGCTTGATGGTTGTGCGGGAGCCTGAAATTTGCCGTGTTGGGCTATCCGCCGGGTAGGGTTTGGTGTTGTCGGCTGTTCTGGTTCCTTCGGGGACGTCCCTTCCGCCTCTCTCGCAACCGCTGGGTTCAGCCTCTGGGGGGCCTTGCGTCGGCTGCTGTGTTGCCGGCTTCTGTTTTGAGTTTTTCGGGGTTCAGTGCCTTTGCGCCTACCTGAGCCCTTGCTCGATGTGTTCGCGGACACATCGTCTCTTGGCTGAGGCTTTGTGACTAGTGCTCACCAGGCCGGCCAGGGGCAGTGGGGTCCGTCCTTCTGTCGGGCCTACAGCACAGTGCGGGAGTTCGTGGCTGTGTGTATGTCGCTTCGGTGGGTTTTGGTCACTCGTGGTTTGATGCTCAGGCTCCATTTGGACTGCTCCCCGATGATTCATTGCCTGAATCGAGAGGGGGGGGGGGGTTCGATGTGGCCCTTGGTTCTTTGGGGCTGGTCACTTTCGGTGACTCGTCTGCTGAGTTCTCGGGGTTGGCTCTCCTGGCATTCGGGGGTGTCAGAATTCTGATGGGTGTCTGGCGGATGGCCTGTTCCGATTCATTCTCCTGTCCTTGGAATGTACAGTCGACGCCGACTCATACAGTTGGCTCTGACGGACGTGGGCCTCTTTGCGTCGGTGTGGTTGAGGCGTCTTCCAGTGTATGTGGCACACTTCCTCGACTGTGAGGCCGTCGGGATCGATGCCGGCTTCAAGATTGTTCCGGTTGTTGCCGGAACAACCGTGGACATCTTCAAGAGAAAACTGGACTGTTTTCTAAGAGAAGTTTCAGATTAGCCGGGCTGTGGTGGGTATGTGGCCCTGTGGGCCGCTCCTAGCAACAGCCTGGTGGACCAAACTCTCACAAGTCGAGCCTGGCCTCGGGCTGGGCTTGGGAAGTAGAAGAACTCCTGAACCCCATCAAGCAGGTATCAAGCAGATTCTTTTCGGCGGGACTAGTCGAGGTGGGGTTCCCTGTACCTCCCGTTTCCGCTGTTCCTCCAGGTCTTAGCTCTCTTGAAGACTTACCAGAGGAGAGTAGTCCTCTTGGCTCCATGGTAGCTGGCCCAGCCTTGGTTTCAGGCGCTGCTTGCTTGGTGTCCGAACCCAGGGGTTTTCCCCATGGCTCCTCATCTTTCAGATGATCAGTCCAGTTTGTTATGTGGCTGGTTCGGTCTTCTCCTCGAGTCTTCGGGTCTGGTGTTTTTGACTAGTCTATCTCCATCTGTTTGGTGCTCAGGTGGGTTCGTTGATGGTGTCCCGCTTGCGTGCTTGTTTTGGCGGCACTATGTGGTTTCCTGACGGTCCTTCCTTTTCTTTTTGTCTCTTCGTAGGTATACTTCGCTTTTGTTGAGGTTATCTTTTCCTCTCTTGGCTGTTTCAAGACTGTCATCTTATGCTGTATACTGTCACCTTGTATTGTGCAACACTGGCGGAGCCGCTACGGCTTGCTTTCGGTTTTGATGTTCATATGGCACCATTTCGCAAGCTGTCTGTGACGGTGGCGCGGCTATGTGGTGACATCATGCTCATTTGCCCGTGTTTTGTTTGGCGAATTCTGTCCACTAGTTCGACTTTCAGCAGCAATTTCTTAACCAGAATAGTGGTTTGTTTTTGGATGCTTACCTTTCTGGGTGCCTGACCTGGTCGATAGCAGACATGGAATGCTTCCAACCACACGCGGGTTTCTATAGGCCATTGCTCCTCGTGCCTCTCTGAGGGGGGCCAGGTTCTGGCTTGTGATCCCCGGTAGGCCTAAGAACTCCATTCACACTGATTGATGCCAAAGTCTGACATACCCATATCAGCCTGGATAAGCTCTGGGTAGCCTCACGGTCTCACCCAGAAAATAGTGTTTCATTACACTCAACGCTGGTTTTATTGCAGTGTTAGTTTTCATTACCTATTAATTTTTTCTTAAATTACTTTATAAACAAATTACCATTTAATACTCTATTCTAATTAGTGATCGGACGATTAATTGGAATAGGTATTGAGAATCATAAGAATCTAGCATATTTTAGTAATCGGAATCAGTATTGGAATTGAGAGAAAGTTATCACAATATAAGGCTAGTAAAATGAATCTTTAACATTTAATTAGAAAATTAATTTTTGTGGTGCAATATACTCACCCGAAAGAAACAGAAGGCAAGGAGAAGCAGGAGAGATGTTAATTTTTTTGAAGTAGTCTTCGATTTCAAATACAGTATGAATAATTTTTCTCTTATTCACTTGTACTTGCATTATGTAGGTTAAAAATGTCTTTCAGTATAAACCAAAAATTGGTATGGTTTTAATTGAACTACTGTTTCAAATTATGGTATTTGAAAGGATTCAAAGTTTGCAAATTTTATATAACATTTGAACTTATCAAGTTTTAATGGAATGGAATGTTTTAAGTGTTTATTTTCTTGTATTATGTAGATTAAGGATTACTTTTTGAGTAAAAGGAATTAGCTAATACAGTACTACTTTAATTGAGCTAGTGTTACAATATTAACTTTATTTTAAATAAGATTGCAAATTTGATTTTACTTCACTGTATAGTACACAATTAAAGCTTGTATGTCTGCATGTATAATGGAATGTTTTCACTTTTCAGGCTTCTTCTAAAAGATTAAGCTGGATTTCCACTTTTAAATCATTCTATTATGTTATTAAAACATTTACCATGCTCATAATGTCAATTGTTAATTTTTCCAAACTAAAATACAACAGTTTTCAGAAAACTAAATATCCAACTACAACTTTCAAAAAGTATCGGAATTGGAATCGGAACTTTTTTAGTGAAATCGGCATCAGAGTTGTTAGAAATTTTAGTTTCGTCCCATCACTAATTCTAATCCTTCATTACTTTGCTGGTATATAACAATTTCCTTTAATACAGTACATACTTAATTTTTTGCAGAACATTTTTGTCAAAATGTCTTTTTGTAACAAATTTGGGTAAGTATTTTCAGCTATGTCAGGATTCTGCTTTTACGTGAATTTTTATTTTGTTTAGTTTTGACAGTAGTAATAGAATCTGTACTTGTAGTTTTTAGATACAAGGTGTCGTCTGAGGGCAGCAGGTGTGGTATTGCCCGGTGACCATAATGTGGACGACTGTGTTCAATATATAGTTGTATTTATTGTTGTTGCCTTGTATGATGCACAAAACTTTCATCATCATCATCAAAACTTCCGCTAGATATAAAGTGCTCTAGGCTACCAAATCTCCCGGAAAATGTTGACCTGCAAGACAAAGCTTTTGTTAATATTTGAAATATGTCGACAATTTTACTGGAAATGAAGCTGTACTTGGAAATAAGTTTTTTTTATATTGACTTTAATTACTATTAAGTTCTGTTTGAAAGCTTCATTAAATTACTGTAGTAATGGGAAATCTGAAAACCAAATTACATTGATATTTAAACATTCAACTACAGTTTGCTGTAAAATGTTCTCAAGTGCTACTGATGCTACTTAAGAAAATATTACTTCACTGTACCTGTATTTGGTGCAAGTATAAGCTCAAGAGCAAATTAGTTCATGCTGTACTTACATAAGTTTAAAATGTTTTCTGAATATAAAGTACAATATCTCCAGGTATACTTTTAATGCTGTTAGAGAATGTTTTCGTATATGGTTTGACAAGAGCAGTGTATCTGCTCTTGTGAAAATTCTTAATTGTAAGAAAAGGATCTGGAAAGTGGGATATTTGTCTTCAGTCTGTCTTCATCTGATTGGTTCTTGATAAATTTAGCCACAAGGAAGTTAGAGCGGGTCTATATGGCTTGTCATAAATTTTAGATCTTTAACACCCTTTCTCTTCCACCCTCCTATTTCTATCTTTATTTTTCCTCTCTTTGACCCTTTCCTTTTTCTCACCTTGCAAAGTAGAATGTATAGAAACAGAGGAAACTTTATTTTTTAGATTACATTTATCTTGAAAGGAGTTTGAAGGAATGGCATCATCTTCCAATAATATTTCCTCAGCTCAGTGTGTGTACATTGTTGTCAACACATTGCTCTCTTAAACCAAATTACTGTTCAAATGACATATAATTAACCTTCATCAGAAGTAGACTACTTAGTAACAATGATGTTTTGCCATTATTCCAAACCAATATTCATAAACAAGGAAATATAAATTATAAAGTATATGGGTTCCAGGACAGTGAGGTGATGTATGAAGCTTGGCACATGTCAGGGATGTGATGGGAAAAAATTATGGATAGACAATTTAGTGAAGAATAATATTAAGGTTTTAAAAGGCAGTCCATATTTATAAAATAATAATAATATACAAATGCTATACACTTCATGAAGTAAAACAAATGTGCATTAAAAGCAGATGGAGCTGAATGGGTTATAAGAGTCAAGCAGTTACAGTATGACCAAAAAAACACACATCATAAAATGAAGAAATGAAGTTTTGGTCTGTCCTTGATCATTATCAAGTCATGTGATGATCACATGGCTTGATAATGGTCCAGGACAGACTGAAAAATCATTTTTTCATTTTTTGATGTGTGGTTTAGTTATTATATCTTCAACCACATTGAGACTCGTCTGCGAAAATAAAGCTGCATTAAAATATTTACCACTTTCGCGTGCCCGGTGGGCAATCTGCATCGCACCGAAGGTAGGCTGGGCGTTGTCAGTGAGCACAACCCAATGTTAAACTCTTTCACTCATAATGTTTATACTTGATAGTAAGAATAAGCCAAAATTAATGCGTAACGCCGAGAATAATCCCCCGCTCTGGGTGTATTGTTTTGGACGCAGAGTGTGTCATCAGGATGCCAAAGTGTTAAGTACAGTAGAACCTCGAGTGACGATTGCCTCAAATGACGAGCATTTTGGGTAACGATCGCCCAGATTGCCGACAATTCGTCTCGTATGACGACCGCTCATTTGAATGACGACGACCACATGGTGGGGTCGCACTGTTTCTCGCACATTCTCGGGCGCCTCCGACGATGTAAATAAATTGTCGTTTTTGTTTAAAGATGCTAATGATACTGGGATATAAAGGGGTGACTGCTGAGATGTTGCAAAGCCATGACTTTTTGTAGAAAAAAAGAAATGAAAATTTTGAAAAACAAATGTCAAAAAGGTTCATTCGGTGTTCAGCAGGTAGGCTGCTCCATGTTCCTTAAATAAAAAAAATAAAAAAGTAAAAAAAACAGTTGAAACAATTTGAAAAAAAACGGACAAATGCCATAAAGGTACATTCAGTGTTTGTTGGGTAGGCTTCTCCATTATTGAGACGTACATGAAAAATACAAAACAAATGGAACACATTTGAAACAAAGAAAGATTGTCATAATGGAGCAGCCTACCCAACAAACACTGAACGAACCTTTATGGCATTTGTCCGTTTTTCAAATTGTTTCAACTGTTTTTTTATTTTTTTTATTTAAGGAACATGGAGCACCCTACCTGCTGAACACCAAATGAACCTTTTGCTATAAGATAAATTAAAAAAAAATGAACAAATTTGAAAAAAGAAAGTCATAAAGGTTTGTTCAGTCTATGTAAGGTAGGCTGCTCCATTATTTAAAGCATCGAACATCATATTGATGATTTTCGGTGGTAGAACGGATCGGTTTGATTTCCATTATTGTCAATGGGGACATTTGTTTTGTATGACGTCCGTTCTACATGACGATCACGGCGTTGGTACGGAATTTCGGATTAAATTCGTTATTCGAGGTTCCACTGTACTTTGTGCTGGAATTTTTTTGAAACAAAACAAAATAAAAAATTTCATCCTTTTTGTTTAGTGGGAGGTGATGTTAATAAAGATTAGACATATTACGAAGATCAGCAGTAAGTACAAAAATAAAATGTATGTTGCTTGCATTTCAATCGAAGGAAAATACAGTACTGCATACAACTGTACACTAAAATCTAAAAGATGGAAGCCATGGTGCAGGTGCCTAAGCTATCATAAAATAATTATTTTATATATATGGACATGACTGATATAACCTGAATAACTATATTGTCCAAGTAATCAACTGTCCTACATAAATATAAGATAAAAGAATAAATAATATTTTTCAGCTTTATCTTCCTTTGAAAGGTCTTGTCTTAATGACTAGTTTGCCATCCTCCTCATTCTGTAATTTACTGGCATTTCTAAGCACTACTATAATTTGTTTCACTCCATTAAATGTCCCTCTAATGGGGCGATTCTTGTCTTTCTCATATTTTCCTATCCTAAAATTACCGATATGTTCATATGCAGGCGATGAGTCACAATAACATGGCTACAGTATGTTGACCAGACCACACACTAGAAGGTGAAGGGACGACGACGTTTCGGTCCTTCCTGGACCATTCTCTAGTCGATTGTTCGACCATTCTCAAGTTCTGCACTGATTCTCAAGCCCATTCTCACAATCGACTTGAGAATGGTCCAGGATGGACCAAAACGTCGTCATCCCTTCACCTTCTAGTGTGTGGTCTGGTCAACATGCTGATATGTTCCTTTGAATTGAGGCCTTCTCCTAATCCCACTACAGTATTTTCTCAATGATTTTCATCTTTTCTGCTGCTTTGTCCACCGTAGATTATATTAAGGATCAAGGAAAATGAGGGGGACCTTTGACAAACTTCCGGCTTTCTGTCTTTGTCGAGGCCATTAGGGTTAGTGGCCCTCAGGTAAAAAAAAGTGGGTAAATATTTTCTTTTCTAAACTCTCAAAAATGATCATGGACTTCTATTAGCAGTGTTTTTATACTACAGTGGTACGTCAGCTTATGAATTTAATCTGTTCCCAGAGACGGTTCGTAAGCCGAAAATTCGCAACCCGAAACAAATTTTCCTGTAAGAAATAATGTAAATTGAATTAATCCGTTCCACACTCCCAAAAATATTAACATCAAAATAAATTTTATACCCAATTCACCCAAATATTTAGTACTATAGTATGTGCAAGTTATTGCTTACCCTTATTGTGATGACTTGTTGGCGTATGGAAGATGGTGAGGAAGGGGGGGGAGGAGAGGTGTTAGTATTTGGAAGGGGAATCCCCTTCCATTATAACATCAGGCAGTGAGGACTTCTCTGGGGTACTCTCTCTGGCACGTTTTGCCTGCATACCACTAGGACCTGCTTCTGGCTCACAGCTTGCTTTTCTCACAAAATCTTTTCATGGAGACTTGTTTTTCCCTACGTTGTAACATTTGTTTGTAGTGAGGCATTAGTGTCATTAAAATGGTTAAGGCAACGGCCTACTACAGCTTGCTCTGGGCGAGTTGTTTTAACAAAAGTTTGCATTTCTTCCCATAGTCTACACCACACTTAATTGTTGAGGAAGGGCATTCTATACTGCATCCACCTTCTTTGAATAAATTTCCTCAGCTGCCTCTTGTTGCTGCTCTTTGTGAAGGGCTAGGATTTCTTCGGTGGTCAGTTCCTCGCTGTGTTCCTCCACCTACTCACAACACTGTGATTGCCACTTCTTTTTCTAAATTTCTTAAATCATCCCCTGCCTGCTTTAAACACTCCACTCAATTTAACGGCCTCTTTTATACTGATCTGCCGGTAATAACGACCGGTTTGGGAGACCGGTATTTAGAGCCTCATATAACGGTCTGGCAGTCGATATTACCAAAGGTCGGTATTGGGTTTGTTTGGGCATCAGGGGTCCTTATGGCAAGCAGGCCACCTACCTCTATCGTCCCTTCCCTCACCCTCACTGCACCTCTCCCCCACACCCTCTCTTCCTGCCTTTCCCCCACCCTCAAGACCCTTCTGGGAAATGGCTCAGTAGATTGCCAGCTAGAGACAGCCTGGAGAATCTCCATCTAATACAATGAAGCATTCAGGAAACAAGTATTTTATAACTTTTTATTATCCTAATAATATTAGGAACATCCAAACCAGATGGAAAAACATCCAGAATTTAATTAAGAAACATCTGGTTAACTGGGTCTGGTTAACAGGTGTTAGGCTTATCAGTGAGCCAGTCCCTTCCCCACCACCAACACACCTCCATCCCCCATACTTCCCATACACACACTTCAACATCCATCCCTCCATTCCTCTCTCCCTCCCTCCATCAATCTCCATCCTACCATCCATCTCCATCCTCTCCTCCCTGCCTACCACCCAGCCTCTGCCTGCCTCACTCCCTCCTTGTCTGCCTCTCTCCCTCCTTGCCTCTCCCTCCCTCCCTGCCTGCCACCCAGCCTCTGCCTACCTCCCTCCCAAGCTCTGCCTGCCTCCCTCCCCTCCCTCCCTCCCTGCCTGCCTCTCCATCCACCCACCAGTCAGCCATCACTGACACAAAGTGCATTTGGAGCCAACATGGTGCACAGATGTTCTTTGTGCAGGTATGTCCAAGAAAGTCACGGAATGAATACTCCAGCCTCATGACAAATCAAAACAATGTGCTGTGAATCTGTGATGTCACAGGGTAGAAGGCACTAGAGTGGTGGACTACTCTAGTGCCTTCTAGACAGTCTAGGGCTGTCTGTACAAAATATATCTTGCCTGAATGTTACTTGAAAAATTACCGACAACTTTTGAAATACCGGAGCTCCGGAAAAAACGACCAGGGTACAGCCCCATATAGGCCGTTAAATCGAGTGGATACTCGCTTTCGTATCAGCATCACTTGTTCCAGGGGTTTTCTTTAACCCTTAAGTTGCGCAACACATCATATGATGGGTTGAGTGACTTGTTATAAAATGCACAACCCATCATATGATGTATTGGAGTACTACGCAAGATTTAAACGGCCTGCGGATACACAGGGTTCACCTCACCTTCATCAGGGCTCTTATAAACAGACGCCATTTTTTTTTTAAATCATGGGCCAAATTCCTGGGTGTGAGGGTCTCAGTATTGAGTGAGCCACCAAGCCTGATGCACGCAGCATGAGCTCACAGCACTGCTGTTCAGCTTGTGACCATGGCATCGCCTAAAAAGCCATAATATACATGTTCATGCTATTATTTAGCGATGATATTATTACAGAAGACCCCTGACTGTGATAAAAATGACCTGGATTCTGATAATAGCAGGATTGTTGTGATAATTAGCGCTGTAGTGGGAGGAGTAATCTTGGTGGGGAGGGAGGTAGCATTGTCTGCTGACTCTGTGTGACCACCTTTTACTGTCTGGACTAACTATACCAGCTTAGTTGTTCGCTATGGTAAACAAAACATGCAGATACTTATATATAACCTGTGTATATAGTGTAATAACCGACGAAGTATTTGTTCACTGTTTGATGAACATAATAATTGAATCAACAATATGCACACTATATTTTTGAGTACAGCAATGATTCGCTTATTTTATTATATAAATATATCACACTACATACTATTGAATAATATTACAGCAAAAAAACAACAAAAAATAAATCAGAGACATTGAAATAATTAGGTAATTATCTCTTTGTGGCCACTCCTGCCTCACAGTTGGGAGCAACAGAATGTCTGGGACGCACGCCGAGTCAGCGCCTGATGTTTTTTTACCAGACTTCCCCGCCCTATAGCGGGCAATGTATGCCACTTACGATTTTTGTATTATTTTTCCCACGATCAGAGAATACAAATTAACAGGTTTAGAAGAGGTTTTTTTTCTTGGTATGCGCCTGTGGGTGACAAATGCTAATTAGCCCTGAGCAACACAAGAGTTAAGGGGCCCGATGACGTAGAGTATTTTTCAAAATACGAACAATAGTGAAATTTTTTAAACAAATCTTCAGTTATTTGCCATCAGCGTCGTGGAATTTTCATCCCAGAATGTCAAGAAATTATATTTTTATTATTTTTATTTTTTTTTAATAAATGCGTGCGAGACTGGGGACAACTGGTATTGATAATAACAATAACACCATCTAGTTACTGGCAATCAGGGATAGAGAGATGCAAGCACCTGTCCGACACACACAGGACACAGGTAGTAGTAAGGAGGGTCTACATTGTGGATTCATTCACTACATTCAACTGGTGCCACCTGGAGGGCCAGATTTCACACAATAATATTGAGTTGGTATGTTGTTATGCTCTATTTTATTATATACTGTATCATACAAATACATTGCCCCAATGGCAGTATTTCTTATGTCCCGTTGTAAGAAAAGCTGACAATCACTTCTGGTTTTTTCCTTTTTAAATGGATTTGCGTGTACTGTAACTTCCACATCCTGGAGAATGCATATCCGTCACTAAGCATGTGAAGTTGGAATAAAATTTGTCAACATTTTATTTAGCCACAGGTGACAGAAGTTGTGACTTACTTTTTTTGGGGGGGGGGGGGATCGAGCTATATACTCCGTGGCTCGATCATAGAAACTGAGTAAATTCGATACACAGGATCTTCCAGATCGAAAACCATACTGTCTGTCTGATATTATATCTTTTTCTCCAGGTGTTCTACCCATTTAGTTTTAATTATTTTTTCCAATATTTTGACGACACTTGTCAATGATACAGGTTTTTAATTAAGGGGGTCTTCCCTGCTGCCACTTTTGTAGATTGGAACTATGTTAGCCGTTCTCCACACATCAGCTACAACTCATGTAAATAGGGATGCCTGAAAAATCAATTGAAGTGGAATGCTGCACTCAGGTGCACATTCTCTCAGAACCCATGGTAAAACTCCATCTGGACCAACTGCTTTGTTCTTATTTGGCTCCTTGAGCATTCTTTCCACTTCGTCTCTAGACACCTCTATGTGCTCTATGTTGTTCTCTGGAATTCTTATTGTGTCTGGTTCTCTGAAGTTTTCATTTTGTACGAACACACTTTGGAACTTTTCATTTAATGTTTCACACATTTCCTTTTCATTTTCCATGAATCTATTTCCCATTTTCAACCTCTGAATATTATCGTTTACCTGCAATTTGTTTATGAATTTATAGAATAAACCTGGTTCTGTTTTACATTTGTCTGCAATCCCTTTTTCAAAATTTCTTTCTGCCTCTCCCCTCACTATCGTGTAGTTGTTTTTCTCGCATCTTTGTATCGCCGGTATGTTTGGGGGTTTGGCGTCTTCCTGTATTGATTCCATTTTTGTGTCTTTGGTCTCTGGCCCTCTCGCAATTTCTATTGAACCAATCCTGTTTCCTAGTTCTGCATTTCTGTTTTGGTATAAATTGTTTGTGCCGTTATCATATATTTCACAAAACTTGACATACATCTCATTCACTTCCTTGCCTAGCAACAAGTCTGTCCAATTATACTCACTAAAAAATTTTCAAAGGTCGCTATAATGTCCTCCCCTGAAGTCAAGTTTTTCAACTGTTTCTACCTCCTTATTTTCTTCCAGATTATAATGCATTGCATATTTTATTCCCAAAAAAACATGGTCACTTTTACCCAAGGGAGGAAGGTACTGAATGTCAAGTATTTCTTCCTCCTTTCTGGTAAATATCAAATCCAGCATGGAGGGAACGTCCCCTTCCCTCATCCTTGTAGCTTGTTTAACATGTTGATACAAGAATGTTTCCAGGATGAGGTCTACAAATTTACAGGTCCAAAAATCCTCTGTTCTAGCTTCATATGTTTCCCAGTCTATGGATTTCATGTTGAAATCCCCGACTATCAACAGTCGTGATCTATCTTCATCCGTTCTCGCTATAATCTCTCTCGATATTGTTATAAGACCCTCTCGTTTACTATCTAGCTCCTTTGTCCATGTGTTGCTTGGCGGTGGACTATATACATTTATGATCGTTAGTTTATCATCCTCATGGCAGATCTCTAGTGCTATTACGTCAACTTCTCGTGGATTGGCAATCATTATTTCATTCACCTTTAGGTGTTCTTTCACCAGCACAGCAACGCCATTGCCTTTCCTAATTTTTCTGTCCCGTCTCCAAATTGAGTAGCCCCTTGGGAATATGACCTCATATAAAATAACACCTTCAACTTTTGTCTCCGTGAGTGCAACAATGTCTGGTGTCTGCAGCTGTATTACATCACTTAACTCCAGTATTTTCGATCTCACTCCATCTACATTGGTGTATACTATTCTCATTAACATGTCCTCCCCCCCCCCCCTCTCCTTAGTCTTCACTACTCCTCTCTCTCTAGCAATTTTGTTGGTTTGCCTTTTGTACCATTTTACTGGCCTGCCTACCCCTATCACTTTGTAGAAAAAAAAAATTATTTCTTCGTTTCTGCTCTCATTTAGACGTTTTGCCTCTATGAAGTTTAGTTTCAGCTTCTCTCTGACTTCTCTTGAAAGATCTCGTCTTAACGACCACACTTTCCCATCCTCATCACTTTGTAATTTTCTAGCATTCCTTAGTACTTCTTCCATCTGTTTGGCACCGTATAGAGTAATCCTCAAAGGTCTATCTTTCCCTTTTATGTACCTGCCTATTCTCCTGTAGTCCCACACATTCTCTATGGTAGTAAGACCTTCCGTGAGGCCAACAATTTTATCTACTACTTTCGCTTCTTCTACAGCTCTTTCTGACCTAGATGTTCTCCTTTTCTTTGCATCCAAAAATTATCAGGGACTTATTCTGATCAACTGTGTTTTGCACCAACTTTGGGTTAGATGCCAATTCCTTTCTCACTTCCAACCTAATGTTTGTTTTATCCTGGTTGCTGCAGTGTTTGGCTTCCTTTACTGCCTTCAATTTTTTCCTTCTCCTTGGCCACTTGTGCATAGGTGAGTTGCATATCTTTCTTGCACTGTTCTATTCCCTGTGTAACTTCTTCCATCTGTGCTGACAAAAGCTGTTTCTTCTGTTGAATTTCCTTACCTTATGTATTGTAGTCATTTATGTTTAAATTTGCTTTAACTTCTTCCAAAGCTATTTTTAAGAGTTTATTTTCCTCTTCCATGGCTTTGCAATTTGTCTCCAATTGATTTTTGTCCTTGCACAAGTCTTTCACTAAACCCTCAAGACATAAAACTTTGCTACACAAATGGTCATTACTTTCTTTCAATTTACTGATTATTTCTACATGAGAGTTTACTATAGTATCTAATTTTGCCAACTTGTTGTGTAGACTGCTTATATCAATGCTTTCTTCATTGAATCCCCCAAAATCGAGCTCTGTTTTGTTTTTCCTCTTGCCGGCGGCCATCTTGAATGTTCTTGTCTGCACTGGAACACTAGGGCAACTATTTCTCACCCAATTTTTTCTCATCCCTTAGCACATTCTTGTTATTTTACCTATTTTTCAAAAGCACTATACCTTTATGTTCCCTGAGACACCACTCACTATCATCAACCTGTACTACAATACTTAGGATTGTTGAAATATGCTGGAGCTCCTCTGATGTAAGTGTTAACACTAGGGGTGTCACCTTTTCCCAAAAAGTAAAGTCAGTGTACAATGAAATCATAACATGTTTCAGTAAAGAAATATTAAGAGCTTACAATGGCATCGAACCCGCGTCCCTACACTTCCCAGATACTCACACTACCGATCGAACCACGATGAGTTCAATTAAGATGAATTAGAGTTGTAGATGGTTGGAACAAGCTAAGTGAGAGGGTGGTGGAGGCCAAAACTATCAGTACAGTGGTTTCATAGCATTATTTGACAGAGTACTGTACTGGGAAGGCGGGACACCATGAGGGTAGCTCTCATCCTGTAATTATACTAGTACTTGGGAAATTACATACATGCATATATACATATAAAATATATCTAACAGCAGGACCTAGTAAGCAAGGTCCTGCTACTTGGCCTAGTAAGCAAGGCCCTATTTGGCTAACAGAGCAAGTTTTGTTATTTTCAATTTTTTTTGGTCAAAGTTGGATTATAATATATTAGGAAAATGAATTACAGGACTGACTTAGTTAAGTTGGTTGTTTCATCAAATTTCTATGTTTTACTCATTAAAAAATTCAGTCATATAAATAAAGTGAAAAAAATATAATACTGTATTTCAGGAAAATTCAGCTTGTTTGGCAATTTGGCATATTAGGTAAAACAATCCTTTATCTGTGCTATAAAAGAGTGTACTCACCTATTTGTGCTTGTGGGGGTTGAGCTTTGGCTCTTTGGTCCCGCCTCTCAACTGTCAATCAACTGGTGTACAGATTCCTGAGCCTACTGGGCTCTATCATATCTACATTTGAAACTGTGTATGGTGTCAGCCTCCACCACATCACTGCCTAATGCATTCCACCTGTTAACTACTCTGACACTGAAAAAGTTCCTTCTAACGTCTCTTTGGCTCATGTGGGTACTCGGTTTCCACCTGTGTCCCCTTGTTCGCGTCCCACCAGTGTTGAATAGTTTATCCTTGTTTACCCGGTCGATTCCTGTGAGGATTTTGTAGGTTTTGTAGTAATTACCTAAGTGTAATTACCTAAGTGTAGTTACAGGATGAGAGCTACGCTCGTGGTGTCCCGTCTTCCCAGCACTCTTTGTCATATAATGCTTTGAAACTACTGACGGTCTTGGCCTCCACCACCTTCTCACTTAACTTGTTCCAACCGTCTACCACTCTATTTGCGAAGGTGAATTTTCTTATATTTCTTCGGCATCTGTGTTTAGCTAGTTTAAATCTATGACCTCTTGTTCTTGAAATTCCAGGTCTCAGGAAGTCTTCCCTGTCGATTTTATCAATTCCTGTAACTATTTTGTATGTAGTGATCATATCACCTCTTTTTCTTCTGTCTTCTAGTTTTGGCATATTTAATGCTTCTAACCTCTCCTCGTAGCTCTTGCCCTTCAGTTCTGGGAGCCACTTAGTAGCATGTCTTTGCACCTTTTCCAGTTTGTTGATGTGCTTCTTAAGATATGGGCACCACACAACAGCTGCATATTCTAGCTTTGGCCTAACAAAAGTCATGAACAATTTCTTTAGTATATCGCCATCCATGTATTTAAATGCAATTCTGAAGTTAGAAAGCATAGCATAGGCTCCTTGCACAATATTCTTTATGTGGTCCTCAGGTGATAGTTTTCTATCTAGAACCACTCCTAGATCTCTTTCTTTATCAGAATTCTTTAAAGATTTCTCACATAATATATAGGTTGTGTGGGGTCTATGTTCTCCTATTCCACATTCCATAACATGACATTTATTAACATTAAATTCCATTTGCCAAGTGGTGCTCCATATACTTATTTTGTCCAGGTCTTCTTGAAGGGCATGACAGTCATCTAAATTTCTTATCCTTCCTATTATCTTAGCATCATCAGCAAACATGTTCATATAATTCTGTATACCAACTGGTAGATCATTTATGTACACAATAAACATCACTGGTGCAAGAACTGAACCCTGTGGTACTCCACTTGTGACATTTCTCCATTCTGATACATTGCCTCTGATTACTGCCCTCATTTTTCTATCAGTCAGAAAATTTTTCATCCATGATAGAAGCTTACCTGTCACCCCTCCAATATTTTCCAGTTTCCAGAACAACCTCTTATGTGGAACTCTGTCGAAAGCCTTTTTTAGGTCCAGATAGATGCAGTCAACCCAACCATCTCTTTCCTGTAATATCTCTGTGGCTCGATCATAGAAACTGAGTAAATTCGATACACAGGATCTTCCAGATCGAAAACCATACTGTCTGTCTGATATTATATCATTTCTCTCTAGGTGTTCTACCCATTTAGTTTTGATTAGTTTTTCCAATACTTTCACTATTACACTTGTCAATGATACAGGTCTATAATTGAGGGGGTCTTCCCTGCTGCCACTTTTGTAGATTGGAACTATGTTAGCCTGTTTCCACCCGTCTGCTACGATTCCTGTACACAGGGATGCCTGAAAGATCAGGTGAAGTGGAATGCTGAGCTCAGATGCACATTCTCTCAGAACCCATGGTGAAACGCCATCTGGGCCAGCTGCTTTGTTCTTACCGAGCTCCTTGAGCATTTTTTCCACTTCGTCTCTAGACACCTCTATGTGTTCTATGTTGTTCTCTGGAATTCTTATTGTATCTGGTTCCCTAAAGATTTCATTTTGTACAAACACACTTTGGAACTTTTCGTTTAGTGTTTCACACATTTCCTTTTCATCTTCCGTGAATCTATTTCCCATTTTCAACCTCTGAATATTATCCTTTACCTGCAATTTGTTGTTTATGAATTTATAGAATAGACCTGGTTCTGTTTTACATTTGTCCGCAATCCCTTTTTCAAAATTTCTTTCTGCCTCTCTCCTCACTGCCGTGTAGTTGTTTCTCGCATCTTTGTATCGCTGGTATGTTTGGGGGTTCGGCCTCTTCCTGTATTGATTCCATTTTTGTGTCTTTCGGTCTCTAGCCCTCTCGCAATTTCTATTGAACCAATCCTGTTTCCTAGTTCTGCATCTCTGTTTTGGTATAAATTTTTTTGTGCCTTTATCATATATTTCACAAAACTTGCCATACATCTCATTCACTTCCTTGCCTAGCATCAAGTCTGTCCAATTATACTCACTAAAAAAATTTCTAAGGTCACCATAATGTCCTCTCCTGAAGTCTGGTTTTTCAACTGCTTCAACCTCCTTATTTTCTTCCAGCTTATAACGCATTGCATACTTTATTCCCAAAAAGACATGGTCACTTTTACCCAAGGGAGGAAGGTACTGAATGTCAAATATCTCTTCCTCCTTCCTGGTAAATATCAAATCTAGCATGGAGGGAACGTCCCCTTCCCTCATCCTCGTAGCTTGTTTAACATGTTGATACAAGAATGTTTCCAGGATGAGGTCTACAAATTTACAGGTCCAAAAATCTTCTGTTTTAGCTTCATATGCTTCCCAGTCTATGGATTTCAAGTTGAAGTCACCGACTATCAACAGTCGTGATCTATCGTTATCCGCTCTCGCTATAATCTCTCTCATTATTGTTATAAGACCTTCACGTTTACTATCTAGCTCCTCCTTCTCCTCCTCCTAGTGTGTGTCTGTCTGTGCAAAGTTGGAGGCCAGACGCTTGGGGGGTGGGGTGAGCCCCGCCCCAATTGGCAGAGGAAATAGTCTGGGTTATAAGATGAACTTAGGTGGGTCAGGGTCACTTTCAGCCCCACTTGACGATTTTTGGCACTGCACACTGGTTACACAGCTAAATGTTTTCAAACCAAATTTCAAAAACTATTTTTTATTCTTTCAGTAATATGCATCATTTTTCACTGATCTTGGGAAAATTATTTGAAATCTCCTGTTTTCCATAATTTGCGTGTTATCGCATTAAATGGACAATCGAGCCACTACTTCTTGACGTAAGTGGGGAGACTATTCTATTTTTAATATTTCACATTGCTAAGCTCCTCCCACTGGCAACCACCACACAACAATGGTACAAAATTATATTTATTTATTTTTTCTTTTTTTATGAGGAAGAGAGTGAGAGAGAGAGACATTCGGAGAAAGAAACAGATACACACAATGTATCGCTTTCCAACTTCAGACTTGCTTTTAATTATATGGATGGTGAAATACTAAAGAAAATGTTCATGAATTTTGTGAGACCAAAATTTGGATTATGCAGCAGTTGTATGGTGCCCAAATCTTAAGAAGTGCACAAATTAACTGGAAAAGATGCACAGGCATGCCACAAATTGGCTTCCGGAACTGAAAAACAAGAGTTACGAGGAGAGGTTAGAGGCATTAAACATGCCAAAACTAGAAGATAGAAGAAAAAGAGGTGATATGATCACTATATACTAAATGCTAACAAGAATCTAACAAATTGACAAATTCCTGAAGCCAGTAACATCACGAACAAGAGGACACAAATTCAAGCTAAGGAAACAGAGATGTCAAAAAAACATTAAACTGTTCTCTTTTGCAAACCGAGTGGTACATGGTTGGAGCAAGCTAAGTGAGAAGGTGGTGGAGGCCAAAACTGTCAGTAGTTTCAAAGCATTATACGACAGAGTACTGGGAAGACTGGACACCACGAGCGTAACTCTCATCCTGTAACTACACACAGATAATTACACACAGGGACAGAGATGGTTAGGTGGTTGGATGGATGACCTTTATCTTGCCTTGCGATGATTTTGGGATTCAACGTCCCCACAGCCCAGTCCTCGACCAGGCCTCCTCGTTGCTGGACAGGTCAACGAGGCTGTTGGATGTGGCTGCTCGCAGCCTGACATATGAATCACAGCCTGGTTGATCAGGTATCCTTTGGAGGTGTTGTTTATCAAGTTCTCTCTTGAACACTGCAAGGGATCGGCCAGTTATGCCCTTTGTGTAGTGGAAGTGTGTTGAACAGTCTTGGGCCTCTCATGTTGATAGAGTTCTCTCAGAGTACCTATTGCACCTGTTTTTCAGTGGAGGTATTCTGCACATCCTGCCATGCCTTCTGGTCTCATATGGTGTTATTTCTGAGTGCAGCCCCTCTAATATTTTCCACTTGTAAATTATTATGTAACATGCAGATATGTTTACCTAAGAAAATATCACAAACTTCTAAATAGAGGTAAATACTCAAAACCTCTATTTAGAAGTTTGTGATTTTTTTATGATTTTGTATGATTTATGGGAATACTTACTGGGGTGAAATATCTAAATATATTACTAAATTGAAAGCAATGCCATGAAACACATTGTACATTCCATAACAAAGGAACAAGACCATGCAGACTCCAGGCAAGCTTTTATCATCCATCGAGTTTAATATTGGGAATGTAAAATGGATATGCAGTACTGTATATATTATAGAGGAGTATTGCTGACTAAATAAATATTGCAAATTAAATGCAATGTCATTCATTGATAACTGGGAACACACAGCTTACAAGGAATGAAGGCTTTCTATGTATAGGATGGTTTTCACTTGTATAAGGTTGGGGTTGTTGCTTTTGCCAGTTTGTTGAAATCTGTGGTTGAAGGGATTTGGAGGAGCTGGAGAACCGTGCGAGAAGGTTCATCTCTAGTCTTGACCAAGTCTGGTTGGACTGGCCTGGACATCAGAGCCATTGGTAGACTTGCTGTTATGTACAAGGCCAATATTTTCAAAGTTCTGCACCTAGCCCAACTTCATGGACAACCAGTTGTTAGCACCCGTAGGCTGCCTCGGCTCTCGGCCATCAACAGGCTCATGCAAGTGGTGCCTTTTCAAAAACAACATTCCATCAGCACTTACTCCTAGGCTGACTCACATCTGGAACATGTTCAGCAAAAAAGGTTGATATGTGGAATATAAAGTCAACCGATCACATGAAAGCTTGGCATACAGTTGACTCCTCGCTCATCTTGTTTCATGTATGAGAGCCACCTGTGTTCGGACCAAGTCCAGCGGTCGACCCCAAAGACTCATTCGTAAATTTTAACATGCTGTTCATTCAAAACAGGAATTTTCTCAAATATAAATGAATATTTTTTTATATTACCATATTGTATATATTTAGGCATTGGTTAAGTTAGCTTTGGATGTTTAGGTCCTATTGGCATTTATTTGTATTTGTAGTATGTGGGGTGAAGCATTTACAGCGCTGTGGTTCGAAAAAATTTATCAGTGAAGCACTTGTTCCAGAAGTGTTCGAACGTCATCACTCGAGTCGTGTGTGAATCATTTTTCTTTCATAAACAGGGGGTTTGGCGGGTACATGGAATGGACTTTGGGTCTTTGTTTAGAGGATGATGATAGTCACTTAGCATTAAAGCTAATTTTATCCTAATAGAACAAATAATCATCTCATGAATTCAATGAGTCTAGGGGACAGGCTTCAGATGAGCTCTTGTAGATAACTGTTCTTGCTTGTAGTTTCATTAGGAACCTCAATGATATTGGATTTGGGGAAAAAGGATGCAATGAAGGTGGGTTGGTAGGGAAATTTTTTGGATAAATATAACAGGTAGAGATGGGCCTTTCCGTAATAAACTCTTAAATGGCTATTGCAGATTGCCTTTCTGTTAGAAGGAACAATATCTATATCATATTTAGAATAATGTTGATTCAGTAAGTTAACTAATATAAATATACCCATTAATTTTAGTTAAGCGAGTTTGAATGTAAGGCTTTATGGTCCCGGTGTATAAATTATGGGAATATTTACTGGGGTGAAACCCTTTACCTCGGATGTTAAGCAATTTATACATGAAGTTTCTCAACTGATTTTATATAGTATCTTAAAGACTGATAATTGTAAGTAGATGTGGTGGTGTTTTTTGCATTGGGGCAGATTCTCAAGCCCCTAAAGATCGTTAGACTCTGTAACTAGGTTCCTTCCATTAAATTCACTCTTGAAAGAGAGCATTGGGAATGGAGCCCTACTGTTTTTAGAATACAATGATTTATAGAAAATGTAATTTTAAAGTTAAATGTTTATAGGAAGTCTAGTAATGCATGTACATATGTACAATTTTATTCAAATCATTACATTAGAGTTAAGGTCATTACATTAGGGCTTTTCATGTCTGTGGTCTTAAGTTTATTGATGACAAAATGTTGAAAATCTGTGATTATCTCTAGGTTACAAGATCCCATATATGTTAGATACAGCTCTTAAGTCGCTTAGAAAAACATTTATAATTTATGAACTTACCCTGGATTTTAGTATAGTGTGGTTTTCAAAATGTGAGTACTATTAAAAACGTCAATTAAGGTGTTGCCCAACTCGAGTAGTGGAGGTGATGGATGTGTGTCAGAATGGGCGAGTTCTTAGTTTTATCATGAGGTGAGGGTCTCTCCTACCCACCAGCCACCACCTAAACTCCCACACCAGCCTACCCTGTATCCCCAATTCGTCCATCACCCCTTACCCATCCTGCCAATTTGTTTCTTCTCAAACCTACCCTCACAGTCCAGTGAGAGGGAATAATTGACTTTTTAACGATACAGCATTTAGCATGGTTTACATGCAATGGATAGTTTTTTTTTATGAATGCAGTGTTACATTTACATATAAATTAAAATTGATAATTAATTCTTTGTACTAAATATAATTATGATATTAATTCTTAAAAAATACCTTAACATTTTCTGGCATATCTAGCAATGCGTGTGTAGTATAGCACATTGTAGGTACTGTACCAGCTATTTGCAGAAAACACCCATTTCCACACCAAAGAAAAAAAAATTGGAGTATACTGTAATTTCCTTTGTCTCTGATACTGAATTCATAGTGCTAAGAATTCTTTAAGCAAGCTGTGACTTTGGATATTTTAATAAATAACTTGTGAAGACGTTTAGAAAAAAAATGACTGGCTGAGGAAGAAATTATACTAACCACTTAAGGTTAGTACTAGGAAAACCTTGAAACTGAGAGAGTTGAGGCAGGAGAGGATGGGCAGGCAGGATATGAACTTAATGAGCATTGCCTAACCCATAGTCATGGCTCTACAGTGCATAACTCTAGATGCTGAGAAAAATATAGCTGATTTTGCGACCATCTATAGCAGCCTTTTTGTTTTCCCCGTAGGTGGCGGACTTGGAGAGGAAGTACAAGTGCGCGTGGTGCGGGAAGGGCTTTAGACTCTCCGTCCATCTGAAGGATCATGTAAGGACCCATACAGGGGAGAAGCCCTATCAATGCCCTATATGTCAGAAGGATTTCACTCAACGGTCTAATCTGAGGACTCATCTCAACAAAATACACAAAGAACAGTTGGCATATGTAAAGAACAGAAAAGGCCGAGTGCCAAAATATCCTGTGAAACACGAATTTTTACCCAGCCTAGTGTCTCCCAGTGGTGGTGGTGGTGGTGGTGGTGGTCTTTCTCATGCCTCTGTTGCAGAAATGAAAAAGCTAGTGTTTGCTCCTAGTGATCCAAAACCTATCCTTCCCAAGCCTCTTGGCAGTGAGCCTTCTGTAATGCCTTTCCTCTCCAAAGAAACGGTCAATTTTTTACAAAGGGATGATTTAACTGTTCTTTATAAGGACAAAGCAACATGTTTAGAACATGAAAGAAGGGTGTCATTACCACAGTTGATACTGCAGCAACCATACCATGACGATCAGCCGTTTTTTGCTGGAGAGCCTCAGATTTTTCCTATTGATCCAAATGTTGTAGATTTAGATGCAAGTATGTCTGTAAGGAAAGAACCTGTTGCACAACCAATCCTAACTAAGGAAACTGCTCTTAAGTCTCCTCAAAAAGAGACACTTTTGAAAGCTTTGCTCTTAAAGGGCTCCTCATTGGGGACAGCTCCACAAAGTGATGTTTCTGGAGTTATGAGACAAGGGATCCCATCTACTTTAGCTTCTCCTCTTACTCATACAGCATTGTCTGCTGGCCAAATGCCATATTCTATTCCCAGTTCTGTAGCAGTTTCTCTTGCATCTCCTGTATGTAGTCCTCCAGAGGAAATACTTCAACCGATACTTGTTATGGATTCTTCCAAAGGTTTATCGTCTGTTTTGCGGTGCCCACGTGATGTAGCAGTTTCTCGTGGCGACCTTCTTTCTCCTGGGAGCAAAGGCGAATCATTTGTCGTTATAGAAGCTTCTGGAGTGGCACCACAAGAGTCTGTATCTGCACCAATAGATTCTCAAGATCAGCCTCAAATAACTGATGAAATGAAGATTTTACTTCAAGCAGTTCAGATTAGAGTTTCTCAGGATCAAGGGCAGACAAACATGCAAAGCAGTTCTACTGTTACAGTGAGAGCAAGCAATCCTTCCCCACTGATAACAACCACATCTGGTCCAGTTGTGAGTCATACACTTGCTGTACCAACTCCGTCTGGCCCTCCACTGGCCTCAGATACTGCACTTCGACAGCGCATTTCTCGAATGTTGCACGATAAAGATCCAACTAAGAAGAAAAATCCCAGTCAATGTGCTTCAGTTAAAAAAACAGACCATAGTTTTGATCATCCACCCAAGCCTAGTTTAAAGGAGCAAGAAGTAGCATCAGTACAGAATAAAACACCGGAAAAAGGAAGGCCTATTCCATTCCTACGGCAGCTGCCTTCATCACACATACCCACTTCTCATCCTCCTAGACCCCCTACGCCACCACTTTCTTCTTCACCTCCGCAACACCTTCCACTTTCCCCATCATCTCCTTGTGCTCATTCCATACCCACTTCATCAATCATTCCTCCGGTATCCATTTCTACTACATCTTCGACCGAAAGACGACGACTCGGTTTTCAAATACCCTCAAACAGAGCAACCTATAAGCCTAATGACAAACTTGCTGAAAAATTCAACCTTAGGTCGAAAGGAGGTCTTAGTGAAAATGAATCAGTGCCTGACCTTAAGTAGGTAATCCTGAAAAAAAGTGATAGTTTGATAATGTATATATTATCTTGTGCAAATTCAAGTGATACAGCTTAGTCCTATAATTGTCTCCTATATGAAAATGCAGATCTTTTAGGTTTCTCGTGCCTTTCTTCATCTTTGTCATTGTCATGTAATGTACTATACAAAGTGTAAATCTTCACTCTTCTCAAGCAACTGTTTCGATATATGCCTTCTTGTTTGTGTGGGCATTTTATGATATATATTTATATGTATATGTGTGTATAATGCATATGCAGTGCTACCTAGTTCGAACAGATCATGATGGACTGGAACTCGATGTGCTGAAAAGATTAACTAACACATAGGTTTATCATGGCTAAAAAATCCTGTTTTTTCATATTTTTTCCGTGAACTGAAATATGGTATTTTGCTCCACCAAGGAGTCTTGGTAGATTGGTTTATCATGGCTAAAAAAATCCTGTTTTTCATATTTTTTTCAGTTTTACTATTCTCATGCTTTTAGTAGTAAATACTAATAAAGAAACTATTACATTTTTTTCAAGCTCTTTCTTAAATATTTAATTAAAATTGTGTCACAGTTTGACTATTTTTTGTCTAAGGTGGGTGTAGTCCTATTGTAACTAGATGTATCCGGGCCTGGTGCTTTTTTCCTCGGTGTTCATGGGGCAGGACCTCTTGTTCTTTGGCTGCTTCTTTGCCAGTGAAAAGGATATCTACCAACTGTAGAAGTTAGGCTAAACAGGAAGGGAAATGAAAAGGGATCTTAATGTGGGAAAAATAGGCTGACTTGATTAACGGAAGTGAACACGCCTGCAGTGTGCCAGGTGAGAGGGAACTAGCGGTAATGGGTCGACAATGCCGATAATTGCTAAATAAGGTCGATAATTGCTATTGACAAGGTCGATAATTGCTAAATAAATCAAAGTACAGTATAGTGTTCAGTAGTTTATGTAGCAGCATAGTGTGGCAGTTTTACACTGCATGCATTTTATATTTAATGTCGGTATAATGGTACTGTTCTGTTGACACACGTTCCTGGTAAAGAGATTATCAAGGAAAAATAAGCTCTACTCGCCAAGGTAAGTTAATAGTTTTGGCCTCGTTGTTTCACTTCTTACCATGGAATCATATAAAATTCATTTTTTATAAATTGGGTATAATTTTATTGACTGTTTTGTCAATGACTACAAACTACCGATTGATATCTGGGCAACTGACCAAAAAAAAAAGCATGATTTTTAACAATGCTAAATTCCAGATAGAGTACTTTAATATGGTAAAAATTCTGAACGTGACTGGATTACAGGGTGCACAAGATGCAGTCAGATCTTAGCAAAGGAAAAGGATGTGTGAAAGACTTGAGAATAATGACACGAGATGACCTAATGTTTAATGAGCATTACAGAGCAAACATCAACCAGGAAAATAATACAGTAGATTATGAGAACCTTCAAATCCACCACAGTGCTACTATTCTTCATATCACTTGTGCCTTCCCACTTTGACTACTGCTCAGTACTCGCTTGCTCTTTCAAATTTAAATGAAGGGAATTCAGAAAACATATACAGCATGCAAAGACAGGATAAAGCACCTGAATTATTCAAACTGTCTTTAACACTCAAAATGGAGATGAAAGAATCGCTAAATATTTATGGGAGATGCTCGAAGACCAGATCCCAAACAAAATGATAACCTACTAAAGCTAAGAATATGGGACGATACGCAAAATAGACCTAGTGAATTCAGAGTAGAGATGCCATGGGCACAAATGGGGAGCATTGTATGAACTTAAGAGGTCCGTGGTTCTTTAGCATCCTTCCACCAAATGCAGTATAAGAAATATTATTGGAATACAAGTAGAGGAGATTAAGAGAAATGATTGAGCTAAAGCTACAAGAAACAAAAAATCCAGGATAGGCAAACAGAGGAAAAGACCATCAGTGAAATAGATACAAAATACTTTTTCTCCTATGCAAAATCGTAAACAAAAACTACATTTAATATTGGGCCCCTATGCAAGGGAGATGAAACTCTCACAAATGATGACAAAGAACTTAGGAAAATACTGAGGTCACAGTACAATTCTGTTTTCAGTGAACCCCTAAACATGCTGAAGATTGATAACGCAAATGAATCCTTCATGAATGTGATACCAACATCAAATTGTATATCAGACATCACACTAACCACACTGGATTTTGAAGTTGCCATAGCCAGAATGCCTATGCATTCAGCACTATCCCATGATTTCTGGAATTCCATATTCATCAAGAATTGTAAAAACCACTATCACAGGCCCTTAATATTTTTGGAGATGGAGCTTAGATACTGATGTTTTCCCTGACATACTTACAATAGCAGAGACAAAAAATTATAGATCAATAGCACTAATATCAGACATAATAAAAATCTTTGAAAGAGTGCTAAGTAAGATAACAATAAACATGGAATCACATCATCTACACAACCCTGGAAAACCTGGGTTCAGAAGAGGGCACTCCTGCCTCTCTGATTTGCTGGATCTCTTATGACATGGCCTTAGCTGCCATGAAACACGGAACCCAGTGTGTAACGGTCAACAACGGAAAGTGTGGATCATCCACCTTGAAAAGCTCGGTCCCCCAGGGTACTGTGCTTGCTCCAGCACTTATTCTTATTCTCATATCAAAGATAAGGATGCACGCTATAGTACTGTATCATCCTTTGCAGATGACACCAGGTTTTCTATGATAGTAGACAATATAAAGGACACCAGGTCTTTCAGTGGGCCACATATGATGATAATATGATTAACTGCTGTACTGCACCACCTATTATATCATAGGGAATGGGAGTTGTGCCACCCTACATATCATATTTTTAGTATATTGTAAGATTCAAAACTTGTGTGGGGTACATTGGGCTCACATTCTGTTCCTCAGGACTCCAGTAAATAGATGCCATATTGAAAAAGAATATCTGAAGTCCCTCACTTTCCTTTCAGGGCCTTAGTAGGAAGATGAGGACCATGTCTGGCACATCACCATCCAGTGTCTGAATGTGCTGGGCGGCCATACTAAATCATTGAATTTTTAACAGCAGTAAATAAGTGATTACCACATATATACAGACAAAGTGTGTGCTATGTGAAGTTATATGTATTTATAATCCTAAATCTTATATGTTATGTATATTAGTATGAATAAATACATAATGTGCATATATCTATACACATGTATCTGTACATATGTATCACTAAGAACACTATTGACTTGACCACAATTCAAAACCCCTAATGCCCAGGATCACCCCTTGGCTTACAGAATTCATCATGATAACCACTAGACCAATGATTTCAAAGTTACACGTAATGAACACTAACACAGCAATACATGTTAGGACGAAGAAAGTAAAATAAGGTGAGAAACCATGAAAATAGACAATGTTATTCCCATGTGGCGCCTCTCCATTTTTTTGTTTTTTACCGAAAAATGCAACTTCTCTGGGGCCACTACAGCTAAATCATAAGAGATATTTTTACTTAAATGTGTGTGCTTCCTAGGTGCTAATTAACAATGTCAAATGAAAAAATAACTTTCAGACATTTTTTCAGCACACCACAGGACTCAAATTTAACCCCTGTGCAGTGCAGGGGTTCATGAAGTTTCAGCTTCTGCACTATGGAAAAATGGAATTATGCAGATGGAAACCACATATAAAATGGAGTCAAATCACACTATAGAATGGAAAAGGAATGTGAAGATCTGGAAGTAATCATGTCGGAAAACCTTTTGAAGAACAAGCCAAAGTAGCTGTCACGTCTACAAGAAAAACAACAGGTTGGATAACGAGAGATACCAACAATGATATTCTTAATGATACTAGTGCTCTCTTGGGACAATAGTGTCACACAATAACAGCCCCATTGAAAGCTGGAGAAATTGCTGACCTGGAGAACTTGCAGAGATCCTTTATTGCTAGACTTTACTCAATAAAATGTGTAAATTATTGGGACCAATGAAAATATTTAAATCTGTATTCTCCAGAGTGCAGGTGTGATTGATCCACAATAGTTTACACTTGGGAAAATATTAGAGGGACTAGTTACAAATCTGCACATGGAAATAACATCACATGAGACCAGGAGGCATGGCAGGATGTTCAAAATAGCTCCATTGAAAAGCAAAGATACAATAGGCACACTTGAGAGAGAACTCTTATCAACATGAAAGGCTCAAGACTTTTTAACATGATCCAGCTATATATAAGGGTCAAAACTGACCGACTTTTAATAGTGTCGAAAAGAGAACTCGACAAACGCCCCCAAAGATACCCGATCAACAAGTCTGTGATTCATGTCAGGCTTCATCTAACAGTCGGGTTAAAGACTGGGCCGCAGGGACATTTATCCTCGGAGCCATCACAAGGTAAGGAAGTGCTGGACTAACCAGGTTTCAATAGGTATGTCAGCCTGCGGACCTTTCCAAGCAACAACCTTTGAAATCAGTAATTATAAGAAAAACCCTGGTACTGTACCATGCAAGACCATAGGGAGTAGAAGGCCTTTCTGATCCAACTACAGATAAATACAGAGAGCATCATGGGTAATATAAGTTCTGAGAGTGGAGTTGGGAACTATGCATAAAAAAAATCACCATGAGGTGCTTTTAGACTTAGATTGGCTTTGTTCATCTCTGGTGAATTTTCAAGTAGAGCTAAGGCAATCTTATTTTCATTATGGGACTATTTCAGTACCTGTCCTTCGTCTTTTGGGAATGGTTAACTGAGGGAAGGATAGTATTTTCCAACTAGCTTGATATTTCAATGTACATTTGATGTTGAGTCCCAAGTCTCATGCACACTTAGGATATTCTCTAATAATTTGTTGTAAGCAATGCATGAGGATAAGAATGCCAGTAATACTACTTGTGGTTTCCTTGTACTGATCTAATATGATCAGCAGTATTGCTTGCTCACATTGACAGTTTTCAAGTCAAGCCTTTTTGAATATTGACTTCAGGAACTAGTAATATTGACTTAGTTGCAGGGTGCAAATGGTGGGAGGGGGGGGGGGTCACCTGAAGAAGTGTGTTAGCCTGAACAAGATTAGACACTATGTGAGAAGGTACAGGGCATCATGGGCATCCAAAATCTCTTACTCTCTGTTCCATCCTCTTTAGATCACTGAGCTTTTCTTGGAGAATTACAACAATGGCATTGTAGCCCGAAGGTGCTCTTAAGTATTATTCTATTAATGGGCATAATGGCTGAGAATCGGGTAAAGCAGCTTTCACTTTATTAATGACTAGTTTGCCAGATTAAATTAAATTCAGTGTATCCTTGAAAATTTGGACATCTGTATAAGATACAATACCTATAAACAATGAGCCAATTTGGCCCATTGTATTTTCTCCAACATTTTTGTTTCTACAGAGAAAAAATCTGGATTTCCAACCCTTCCTCGACTCGAGTCCATTTCATCCAGCTGTCGACCCCACAAACGCATTCATAAATTTTTACATGCTGTTCATTCAAAACAGGAATTTTCTCAAATATAAATTAATATTATAAGATATTAGATTATTGTGCCTACATAGGCATAGGTTAAGTTAGGTTAGGTGTTTTAAGTTCTGTAGATTTTTTGTATTTGTAGTAAATGGGTGATGCATTTACAGCGTTGTGGTTCGAACAAAATTCGTCAGTGAAGCACTTGTTCCGGAACTGTTCGAACGTCAACAGTTGAGAGTCGTGTGTAAACCATTTCTCAGTCATAAACAGGGTTTGGTAGGTGCATGGAATCACTCGTGGGTCTTTGTTTGGAGGACGGGCTGGGATTTCAGAGGGGGACGTGATTGTAAGTCCATATCTAGTACTGTAGTGTTCAAAACCTTTGCAGCTACTGTGCCATGGTCGGTCGGCCGAGCGGACAGCACGCGGGCTTGTGATCCTGTGGTCCTGGGTTCAATCCCAGGTTCCGGCGAGAAACAATGGGCAGAGTTTCTTTCACCCTATGCCCCTGTTACCTAGCAGTAAATTAGGTACCTGGGTGTTAGTCAGCTGTCACGGGCTGCTTCCTGGGGGTGGAGGCCTGGTCGAGGACCGGGCCGCAGGGACACTAAAAAAGCCCCGAAATCATCTCAAGTTAACCTCAAGATGGTATATGGCATTCTTTCAACAACAGACTGAATTTAAGAGCCACCAAGAAGTACTCAAAACCATATGATGCTTCTGAACAACACACTGACCTCATCATCCAGCTGCTCATATTTAGATAGCCTCATTGGTTTTCTATCTCAAATCTTTCCACCACTGCTCTCTCTTACTGACACTCTATCTTTTCCTCTCTTTGGCTCTTTATATCCAAAACAGCACTAGTGCAAATGCCATGCACATCTGACAGTCATTTATCTGCCACCCCAACTGTTTATTTTCTCTAATACTGTAACTGCATTTTATCCATGGTAAAGCAGTTTATCAGCCACTCCCTGTTCCAATCTTACAATGCTTGCCTAATGAGATGATTTCAACTTGAAAATAATTATATATTTCAAGAAAAAGGTGAAAATGCTGGAGTAGCTAAAGTTCAACGAAATGCTCACAGAGGGTAAGCACATGCGTGATAGGCATGCATTTGCATAAGGTTTACGTATGCCACATAAAAAATCACACTCGGATACAACTTACAAGTCAAGTACAAGCTTACAAAAAATTTATAAAATCTAAATGCATTTTAAAATATCATTAGAAATAACAAGCAAGTTTAACAAAAATAAGAAAATATATAAATTGATGGATAATGAACCAATGATCAAAATTTCTCTACATCTCACTTTGAAATCTGGATATTTCTTGCTCAAGAAACACTAGTTATGGAGTGGAAATGCAGACAACCAATTGACTATGTTTGGAAGGCGCTGTTATATAGAGGACCAGATTGTATAGTACAGTGTATTTACCTAAATGTACCAAAATTTACCATTTCAAGTGATCCTGGCAGTGACAGGTGGGCAAACAGTGGCCTTTCCTCCCCCCCCCCCCCTGATAGTTTCCCATTGTCAAGGACAGGAAGCTTGTTAGCTTTTTGATGGCCCCCAAAGCCTGTGACATATATCAGGAGGTTGTAGCCCACAAGAGTATCTTAAATAATGAATACTTTATGCTGCTAGATGAACAGAGGCATTAGGTTAAAGGAAACACCCCTAAACATCTGTCCTGGTAAGCAAATCGTTGTAACCTGCTCTCGCACAAGACGGCACATAAATGACTTTTTGCTTAAAGTTACTATTTTGCTTATAAATAAGTACATATGTGATGTATTCCAAGCCATATTTTTTTCAAGGCACAAACTTTTTCTCTCAGTTTTATAAAAAAATAGAGATTTTATACAAAATTTGACAATATCCAAAGTTACTTTACAATTTAAATATTTTAATTTTGTTTTATTATTTTTATAAAATTGTAATGTCAGTATAGGTATAGGTTCAGTACTAATTGTAATATCTTAACATACTAAGATGGTTAGGTTAGGTTGTGGTTTTCTATTCAGCTTTTCAAGGTAAATTCAAATATTCACAATAAATTAGCATGTCACATATGCACTTATTCATAAGCAAGATATTGACTATAAGCAAGTGCGAAAACGGGTTGATCAATGAGCACTTGACAAATGATTAAACAATAACAGCGAAACTTTAAAATGGGCATGCTTTCACACAAACTACCTATACTGTATTTCCTTGTTTTCTATATTTTAAGCTGAGAGTAAATTAATCCTATCTGCATTTTAAGTGTCCTTTTGAAGCTTGAATTAGCATGTCATGTTGTACTGTACTGCTTCTCATCCTGTTTGTACTTTTCCTATTACTTTTTGTGCCTTAAAAGTTTTTCCATGGGCTAATGTTTTGCCTGCGCAATGATGAATTGGAAGAATTAAGGTTAATACAGGCCTTTATATTTTTTCATTTCCCGTGTTTGAATATACAGGGATTTTCCTTAATTAATAGCATATTGTTGCTATTGTCTTGCCTGCTCCTAAGCTGCCATTGCTCATATGGCGGCTGCCTTTGGCTCATATACATTTGTTGCCTCGTACCAGCCTTATGTCTTCTCTCATTGAACTTTATAGTCTTGTGCTTGATGAAACTGTGCTAGATGCAGACATATCCTGATGCAAGTTTCTTCAGTGAAAAATGAGTTCGTTATATTTAAGTACTCCCTATAATTGTTGGCAGATTTTATACAATAGACCCGTGTACTGGAAACAGTACCATGGGGAGTAGTGTACCCAATGCTACTTTATATTTTGGTTATGTAATTTAAATTATAAACTCGTTCCTCATTTTATTTATTCTACAGTACAGTATATCAAATACTTTTTCTTTGAATTACAGTCTATATAACTAGATTGTACTCAGACTTTAATTAAAGCAGATAATGTGTATGTAATGAAAGATTTAACAACCCATAATTTTGCATGTGTATATATATATTATGTGTGTATATATATTATATATGTATATATATATATTGTGTATATATATTGTGTATATATATATTGTGTGTATATATATATATAATATATGTGTATGTGTAATTACCTAAGTGTAGTTACAGGATGAGAGCTACACTCGTGGTGTCCCATCTTCCCAACACTCTTGGTCTTATAACACTTTGAAACTACTGACGGTCTTGGCCTCCACCACCACCTCACCAAAGTTGTTCCAACTGTCTACCACTTTGTCTGCAAAAGTGAATTTTCTTATATTTCTTCGGCATCTTTGTTTAGTTAGTTTAAATCTATGGCCTCTTGTTCTTGAAGTTCCAGGTCTCGGGAAATTTTCCCTATCAGTTTTATCAATTCGTTACTATTTTGTACGTAGTGATCATATCGCCTATTTTCTTGCTGTCTTCTAGTTCTGGCATATTTAATGCCTCTAACCTCTCCTTGTAACTCTTGTCCTTCTGTTCTGGGAGCCACTTAGTGGCATGTCTTTGCACCTTTTCCAGTTTGTTGATGTGCTTCTTTAGATATGGGCACCCTACAACCGCTGCATATTCCAGCTTTGGTCTAACAAAACTCGTGAACAATTTCTTATATATTTCACCATCTATGTATTTAAAAACAATTCTGAAGTTAAAAAGTGTATCATAGGCCCCTCGCACAACGTTCTTAACCCTTTAACTGCGCAACGCGCATGCAGGCCCACGTCTGGGGTGCGCTACCCACCTCCGGGTATTTGTATTTTTCACGTTCCATTCAAAGCTCCCGCGGCTACATGAAGCTACATCAGCTTCCTCAGGGCTCTTGTAAACAGACACCATCTTTAAAAAAAATCGTGGTCCACATTCCTGGGTGCGAGAGCCTCAGTAGTGAGTGAGCAACCAAGGCCGGCGCACGCAGCATGAGCTCTCAGCACTGCTGTTCAGCTTGTGACCACAGCATCGCCTAATAATGTCAAAATATATATATAACTTGAATTATTTAGCCATCATAGTATTACAGAAGAGCCTGAGTGTGATAATGACTGTTTGCAATGTTCAAATATTACTGATTCAATGCTGTTCACGAAGTTCACAGCGCTAGCCACAGCACCACAGCATTATTTCGTCCATCTAGGCATCGTCAAACAACTTCTTAGGTTCCTTTACAAAATAAACTTGTGGTCAATTATGTATTTACAGGATTTAGTGACCAGTATTGTGATAACAGCAGGATTGTGGTGATAATAAGCGCTGTGCATAGTATTGTGGGAGGAGTAATTGTGGTGAGGGAGCAAGGGAGAGAATCGAGGTAGCCTCACTGTGTGGCAGCCACTCTTGTTTTGCTCATCATACTAGCTTAGAGGTTCGCTATGGTGAACACATTTGTACATGGGTATATACAATGTGTGTGTGTATATAGTGTAGTAACAGTAACAGGAGTATGTTGGGAGGAGCTATTTTGGTGAGGGAGGTGACGTAATCGTAGCGTCATCTCCTGGCTGCTGTGTGATTTCTCATGGAGTGTATGGTGGCCACTGTAAAGTTTGGACAAAACCGGCTTACTTGCATAGTTCTGGTGAATAAAACGTGTAGATAGGTATACATAACATGTGTAAGCAGTGTAATACAAACAATAACAGTATGGTGGGAGGAACAATGTTGGTGAGTACGATGTTGGAGGAGTGAGGGAGAGACTGGATGTTGGAGGAGTGAGGGTGTGGCAGCTGACACTTGCAGAGTTCTGAGTGTGTTCATGGTGAATGTATATAGTGTGTGATAGTGTATAGTGTGTAAATAGTGTATAGTGTATACTGTATATATACATAAATTAGCATAATACAATGGAAATATGTGCCAGATATGTGTACACATGTCATGCACATAACAGTGTCTTTGCACAGTACGGATGTTCTACTGCCATGATATAGTGTATGTGTTTATTATACAGTACATAGGATTGGCACGTAAAAGCATATAAAATGTATTTGGAACTGTGCGCAGAAAATGAACAAAAATATATTCGCGGCACCTCGCGCATCCTGCCCCGAGTGCTCTACCGGCCCTGGGGGCATGTGCCATGGGCGACCAGGAAATGATGACATTATGCACGAACTTACGGACCCCATAGCAGCTAAAGTACTTAAAATTTTGACCTTCTGTTACTATACCCTTACTCAGGGAAGGGTTTTTGACACTTTAAAAACAGAAAAGAATTTTTTCCAGAGATTTCCTGCACACTGGGGAGGGGGAGAGTTAAGGGGTTAATGTGATCCTCAGGTGATAGTTTTCTATCTAGAACTACCCCTAGATCTCTCTTGTGTGTAATTACCTAAGTGTATTTACACACAAAAGAGATCTAGGGGTAGTGTAGGGGTAGGTGTGTGTGTGTGTGTGTGTGTGTGTGTATATATGTATGTATGTATATGTAATTACCTAAGTGTAGTTACAGGATGAGAGCTACGCTCGTGGTGTCCCGTCTACTACTCTTTGTCGTATAACGCTTTGAAGGTGCTGACGATTTTGCCCTCCACCACCTTCTCACTTGCTCAAATCGTCTACCACTCTTTTTGCGAAAGTGAATTTTCTTATATATCTTCGGCATCTTTGTTTAGTTAGTTTAAATCAATGACCTCTTGTTCTTGAAGTTCCAGATCTCAGGAAATCTTCCCTATCGATTTTATCAATTCCTGTTACTATTTTGTACGTAGTGATCATATCACCTCTTTTTCTTCTGTCTTCTAGTTTTGGCATATTTAATGCCTGTAACCTCTCTTCGTAGCTCTTGCCCTTCAGTTCTGGGAGCCGTGTGTGTGTGTATATATATATGTATGTATATATATGTATGTATATACATGTATGTATATACATGTATGTATATACATGTATGTATATACATGTATGTATATACATGTATGTATATACATGTATGTATATACATGTATGTATATACATGTATGTATATACATGTATGTATATACATGTATGTATATACATGTATGTATATACATGTATGTATATACATGTATGTATATACATGTATGTATATACATGTATGTATATACATGTATGTATATACATGTATGTATATACATGTATGTATATACATGTATGTATATACATGTATGTATATACATGTATGTATATACATGTATGTATATACATGTATGTATATACATGTATGTATATACATGTATGTATATACATGTATGTATATACATGTATGTATATACATGTATGTATATACATGTATGTATATACATGTATGTATATACATGTATGTATATACATGTATGTATATACATGTATGTATATATATGTATGTATATGTATGTGTGTGTGTGTGTGTGTATATATATATATATATATATATATATATATATATATATATATATATATATATATATATATATATAAATATAATAAAATATACTGTATTGTATAAATCTAGCTGTAAATAGAGGACTAATAAGTGAAAGGTTTTAGTAAGATGGCTACTAATAATGTCAGTTCTCAACACCACTTACAGTAGGGGACATACTTTCCTGTTTAATATACTGTACATGAATGCCATTGTTGCTGATATGTTATATATAATTTTTTAATGCTTGCAAAGCTTTGCAATACATGTTTGTTGTATATTTTACAGCAAGATGTATACAGTGTCTGCTGCATTGTTAACTTTAGTAAATAACATTATATTTTTTTTTGTGGTTCAATTAATTTTAAGTTTATGCAAGTTTAATTTTTCACATAAACATGGATATAATAAATTTGTCTGCTCTAGATTAAAGTACTGAATGCACTACAATTTTCTTTGTAGTAATTAGCTAGAGTGGTTAATTGACTTTTTTTTTTTTTTGAAAGAATACCTGCAAAATAGTTTAAATTGATCAAATATGGTTATTTATTACTAACAGAAGTACCAGTACTCATCAAAAGTATTCACACCCTCTTTCGAGGTCGTTATCTTACCTTTTGGTGGGGCGTGGCTTATGGCAAATATTAGTAAATTAAATAAATGGTCGTATGGGTGAAAGATTTTATACAGAGGTATGCAATGGGTACATGATGTAACAGCAAGCATTAGCTTTCTGAAATGACCATCACAATACCATGGCCAGTAGCCTCCTGGCTGCCATTGTCAGCGGTGATGTGCTGCATTTTGCTATGGCAGTCTATAGCTTTTTTGCATTTATTAACAATTCATGTGGTATGACAGTTCTTATGGCACCTACCAAAGAAATAAACAAAGAAACCATTGCTCAGATGATTGCATTAAAGGAAGCATCCAACACGGAGGAAGCGCTTCCTTATGTTGACTTAGCCACAACCAACAGTTAACTTAGCCACAACCAACAGTTAACTTAGCCACAACCAACAGCTAACTTAGCCACAACCAACAGCTAACTTAGCCACAACCAACAGTTAACTTAATTTCCTTACTTTTGTGGCCTGTATCCTTTAAAGCAATGATCTGAACAATGGTTTCTTTGCTTAGTTTATTGATGCCTTATGAACAATATAATACCACAAATACCATTGTTAATAACAATAAAATATGGCAAGGTGCCAGAGAGAGATGCTCTTCACAACAGCTCACTGTGAATGCCTGGAGGCAACTTGGCATCCCAGCTGTACTCACCTAGTTGTGTTTGCGGGGGTTGAGCTCTGGCTCTTTGGTCCTGCCTCTCAACCGTCAATCAACAGGTGTACAGATTCCTGAGCCTATTGGAAAGCTGTGTGGCTCCAGGGAGGTAGCACACGCTGTGATATCATGTACTTGGTGCACGCTTCTCTCTACAATCTGTCGCCCACAACACCGTAATCGTCATTATTTTCTTTCGACAAGTACTGTAGTCATTTTGAAAATTAGTGATCTTGGGCATATTATTTTTAAGATTAATATATTTGATTGGCTTTTTGTATTAGTGTTAGGCATTATGTATTTCTAGGAATTGGATTTAATTTAATTTCATGACAAATTGCCATTTTAGTAAATGTTGCTGTAACTCGGTTATAAAGTGAAACTTGCAAATGGAATATTTCAGTGGTTCACAGATTAGTTTATGGCCTTTTATATTTTAACCTTCAAAGTGTGTTCATCGTCATCAAAATTGACAATCTGCCTATGCATATACAAAAATTTGTTACACAGTACTTGTTTTTTCTTATAAAAATGTAGGTCTATACATTATCTTCAACTGTTTCACAAGCACTTTCGTTGTCCATATTCTTAGTGGTGGTATCAAAACACATAACTTGATCGCTATGTAGCAAATTCCAATCCTCTAAACATTCTATTACAGCTTCTGCAATGTGTTCACCTGTTCCATAAGCAAGTTTGAGTGCTTTACAACTAAGAGCTTACTTTCCTATACACTAGAATAGGTAATCCATTTGTATTTTCAGTACCTGTTATGGCTGGCATTATCTTTCCATCCCAGTGAATGGTAAGAGGAACCTCGGTTGTGAATGTTTCCTTGATATCATTAGCAATTTCTTCATGTATTGGATTCCTCTGGTATTGTTAACTACTACTGCTACTTCTAACAAAATTGTCAATAATCTTCCCCAGGAGATGATGCAGCAGCTGATATCACCATCACTGCCCTGCAATCATTCATTTTTATACCATCTAAGGCCATTGTTAGATAGGGCATTAAAAAAATGTTCTTTTGGTTTTTCTTGGTTTTACTCTTTGTGGGTCTCCAAGATGGCCCTAGGTGTAAATTCTTGTCACTACTGCTGCAACTACTAACCAATTCAACAACTGTCTCGGTTTCTTTCGAAGCATTTTGGCTTCGAGTTGCAATTCTTGTTCAGCTTGCCTTTTCTGTTTTCTATCTTCCTGAACAATCAGTTGCTTATCAACATTGAGCATGTAACCTTGCCTTCCCTTTCTTTCTGAGTTTGTAGAAATAGTTGATCCTCTTCCTTTTATGTCATTTGCAATGAATTTGAGCAATATGAAAGATCATTTAAGCAATCCTTGAATTTAATTTTGTGTGATTGTAATTACACTTTGATATAAATTTTTGAAGGGGCCCTTAAAGTGTTATATGCCTTACAGAACTATAAGGTATACTGCGTGTCTTTAATCAGTATTTATGCTGTGTCTCAGGTTGGTCACTTATGATGCACCCCATACCCATCTCATGGGTGGTGGTTGAAAGAGGTACAGAGGCACATAATGGGTTCAGGAACTGAATGATGGGGCATTTTCCAGTTCTATTTCTTCCCAGTTCCTAGACCTCAGTTCATTTAGCTGAGCAAGTAACAATCTTGTGAAGGAAGTTTGACAATATTTAATACATATTCTTTATATGCACATTATATATGTACAATATATGTGTGTGTTATATATATATGTTGTACCTAGTAGCCAGAATGCACTTCTTGACCTACTATGCAAGGCCCGATTTGCCTAATACGCCGAGTGATTTTCTTTATTCTCAATAATTCTTTTCCAAATAGTTTATTTGAATTATTATTATTATTTTATATTAAGACCATAATTTATTGACTTTGTTGTTAGTTTAGGTAAGGTTGGTTAGGTTCGGTCATATATCTACGTTAGTTTTAACTCAAATTTAAACAAATTAACGCATGCATAATAAAATGGATAACATTATCATTTCATAAGAAATATATTAAAAAAATATATAAATTCAGGAAAACTTGGTTTATTAGGCAAATCGGGCCTTGCATAGTAGGCCGAGTACTGTGTTCTGGCTATTAGTAATTCTAATAGCTGTGTTCTGGCTAATAATACATACATTACTCGGTAAAAGTTTGTGCAGCCCTGCTCAAGGCTGCACAGGCTTATGGTATAAAAAGAACGATAGTCTTGTGGGGTGAAAGATTGTAGACAGAAGTATATGCCGGGTACATGACATCACAGTGTGTGATACCTTCCTGGAGCCACGCAACTGGGATGGTTATTTGCCCCTCGGGCATTCATAGTAAGCTTGTAGCTTGTTGCATGTTTTGCTTTGGCAACTTCCAATGTTTTATTGCAGTTAAGAGTATTGAGTAAGTGTTGGTGGTTTTATATTGTTCTTATGGCACCTACCAAAGAAGCAAGCAAAGAAACCATTGCTCAGATCATTGCTTTAAAGGAAGCAGTTCACCAAAGTAAGGAAATAATTTAAATGTTGGGTGTAGCCAAGTTGTCGTGAAGTATTGTGCCCCTTCCGAGGGAAAAGCTCTGGTGACGTGCCATCACAGAAACATCAATCTGGTCATCCCAGGAAGACTTAAAGGTCTACCTTTGCTGTAACATGAAGGGTACTCTCCGGCTAGTGTTTTTGAATGTTTACAGACATTGAAGACATCTTCCTGGGACACTAGACCAGTGTTTCTGAGATGGTCATCACCTGTGTTTTCCTTTGGATGCACACACAATAATTCCTCATGTTGACTTTGCTACACCCTGGGAGCCGGTCGGCCGAGCGGACAGCACGCTGCACTTGTGATCCTGTGGTCCTGGGTTCGATCCCAGGCGCTGGCGAGAAACAATGGGCAGAGTTTCTTTCACCCTATGCTCCTGTTACCTAGCAGTAAAATAGGTACCTGGGTGTTAGTCAGCTGTCACGGGCTGCTTCCTGGGGGTGGAGGCCTGGTCGAGGACCGGGCCGCGGGGACACTAAAAAGCCCCGAAATCATCTCAAGATAACCCTACATTTAACTTATTTCCATACTTTGGTGGCCTGCTTTCTTTAAAGCAATGATCTGAGCAATGGTTTCTTTGCTTGCACCATGTAAGTGTCGTCAGGGGTTGATAAGACATGGAAGACAGTGTACTGGTGCAGACATATAAGCCTACAAGGTTTTTGGGAGCCTTTTATTATGAACAAATCCACAAGGGCCGTGACGAGGATTTGAACCTGCATCCGGGAGCATCCCAGACACTGCCTTAATCGACTGAGCTGTCTGGGATGCTCCCGGACGCAGGTTCGAATCCTCGTCACGGCCCTTGTGGATTTGTTCATTTGATGCATCACGTTAGTGTGATCTGTGTGTAAAGCCTTTTATTATCTTAACCGGGGATTAGGGTCCTCGCTAAAATAAGCAAGTGAAATAAACTAATAGAAACAAACATGCACCCACACACTCATGGATATGAACATTGCATTCACTTGAATCGTTGGGGATTTGTATCCGAGTGTGAACGGTTGGAGACTCACTTGAGCAGCGAGGCCAGACTGCGCATAAAAGGAAGGGTCTGGTCAATAACTGATACTTGAGGCTTTAAACACAAACATACATCAGAGTTTTCTTTTTAATTTTTGTTTATTTTGGTTGAAAATTTTTGATGAACTCAAGAATAAAGGAAACTGCAGGAGGGCCATTGGCCCATGTGAAGCTGTTCCTATTTATGTCCTACCAAACTCATAAATATATACAGTACAGGTATATATAAGCCTAACCTCCACTAGACACAATCCTACTGTCTCATTTGTCTGCAACCTGGTAGTTCTATTAATCAACACTTTATTTAAAAAAAAAAAATATTTAGCCAGGTATTTTATGAATCATAATGTTTGCAATTTGTATTCATTGCTTTGTATTCTATTGTGTAAGATTATTAAAAACAGAGATATCAGCTGTTTAACCCACCTATTTACCAAACGAGTGTTGCAATTATTAAAATTTTGTAGCTACATTAGATTTTCTGGATTTTTAGATATTTTAAACTCAAACATTGTAAGAGTTGTATATGTAAAACAGTTGGAAATTATGCATACAGTACTTTAATTGTTGATTATATTAAAATTTTGCAAAGAAGATTTGTTAATACAGTATTGAATTTGAGTAAAAAATGCTGGAAATATTGTACAGAGGGTAGAAGTTATAGTTTATTTTGATTTAAGAGTGGTTTATAAAGTAATTTATTTGAAAAATTTCTGCCTTTAAAAATTTACATGAAGCTAATACTTGTTTATAAGGAGTCATATGGTAAGGAGATGGAAATAATGTTAATGTTATATAGTGTTAAATTTCCTATAAATGATTAATATATTCTATTTTGTTATTAGTATGGGGTGAGTCTGATCAAGTGCTGGTCAGTATTGCCCCTCTTAGTCATAGTTTTTGGTATCCCTTTCATTCTTTTATCGCTAATTGTATGAATTATATTCTTGAATATGTGGTATTTTCGGGTATAACCAATATGGAAGTACACCACCGATTATGCCTGGGGGACTGCATCCCTGGTGGTCAGTTAGTGTCTCGACTACTGGCTAGACTGTGCCATCTGTGTGCATAATGTGCTATAGAAGAATTATAATAAGTAATTCAGATATTGTAAATAATAGACATATTAGAAGATATATGATCCTATTACTGGATGCCTATACAGTACTTGAATGAAAGAGGTGTTGTTATAGTCTGTAGATTAGTTAATAAACTAATACGGGATAAAATACATATTTATTCTACCTTAACCACTGTGATGCACCGAGTTCATTGTGACATTCCTCCCCATTGCACATGAAATCAAGTGTTCCCAAAAAATTCTTTTTTGTTTGTAAAATAAGAGATTGCCTTCCCTGAACATGTCTATGTAAAAATAAATACCAATTCTACTTTGGCTGTGGGGACATGGACAAGGTGCGCTGTGACGTCATCAGGGGCTGGGCGCCCATGAGTGAAGCTCCCAAACACCGTCGCGCGGGCCATTCAAACACCGGGTGTTGCCACAAATATATTTTAAATTATTTGTTCTGTGTATTTCCAATACGGTTTTATTTGCTTTTTTTTTTGTCATATATGATGCATATTTGTGTCCTTTACAATATGTATACGGTAGAATGTTCATATTGTTCCATGGAACTGATTCATGTGTCAGTAATGTGTCCACAATAAATGTTTATTGTTGCAATATTACTTGTTAAAAATTCACTAAAATTGCAATATGTACAGTTTCACACACTATTTACACAGTAACACACTGTATTATACACTCGGCATTTCTTTGGAAGTGAGTAATAATCAACGGAGTAGTCCATGGTACACATCGCAACTTTGATCTCGTTGCACCAGGTACAGATAAATTTTCGCTTACTGTTTCTTTGTTCTGTGTGCTTGCAAATAACACACGTACACCCTTAGCTTTAGTACATGTAGGTGGTGTGTAGCCAAGCTTGTAAAGCATAAGGTAATCTTGAAAAGATTATAGGTACAGATCAACTTGTAAGGTAGTCTTGTAAAGATCGCTTTGTAAGGTCCCACACTGGAAGAGATTCAGTCATTCTCAAAGAGAGTCAGTCAATCAGGAAGAGATTCAGGCGTTTTTTAAAATATCTTTGGTAAACACCACCATGGAAACCACTAACACTGTTCATCTATGCTACTTGTATCAGATGCATCATCACTGAACCTAGAAAACGATTCATCTATGTATCATCTATATAAATTGGAGATGGTATAGATAGGCAAGGGTGGCGCTCAGAGCTACAACTGGATACGCTAGCTGTATCATCCTCATAGGTGCTGTATCACTTTCATCTGACCTTTGTGTTAGGTCTTTATTCCACCTAGCTTCACCAATATCATGACCCCTATGTTTTTCAAACAATAAGGTCTGAATCTCACCGACAGCGCGATCTTTCAACACCGAGTTGGACAGGTGTTTGGGAGCCAGAGGCGCGTGCGCCACCCATGGTTGCTCACTCAGTACTAATCCAGCCAGCAGTCCTAGGGCATTCTGGGAATTTTTTCCAAGATGGCTGCCTCTCACTGGAGGTCCTAAGAGTCCATTTCGTACACAACCTCCCACACACACATTTTGAATGGGTACCAAATATTCAAAAAGTGTTTTCTCGGTTGGTGCAGTTTCCAACTGACCAAGTTTTCTTGGTTGGCTCAGCACAGTGGTTAAATCAACTTTTAAAGAGCACTTCATGGTTTTAATATCTCTAAATGCTTGTTAATGAATGCTTTGTGCTTTCTTTTTGAAGAGAAAAAGAAATGAGAGAAAAACTTAACGGAAGTGGAGTTGAAGGGGTTATCTCGAGATGATTTCAGGGCTTTTGTGTCCCCGCGGCCCGGTCTTCGACCAGGCCTCCACCCCCAGGAAGCAGCCGTGACAACTGACTAACACCCAGGTACCTATTTTACTGCTAGGTAACAGGGGCATAAGGTGAAAGAAACTCTGCCCATTGTTTCTCGCCGGCGCCTGGGATCGAACCCGGGACCACAGGATCACAAGTCCAGCGTGCTGTCCGCTCGGCCGACCGGCTCCCTGGAGCTGGAGATTGGTTCCTATCTTTGGTTGTAAAGTTATCTGTGGACAGATAATTACTCCTTACTTACATTAACTTCATGGGGATAATATCCTGTCTATTATGGTAGGTTCTTTCAACCCTGACCTTTCCTTCACTTTTCCTAGTTTTCTGACAATTTGAGGAATTTTTACATGTCACTTTAACTCCTGCACGGTGCCACCAAAATACCTTGGTTGACAGGTGGTGTGCTCACTGAGAAAACTAATTTGTAGGGTACAATATAGGCTTTTTGCTGTATCAGATGATGTCATCTGCCGGCATCATCTGTTCGCAGCATGTGGTTCTATGCTGTGCTTGGATTTTATTCCCACCCTCTAGAATGGCTTAGTGGTTTTTTATGGTTTAAAATGTAGATATACAGTGTATGAAGTGTGTGTATATAGTGTAATAATAGTATGCAAAAATTGCATGTTTTATTGTTCAAAGAATTAATATTGTGCACATGTGACACAAATAAATTGGTGTACCTACGCTCTACATGTTCTGCGATACAAATATTATTATTGACAGCTCAATGCATCACTGCACTTGAAAAAGGTTAATAAAAAAAAAATTTATTGATCTAGATTCATTCATACTTCCAATTTCATGCAAGATGTGTAGTGCTAGGCTGATCTTGGTTCATGGTTATGAGATGATAGCTCACCAGACGAGTTTACTGGTTAGTTATAGTGCACAAAAAATGTAGATATGTAGTTATATATAACCAGTGATGCAGTGTTGCCGGAGCTCGTCGGAACACCGTACCAGCACCTCTACAAGTGGATGATGGAATGAGGGAAAGGGAGATGATGATGTTTCAATTTCGCTGCTTATTTAAACCTCGAAATTCAAACTTGTACGAAAGAATGCAATAAATGTATGATTTCAATTACAACAAATAAAAATATATTTCAAATAAATCATGAGCAATAACAATAACAAATGACAATACAACAACAGTAAATAACAAAAATGACAAATCCTAATAAATGTTATCGAGCTTGGGGCATCCAAAACAAAAATTTAACTCGGTTCTGGAAAATGAAATTAACATTAGTGTGTAATCTTTGCACAACGTGTCTGCTGCAAAGCATTTTTATTTGAGGTGGTAATTTGGTTAATTTTAATTGCAAATCACCAGTTCATGATATCCAGGCACCTTTTTATTATTATTATAATAATAATAATAATAATAATATATTATTATTATTATTATTATTATTAACTGAAAACTCACACCCCAGAAGTGACTCGAACCCATACTGCCAGGAGCAACGCAACTGGTATGTACAGGATGCCTTAATCCACTTGACCATCTCGACCGGACATAAGGAGGTGATAGCCGAAGCTATTTGAACCAACCCTTTGCCAGCACCCGGATGGTAATCTTGGGCATAGCATTTTATCAAATCGCCTCATTCTTTGGGGCACCCGTGAGGAACACAAATGCGAACAAGCCTGAATGGTCCCCAGGACTATATGCAACTGAATGCAACTCCTTATGTCCGGTCGAGATGGTCAAGTGGATTAAGGCGTCCTGTACATACCAGCTAAATAAGAACAAAGCAGTTGGTCCTGATGAAGTTTCACCATGGGTTCTGAGAGAATGTGCACCTGAGCTCAACATTCCACTTAAACAGATTTTTCAGGCATCCCTGTGTAAAAGAGTTGTACCCGATGTCTGGAAAACAGCTAACATTGTTCCAATCTACAAAAGTGGCAGCAGGGAAGACCCCCTCCATTATAGACCTGTATCATTGACTAGTATAATAGTCAGAATATTGGAAAAAATAATTAAAATTAAATGGGTAGAACACCTGGAGAAAAACGATATAATATCAGACAGACAGTATGGTTTTCGATCTGGAAGATCCTGTGTAACGAATTTACTCAGTTTCTATGATCGAGCCACAGAGATTTTACAGGAAAGAAATGGTTGGGTTGGCTGCATCTATCTGGATCTAAAAAAGGTTTTTGACAGAGTTTCACATAAGAGGTTGTTCTGGAAACTGGAACATATTGGAGGGGTGACAGGTAAGCTTTGAAAATGGATGAAAAATTTCCTAACTGATTGAAAAGTGAGGGCTGTAATTCGAGGCAATGTATCGGACTGGAGAAATGTCACAAGTGGAGTACCTGCTTGCTTGCTTGCTTGATACCTTTGATACCTGCTTGATACCTGCTTGATAGGGTTCTGGGAGTTCTTCTTCTACTCCCCAAGCCCGGCCCGAGGCCAGGCTCGACTTGTGAGAGTTTGGTCCACCAGGCTGTTGCTTAGTACCACAGGGTTCAGTTCTTGCACCGGTAATGTTCATTGTCTACATAAACGATCTACCAGATGGAATACAGAATTATATGAACATGTTTGCTGATGATGCTAAGATAATAGGGAAGATAAGAAACCTAGATGATTGCCATGACCTTCAAGAAGACCTGGACAAAATAAGTATACAGTGGAACCTCGATTAACGAGTGGCTCTATTAACGAGTTTTTCCAGTAACGAGCAAGCCACTCGCAGCAAATTTGTCTCTATCGACGAGCTCGCCTCTATTAACGAGCAAAACCACATGGTGCTTCCTAGCATCTCGCGGGTTCTCGCAAATTCTCGGATGCCTCCGACGCCAGTGTTGTTGTTGTATCGCACACGACAAGCATCCCTCTGGATTTATTTGAGTTTTTCTTTGGGTTTTTAGTGGTTTTGCGACTACAATTTGTAACACATGATGTCTCCAAAGAAGCTGCTTGCTAAAGATAGTGTTGTCAAGAGGAAGAAAGACACAATTACTGTGGATTTAAAGAAGGAAATTATAGCAAAGCATAAGTGTGGTGTCTGTGTGACTGATCTCACAAGGGAGTATGGCAGGTCCTCATCAACAATTTACACCATTAGTAAGGGAATGAGGAGGTAAGGGAGGATGCTGCCTCTTACACTGAGATCAGGGAAGTGTTTGGAATGTTTGAAAAGGTGAACACATTCTTGGAAAAGCTGCCCTGATAAAGCAGTGACAACCCGGTGTGTGAAAATGTTTAATTAATTTATCACTTTGTGATAACACTTTGTGAAAGTGTTATCACTTTCCCAGGTATATGTCGCTTGAACGTGACACACTTTTTTCTCTTCAGTGCACCCAAACACCGCACTCAAGCGTCATTTGAGCAAATATTTCTATAAAATCCGATCCGATTTCTTATCCGATCGACTTGGGGAGTGTATACATGTTTGCCATGAAATTTCCGTTTTCTCTAATAACCACATTGCCTATTTGGGAGAACGGCATTGTATTGTATCTTTGTGGTAAGACCATTATATTGTTGACACAACGAGTGTAATCAACGTAGTTTTTTATTTGGTGCTGGTCTAACGCATCCTTGTGTGACATTTGAAATTAAATTTGGGTGAAATTCCCAAGAAGAGAGAGTCCGCCTGACTCAGAGGTGGATTCTCCTTCCACACCATAACCCCTCTCCTCCTTTTCACCTCTCCATCGTCTCCCTGAAGCCAGCAATTACTCTTCATAAGGTAAAGTAAACATTAAAACACTACAATAAAACATTTATATTTACATGTGCAGTATTATATTTACATAAAAAAAAGTCATACAAGTATGGAAGTTTTTGGGAGTGGAACGGATTAAATTTATTTCCTTTATTTTAAATGGGGAAATTTGTTTCTTAAGACGAGTTTTCCAGGTAACGAGCTCGGTGCCAGAACGGATTAAACTCGTTAATAGAGGTTCCACTGTATGGAGAACCACTTGGTAAATAGAATTTAATGTGAATAAATGCTGTGTTATAGAATGTGGAATAGGAGAACATAGACCCCACACAACCTATAAATTATGTGAGAAATCCTCAAAGAATTCTGACAAAGAAAGGGATCTAGGGGTGGTTCTAAATAGAAAACTGTCACCTGAGAACCACATTAAGAACATTGTGCAAGGAGCCTATGCTACACTTTCTAACTAAAGAATTGCTTTTAAGCCCTTAACTGCGTTGCCTCCAAATGTGACACCCCTGCAGTGCGCAGGAAATAAATTCTCTGGAAATTTTTTTTTTCTTTTTAAAGTGTCAAAAACCCTTCCCTCAGTATGGGTATGTAAAAAAAAAAAAAAAAAGTTGAAATTGTACTTACTTTGGCTGCTATGGGGTCCGGAAGTTGGGGCGTGACGTCATCATTCCCTGTGCGCCCGTGCTGTAAGCTCTCGGGGGCGGTGGGGCGCTCGGGACGGGGCGCGCGAGTTGCCGCGAATATATTTTCGTTCATTTTTTGCGCACCTTTCCAAATACATTTTCATTGTTTTTATGTGCCAATCCAATGTATAATGAACACGTACACTATAATATAGCAGTAAAACATCTGTACTGTCCGAAGACACTGTGTTACGTGCATGAAACTTGTGTACACATATGCAGCACATATTTACTATGTATCATGCTAATTTGTGTATATACACAATCTATTTACACACTATACACTGTCACACACTATATACATTCACCATCAACACATTGAGAACACCGCATAGCAGCTGCTTCATATGGGCCAATATCAGCTGCCTCGTATGGGCCAATAGCAGCTGCCCCGTATGAGCCAATTGCAGCTGCCCCGTATGGGCCAATAGCAGCTGCCTCGTATGGGCCAATAGCAGCTGCCTCGTATGGGCCAATAGCAGCTGCCTCGTATGGGCCAATAGCAGCTGCCTCGTATGGGCCAATAGCAGCTGCCTCGTATGGGCCAATAGCAGCTGCCTCGTATGGGCCAATAGCAGCTGCCTCGTATGGGCCAATAGGAGCTGCCTCGTATGGGCCCATAGGAGCTGCCTCGTGTGGGCCAATAGCAGCTGCCTCGTGTGGGCCAACAGCAGCTGCCTCGTATGGGCCAACAGCAGCTGCCTCGTATGGGCCAACAGCAGCTGCCTCGTATGGGCCAATAGCAGCTGCCTCGTATGGGCCAATAGGAGCATTTGGCCATGAACACATTCAGAACACCTCGAGTGAGAGCAGCCACACCCAGCCAGTCTCCCTCACTCCAAAATCTTACTCGCCAACATTGCTCCTCCCACCATATTGTTATAGTTCTTATTACACATGTTCTATATACCTATCTACATGTTTTATTTACCAGAACTATGCAAGTAAGCCGGTATTGTGTCCAAACAGTACAGTGGCCACCATACACTGCATGAAAAATCACACAGCAGACGACGCTACGATTACATCACCTCCCTCACCAAAATAGCTCCTCTCAGCATTCTCCTGTTGCTGTTCTTATACTATATATACACACTATATATACCCATGTACATATGTGTTGCCCATAGCGAACCACTAAGCTAGTATGGTGAGCAAAACAAGAGTGGCAGCCACACACACACAATGAGGCTACCTCAATTCTCGCCGTCCCTCCCTCATCAAAATTCCTCCTTCCACAATACTACGCACAACGCTAATTATAACCACAATCCTGCTATTATCATAATCCTGGTCACTAATTCCTGTAAATGAATAATTGACCACACGTTTATTTTGAAAAGGAACCTAAGAAATCATTTGAAGATTCCTAGATGAACGAAATAATGCTGTGGTGCTGTGGCTAGCGCTGTGAACATCGTGAACAGCGTTGAATCACTGATATTTGAACATTGTACCCAGTCATTATCACACTCAGGCTCTAATATAACACTATCATAGCTGAATAATACAAGTTATATATATATTTTGACATTATTAGGCGATGCTGTGGTCACATGCTGAACAGCAGTGCTGTGCGCTCATGCTGCGAGCGCCAGCCTTGGTTGCTCACACACTACTGAGGCTCCCACACCCGGGAATGTGGACCATGATTTTTTTTAAAGATGGTGTCTGTTTACAAGAGCCCTGAGGAAGCTGATGTGAACCCCATGTAGCTGCGGGAGTTTTGAATGGAACGTGAAAAATACAAATACCCGGAGGCGTGTTGCGCAAACCAAACGTGAGCCTGCAGGCGCTTTGCGCAGTTTAAGGGTTAAATACATGGATGGCGAAATAATAAAGAAATTGTTCACGACTTTTGTTAAACCAAAGCTAGAATATGCAGCGATCGTGTGATGCCCATATCTTGAGAAGTACATCAACAAACTGGAAAAGGTGCAAAGACATGCTACTAAGTGGCTCCCAGAACAGAAGGGCAAGAGCTACGAGGAGAGGTGAGAGGCATTAAATATGCCAAAACTAGAAGACAGAAGAAAAAGAGGTGATATGATCACTACTTACAAAATAGTGCTGTAACAGGAATTGACAAAATTGATAGGGAAAATTTCCTGAGACCTGGAACTTAAAGAACAAGAGGTCATAGACTTAAACTAACTAAACAAAGTTGCAGAAGAAATATAAGAAAATTCACTTTCGCAAACAGAGTAGTAGAGGTTTGGAATAAGTCAAGTGAGAAGGTGGTGGAGGCCAAAACCATCAGTAATTTCTAAGCGTTATATGACAAAGAATGCTGGGAAGACGGGACACCACGAGCGTAGTTCTCATCCTGAAACTACACTTAGGTAATTCCCAACTGCTTGCCATTCTTTCAGGGGTTCACTGTGATGCCATCTTGACAACCAATAAGAGCATCAGAGTTATGGGCGTTAGGTAACGTCGCTCTCTTTCAGCTGGGCATCCAGCTGTGGTGAGGTTCCTCTTGATGTCGTTAACTTCACTGTGCCTCGAGTGCCATCCCCCTGTGCTTTGGCAGAGTAGGCCATGGTGGCCATACCTGTCAGCCACCACCTCACTGCAAATACACCTATATCTGGTGTGGATTGGGGAAGCAAGGCGGAGGGCCACGGCAATTCGGAGGGCGTGTGGTGTGAGATGCGTGCCAGTTGCCAACATTGGAGTTGCTAACAGAAAGTCCCCTGGATGCTGCTACTTCTGTGAGGCGAGCAATATCGTGTTGTGTTGTTGCAGCACCCAGGTAGGCTGCAGCAACTTGGTCTACAATGGGGCCATCCCAGCTGGATTGCTTGTGGGCTTTTGAGGATGGTGGTTGAGGTGATGGGCCTGCACGAGAGGCCCTCTTGATGGCACAGTATGTAAAATTGAGATCGTGTACATGTGTCAGCTGATGTAAGTAGGCAGGTAGAATTCAAGGTTCTACTGTATTATGAATTCTTCATTTTGACTAAGGAATATGATGTATTACAAGAAGCAATGTATTTTATTACGAGCAATGTATTACAAGCCACTGAAATTGCAATATTTTCTCTTATAATTTTGTGAAAATTATTAAGTGAGTTTAGTATCGAGGCAGGCACGTGGTGCAGTGTCAGCAGAGGCCTGACCTGGTGGACGCATCTCTACTCACCCTCCTTCCCTGATGCCTTTCCACCCCCCTATTACATTCCCTCATCACTGACACCACCATATATTATGAATTCTTAATTTTTCTCAGCTAATTTGGTGAAAAGCAGACAGTGAGTGAAGCATCGAAGCACCAACACATGTTGCCAATTAACTGATAACCAGAGCTCAACGCTAACACCACCTGCCTCCCCCAACAATAACGTCCACCACTGACACCACCTGCCTCCCCTGACAACAACTTCCACTACTGACATCACCAGTCTTTTCTGACAACCCCCAATGAGAATAACTTTCATCACCTGCCTCCTGACATTAAACCCAAACTACTGACACCACTTGCCTCCAGACTCCAACCCTCACCAATGACGCAACTTGCCTCCCCTGACACCATTTTATCATCCTTCAACCATTTCTCACTGGAAACAATGGGTAAGCAAAATATAATACTGTACAACTGTTTTATACTTTGGTGAATCATAGTTGGTGACAGTGGCTGTCATCAACTATGACAGCTCGGTCTCGGTGATCGCTTGGACGAACAATCCTCACTTAATCGAACATTTGTATGTTCCACTGAACATTTAGTACCGAATTCAATTTGTTCGGATCATCCGGGAATTCGATGGAGCAGGGTTCGTTAATGAGGATGCACTGTAGTAGGCATCTGTCAGTCTCGGGAGATTATGGATTTGCGCTCTGGTTGTTGGTCTGGAGTGGCCTCTCCAGGGTGCAAAGCCAGGGTAGGTTGATACGGGAGAGAAGCTGTCACCCATGCAGCAGATCCCCCCCCCCCACTCCAGTACTGTATTTGTTATACCACTACAGTAATTGTATATCGAGATGTGCTGGCATGTGGATATCTTTCTTAGTTATCTATATTTGATTGAAGCTTATCTAGTTTATTTAACATTGCAGTATTGATAGTACTGTACTTTATTTAATTCATAACTTTGACTTTTTATTCTTTAAAAGTTTAATCTTTTTAATTTAATTGCCAGTTTTATAATTTCCTTTGTCACCGAGTGTGTGCTCTGTTTATGTGTCATTGGATTGTCTTCATTGACTTTCTGAAGATGTAATAAGTACAGTGGTACCTCAGTTTTCGAATTTAATCCGTTCCCAGACACGATTCCGGTCTCCGACCGGTTGGAGCCGGTCGGCCGAGCGGACAGCACGCTGCACTTGTGATCCTGTGGTCCTGGGTTCGATCCCAGGCGCCGGCGAGAAACAATGGGCAGAGTTTCTTTCACCCTATGCCCCTGTTACCTAGCAGTAAAATAGGTACCTGGGTGTTAGTCAGCTGTCACGGGCTGCTTCCTGGGGGTGGAGGCCTGGTCGAGGACCGGGCCGCGGGGACACTAAAGCCCCGAAATCATCTCAATATAACCTCAAGATTCGAAAACTGAATGAATTATCCCATGAGAAATAATGCAAGTTGAATTAATGTTCCCAAAAAATATTAACTAAACAAATTTTATACAGAATAATACTAATAGGTACCATACCTTTATTGAGGACTCTTGTTGGCATATGGATGACAGTAAAGAAAGGGGGGGGGGAGGAGAGGTGTTAGTGTTTGGTTACCTTACCTTGAGGTTACCTTGAGGTGCTTCCGGGGCTTAGTGTCCCCGCGGCCCGGTCGTCGACCAGGCCTCCTGGTTGCTGGACTGATCAACCAGGCTGTTAGACGCGGCTGCTCACAGCCTGACGTATGAGTCAGCCTGGTTGATCAGGTATCCTTTGGAGGAGCTTATCCAGTTCTCTCTTGAACACTGTGAGGGAAGGGAAGGGAAGTCCCCTTCCATGATAACAGCAGTGATGACATTTGTGGGGTACACTCTTTATGTTTTGCAGGCATACCACTAAAACCTGGTTGTGGCTCACTGATTGCTTGTCTTACTAAGAATCTGTCTATAGACACTCATTTTTTCCTACGTTTTAACACTTGTCTGTAGTGAGACAGCACATTGTCTCACTATGAATAATCTCTTTGTTTTTCCTCTATCGTTATCCTCTCAACTATTTTCTTAGGTTGAACTATACCACTGACTTTCTTGGGACCCATGGCATGACATATAATAAGAACTTTTATGTTCGGAAGCCGAAAAAGCTCAAAAACAATGAAATTCTTCACAAAGAGTTCAAGTGTAATCGTTACTAAGCGAGAGACACTGGTAAACTGAAGCTCGCCATGTGCTCGGTCGGTCCGTATGTGTATGAACAAACTCAAGCACCGAAGCAAACTTCCAGTACAGAGTCAAAATTTTCAAAGAAATTGAGATCGAGAACCGAAAAATTAAAAAAAAAATGGCCATTCAAAAAGTGAGGGTCCACTGTACTATACAGTATTATAATATTATGTTTACTCTGAAGCCATTAAGGAGTTGTACAACATTGAAATTGATAAATTATTATTTGTAAATACAATAATTTGAATTAAATACAACCTGCATTTTTTGAAAATGTATACAGTACTGTATTTCATTTTTATTCAATTACTGTAAATGCATCATTTCTTGCAATCCATATTTTTTTTAACTTTTTCAGATACCCTTTTTCATTTATGTTTTCTGAAGTACCTTTCACAGTTTTATTATTCTTTTAGTTTGACGTAAACATTTTTTTCTAAATGGTACTGTACTCTACATTAGTTTTATTTTGCTTTCATCTACTATAAATAACAAGTGGTAACGTAAGGGATTAGTAAATTATCTTGAAACTAAACTTTATCCTTGTTAATTGTAAGTTAAACAAATAAAAAATATAAACATACAAATTTTGTGAACCTAATTTATTGCCACTGAGGTTTTTTTATGGAAATAATGGAAATTAAGTTCATAGGATAACTGAAAACATTAACTTCAGTACATGGCTGAAATTAGAAAAATATTTTTTCTAATGTACTTATTTTTTTATTATAAAATTGTTTAACAGAGAGGAAGATATCTGTGGATGGAAGATAAGGGAGGTTATTTTAATCAGTAAAGAAAGTGTGAGGTTCAGCGAGGAGACTAGCACCAGTACTTAAATGCTCATTTTGCGGCAAGGGAGGATACTTTGCTAAGTTGCGTGTTTTTCTTTGTAGGGCCGCATCAGGGTGAAGAGCAGACGTGAACTGGGCCTCCTCACCATCGTCTCCACCTCCTCTCTTACCTCTCCCTCCACAGTGTCTTCCTCTTCTCCGTCAGCAATTGGGGGTAAAAGTGGGAACCTCCTTTGTCTCTCACCATCCCATGCACAAACCTCATTGATGTCCCCTCTGGCTAAAAGCCCCATGCCTCCTGGAAGTCCAACCACCAACCCAGTTATCAATCCTCCTGGTAATCTGTCATGCCCCCTCAAATGCCCTTACTGCACCTACATCGGCACGAGTGAAAGTGTGCTCCTTCGTCATTTGCGCACACACGGCGGAAATCTTCCCGGGGTGCGGCTCTACCATTGCAACTCGTGTCCCTACAGTGCTACTCAATGGGAAAGTGTTCGTCGTCATTCCTGGAGACAACACCGTCAAGAAATTGATGCTGCCAGAGATGATCCAGAATGAATTATATTGGAATAGATTACATAATTGGTCATCAGCGGAATAAGCTACCAAGCATAATCCAACAGGACTCATTAAAGGCACACCATAGTAGAAGAATGATACTTTATCCTGACTTCCATTTGTTTAGTAAAAAGTTTCATACCCCATATTTGTTATGTATAGTAGCTTACCAGGTTACATTTGATGCAGATAGGTAGTCAATTGTTGCATTCCATTTATTGCATGTGGTGGACTGTTGTGCATCATGGCGTATTTGCAATTTTTGTTTCAGATAAGATGCAAACATCATTGTTTTACTGGTCACATGTAGGTAAATTTTATAGCCATGGATAAAGACTAATAAACCATAAAAGTGCATAAATAACAGCCTGGTGTTTTAACATGTTTTAATATATGTATGTAATTTAATTAAAACAAAATGTAAGTTTTGTTATTTCCTTAAAAGTACAAGTAAGTGCTTTATTAGTTTAGCCTCTAGACATACAAATGTTTATTTACACTATTATATAAGAGCTATGTTTAACATTCATTTACTTTATTTTAATATTGTTGACTGTTTATTGAGTACACAGAAATCGTTACAGTTAATCAATGTTCAGCTTTAATATCTAAATAAGTTTGTGGTTTTCATGTTGTGTTAATTCTTGATGTAATCACACAAGAGCAAATTTGATTAAGAATTGCACTAAATGTACTTTGTACAGATAGTATTTACACATATTTAAAGATATATATATATATATATATATATATATATATATATATATATATATATATATATATATATATATATATATATATGTCGTACCTAGTAGCCAGAACTCACTTTTTGGCCTACTATTCAAGGCCCGATTTGCCTAATAAGCCAAGTTTTCATGAATTAATTGTTTTTCGACTACCTAACCTACCTAACCTAACCTAACCTAACTTTTTCGGCTACCTAACCAAACCTAACCTATAAAGATAGGTTAGGTTAGGTTAGGTAGGGTTGGTTAGGTTCGGTCATATATCTACGTTAATTTTAACTCCAATTAAAAAAAATTGACCTCATACATAATGAAATGGGTAGCTTTACCATTTCATAAGAAAACAATTAGAAAAAATATATTAATTCAGGAAGACTTGGCTTATTAGGCAAATCGGGCCTTGAATAGTAGGCCAAAAAGTGAGTTCTGGCTACTAGGTACGACATATATATATATAAATATAAATATATTATGATGTCGTACCTAGTAGCCAGAACGCACTTCTCAGCATACTATGCAAGGCCCGATTTGCCTAATAGGCCGAGTAATTATTTTTATTTATAATAAATTGTTTCCAATTGGCTTATTTGAATTATAAGTGTTATATTATATTAAAAACATAAATTATTGACTTAGTTATGTTAGCTTAGGTCAGGTTAAGATAGGTTAGGTTAGGTTGGGAAGGTTTGGTTGGGTCAGAAATCTCAGTTTTAACTCAAATTAAAAAAAAATGAACTCATACATTATGAAATGATAGGATTTGAATGGATAAAGAATGGATAAATGGATAAGAATGGATAAAGCTTTCCATTTCATAATGTATGAGTTAATTTTTTTAATTTGAGTTAAAACTAACGGAGATTTATGACCCAACCAAACCTACCCAACCTAATCTATCTTAACCTGACCTAAACTAACATAACTAAGTCAAGAATTTATGTTTTTAATATAATATAACACTTATAATTCAAATAAGCCAATTGAAAACAATTTATTATAAGTAGAAATAATTACTCGGCCTATTAGACAAATCAGGCCTTGCATAGTGGGCCGAGAAGTGCGTTCTGGCTACTAGGTACGACATATATATATATATATCTATATCTATATATATATATATATATATATATTGGTATAGATATATATAAATATATATATAGATATATATTGATATAGATATATATAAATATATATATATATAGATATATATTGATATAGATATATATAGATATATATATATATATATATAGATATATATATATATATATATATATATATATATATAGATATATATATATATATATATATATATATATATATATATATATATATAGATATATAGATATATATATATATATATATATATCTATATCTATATATATATATATATAGATATATAGATATATATATATATATATATATCTATATCTATATATATATATATATCTATATCTATCTATATCAATATATATCTATATATATATTTATATATATATATATATGTCGTACCTAGTAGCCAGAACTCACTTCTCAGCCTACTATGCAAGGCCCGATTTGCCTAATAAGCCAAGTTTTTATGAATTAATTGTTTTTCGACAACCTAACCTACCTAACTTAACCTAACCTAACTTTTTCGGCTACCTAACCTAACCTAACCTATAGAGATAGGTTAGGTTAGGTTAGGTAGGGTTGGTTAGGTTCTGTCATATATCTACGTTAATTTTAACTCCAATAAAAAAAAATTGACCTCATACATAATGAAATGGGTAGCTTTATCATTTCATAAGAAAAAAATTAGAGAAAATACATTAATTCAGGAAAACTTGGCTTATTAGGCAATTCGGGCCTTGCATAGTAGGTTGAGAAGTACGTTCTGGCTACTAGGTACGACATATATATATATATATATAATACATAATACTGTATCTCCAAATTTATTGTTTGGATCTGGTGACTTCTCATTAATCTACCTCTATAATGAATACTTGTGTTCACTAATTCAGATATTTAAAGAAGAATCTTTTCTTAAACTATTAGGTGATTTTTTGCAAATAGCATCTTGTTCAGATGTTTTTTGACACTGCATAATTGTATTTAATACATTTGCAAATTTTATAAATTAAGAAGTTTAGACATGTGTACTACTGTATATAGGGAACCCTTACCGAACGCAAGGATTATATTCCTAGAAATTTTGTCAAATCGCATTTCTCAAAGTTAGTCTCATTTCTTGAGAAACCCCCAAAAATTGTGTTTCCAAGGTCTCGCAAATTATATAGTACTGTAATAGTACTATATTATACTATATAAAGAGCACAGTTTACTTACAAGTGGTGGTAATGATGACAATTTCTAGTAGCCATAGGTAGATATATTTGTAGACAGTGGATCGATAGCAATACACTACTTCATTAACGTCCATAACTGGATAATTACAGACTTACACAATTAAAATCCCAAAACCTTTAAATATCTGTGTTAAAATTTTGCTGTTATGCATTGGGATTGAACCTGCATCAATTCTATTGTACTTCTTCACTATTTGAAGAGGTATGATATGGAGAACATCTCTAGTAACACCTAGAAGAGATGTTTGAGATGTTCTCCATGCACCTGGACAGATATCTTGTAAAACTTAGATTGTATTACCAGATGGTGCCTTGCAATCTTCATGTCAGTCAAGTAGTACTTCTGGTTGAAATACTTTTAAGCCCATTATTGCCCAGTCAATAGTGCATGTGTATGAAGAGTTTAGGGATGTGGGTTCAATCCCATCATATGACGTTAACATTTTCTCATAATTACTTACCTACTTCGGAGCATGAAGGGGTTTGCCAGGAATGTGAGGAGGAGGCTCGAAGGGGCCTTGTAGCCTGGTGGATAGCGCGCAGGACTCGTAATTCTGTGGCGCGGGTTCGATTCCCGCACAAGGCAGAAACAAATGGGCAAAGTTTCTTTCACCCTGAATGCCCCTGTTACCTAGCAGTAAATAGGTACCTGGGAGTTAGTCAGCTGTCTGGGGCTGCTTCCTGGGGGTGGAGGCCTGGTCGAGGACCGGGCTGCGGGGACACTAAAAGCCCCGAAATCATCTCAAGATAACCTCAAGGAGCAACAACAGGAGCAAAAGGCTTGAAAGTTTTAACATTTGCAAACACAGACTTAGGGTTTTGATCTGACTCCACAGTTACTAATAGGTACAATTGGCTCCCATAGCTACTTGGCAGTTAGTACGTGATGGGATGTCACCAGTTCTTCTATTTCATTCTCATATTATCAAAGCCCTCTACACCAAGGTGTTTGGCCATCATTGTGATTTTACTCATTTTTGTGTAAATGCTGGGGAATTTTGTGAAGTCATTCACGGCTGCTGGTCAAAGAGTGTGCTAGTATTCATTTTAAGTGCCGAGTGTTTAATATCAACTCGGGCATCTTACGGGAAGTTACTGAATTCCTGAATGTTGTAGGATTTCCACACGTTGCAAATTCTCTACTGCACCAGATGCAGTGGGGTGTTTGATATGCTTGTACATTCATCAGGTGCTGTACAGCTTTAAAAATCCTAATAACTTCTGCTCCAGTGGTTTCAACTGAAGTTGTACTAGTACTTCAAGAGAAAACTGGACTGTTTTCTAAGAGAAGTTCTGGATCAGCCGGGCTGTGGTGGGTATGTGGGCTTGCGGGCCACTCCAAGCAACAGCCTAGTGGACCAAACTCTCACAAGTCGAGCCAGGCCTCGGGCCGGGCTTGGGAAGTAGAAGAACTCCCAGAACCCCATCAACCAGTTATCAAGCAGGTTGTAGTAGGCTTCACGAACTGGATCTCTATGTTGGGATTGTTGAATGCCAAGATGTCAGAGTTGTGCCTAAGAGAACTGTCCTGCAAAATGATAAATTGGCTATATTTTTTTTTTCTTCCCTCTTTGACCTTGCACATAAAGTTGTTTTTCATTCAGGCTTCAAATAGGTGTTTTGTGATCAATACATTTTTGTTGGATCCTCTGATACTTTATGATAAAGAAGTGGCTCCCCCGTACCAAATTATGCACTTGTGAATTTGTTGAAGGTAATAGCAGTGGTAAGGTCTGCTAACCCTTCTTCCTGGAATGTCATGTTATGCTGAGTAAATCTCATAATAATGCAAGCTGACCATCCTATTCTTTCTATCTATTTAGCTATTCTTTCAGCTAATGTCATCACATTAGATTGCTTCTAAACCACACACTCCTCTGTTAGACTGTAAGTCTAACAACCTTTCAGTTTGAAAGTAATTGATAGGTTTTGAATATTTTAGTATTGAAATTGATAAAAATTGGTGGGTGTACTGTTATAGTCCACGAGGGTATATACGGAAGGCAAGGGCAAGATTATCCTAAAGATGGTGACTTGCTTGCCGGCTGTCTCTTACTGCATACCAAATTTTCAACCCACTCTTGCACAAGACAGTACATATATGACTTATTTCTTAGTCAATATTTCGCTTATAAATAAGTATATGCGTGACATATTCCAAGCCATATTTTTTTTTAAGGCACTAACTTTTCCTCTCAGTTTTAATAAACAATAGAGATTTTATAAAAAATTTGACAATGTCCTGAGTTACTTTACAATTTCTTTAAATATTTTAGTTTTATTATTTTTATAAGACTGTAATATCAATATAGGTATAGGTTGAATACTAATCGTCATATCTTAATATAATAAGAAGGTTAGGTTAGGTTGTGGTTTTCTATTCAGCATTTCAAGGTAAACTCAAATATTCACAATAAATTAGTATGTCACATATGCACTTATTCATAAGCAGGATATTGACTATAAGCAAGTGCGAGAACGGGTTGCAAATTTTAGTAGTCCATGGCCAATTCCAGTTAAAGCAAATTTTCATTGTGTTGGGAAAATACATTTTCACATGTAGTGAATTGTATATAATTAAAGTTGATATTAGAGACAGTTAACGTTCGGTGAGGGTTGCTTGTATACTACTTTAAGCCAAAGGCAGTATCCATATGATTTGTAAAATAGCTGCATATGCAAATTGAGAAGTGTGACTAGTCAGCATTAGTTAAATACTTCTCTTTTCAAAGAGGTAAGTCATGACAGTACACAGGTATCTCTAGTAACGTATCTTAGAGGAGTGGAAGGTAGGATACGTGATAAGTACTAAGAAGTTTTGTGGACCAAAGATTATAAAACTACTGTGTAATACATTGAGTTTAGAGGAAATGAGACCTGATAATCTTCATGGATATTGCAACTCATCCTCTAAAATAAGATAGAACTTATAGCTACTATGGATTGAATGTTTAAAACAGGGACTGTTGTGTATATGTATGTGTGTGTGTGTGTACTCACCTAGTTGTTAATTGATTATATATATATATATATATATATATATATATATATATATATATATATATATATATATATATACATATATATATATATATATATATATATATATATATATATATATATATATATATATATATATGTCGTACCTAATAGCCAGAACGCACTTCTCAGCCTACTATTCAAGGCCTGATTTGCCTAATAAGCCAAGTTTTCATGAATTAATGTTTTTTCGTCTACCTAACCTACCTAACCTAACCTAACCTAGCTTTTTTTGGCTACCTAACCTAACCTTACCTATAAATATAGGTTAGGTTAGGTTAGGTAGGGTTGGTTAGGTTCGGTCATATATCTACGTTAATTTTAACTCCAATAAAAAAAAATTGACCTCATACATAGAGAAAAGGGTTGCTTTATCATTTCATAAGAAAAAAATTATAGTAAATATATTAATTCAGGAAAACTTGGCTTATTAGGCAAATCGGGCCTTGAATAGTAGGCTGAGAAGTGAGTTCTGGCTACTAGGTACGACATATATATATATATATAATATATATATATATATATATATATATATATATATATATAATATACACACACACACACACTACTGGACTGCCACAGGAAGGGTATGGGGGTCCCATATTGCCCACAAAATGGTTATGGGATGCATAATAAGTGAACAAAATCAGGAATACTGTACAAGTTCTTAAAAGTGGAACAGTAATAATAAACATTACCTAACCTTTTCTAGACCTAATATATGGCATCTTAGGCCTAATTTAGTGCATATATGGACTGTACCAGCCTTAAAAAAGTTAAGGTTTGGTTGTTGCCTTCTTTCTCAGTCCCTCTACAAGATTTGTAATACAAAATGTGGGCTAGTTTGGTAGTATGAGTAGACCATATTTTACATTTCCATTCATAGTAATAATAAGTACTGTTAGGTTTAGATAGGTTGGAGGAGTAAAGGAGCCATACCTTGTGGTTACCTTGTGATGATTTCGGGGCTTAGCGTCTCCGTGGCCCGGTCCTTGGCCAGGCCTCCTCATTGCTGGACTGGTCAACAAGGCTGTTGGACGTGGCTGCTCGCAGCCTGACGTATGAATCACAGCCTGGTTGATCGGGTATCCTTTGGAGGTGTTTATCATATTCTCTCTCTTCGCCATGGAAACTGTCTTGAAGCATTTGGGCTTATAATAGATGATCGTTATAATCACATTCAGGTTCATAGATGGTTTAATGCAAATATATTCAGTGTGATCATGTGAACAATATAACTCCAAAACTCAAATTCAATATACAGTAGTGCAGGGCTAGACAAAGACATAAGCTTCTGATACTGATATCATTTATTTTATATGCTGATTTTAGCTATCATTGCTTAGTTTTTATACGAATTATGTAAATATGGTTATAATGCATCTACTGTATATTGATATTATGAAGTTAATCTAGGCCTATGAACAGTTTCTGCTATAGTTTTGTAATTATTTCTTATGCGATGAGGTTATCATGTACAGTTAAATGTACAGTGGTAAATAGAACCAGTGAACAGCAGAGGTGCCATAGGCACAATCAGAGAACACTGTATGAACATCAGAGGTCCGCGGTTGTTCAACACCCTCCCAGCGAGCATAAGAAATATTGCCGGAACAAACGTGGACGTCTTCAAGATGAAACTAGATTTATTCCTTCAAGGAGTGCCGGACCAACCGGGCTGTGGTGGGTATGTGGGCCTGCGGGCCGCTCCAAGCAACAGCCTGGTGGACCAAACTCTCACAAGTCAAGCCTGGCCTCAGGCCGGGCTTGGGGAGTAGAACTCCCCGAACCCCATCAACTAGGTATCAACCAGTACATAACCTCATCGCATGCCTGTAGTTATCATCAAATGACAATTTGATCTTTCCTGCTGGTGTTTAAATCCTTTTCTGAACAACAATATACCCAGTAGATGTACGTGTGTTGCATTGTAGGTCTGTGTACAGTTCTCAATCATTTTTGTCAGTTATTTCCACATAGTGTTATTTAACACATTACCAACACTAAAGTTGAGGCTACAAACGTAGAAATCTCCTCCCTCTTCTAATTGTGTAACTACGCATCTCATGTTGTTAGACCCATTGACTCCATCACTTGGATTTCTCGATTACTTTCCCTTTTGCATGCAAATACAACATTCTATAAGAACAAGCTATTTGTTTACTATGTTATGCAAGGTGACCATTTTGATGATAGCCACTCTTTAGGGGAAATATAGTTTGAAAACCAAGTATATTTTCTAGCAAACGTCACTAGTCTAACTTCAGTTGTAATACTTACAGAAAATGTAGTATTGTTGAGCCGTGATTAAATATTAACATTGACAAGAAATGTTTGTCATGTGATTCCAGATTATTAGGTGTTCCAAGTGGATAATTATTGGAAATATTAATGTGTAGTTTATGGCTTTTGTATGAATAATATGTGAGTGTTTATATTGGATGTATATTTTGTCATAACCATTAGTCAAATAGAACCAAATATGACAGTGTCAGACCACGGAGGAAAATTGAAACAGGAATTTCCTTAAGTACTTTCGTATATTAATACATCTTCAGAAGGACTCCTTCTGAAGATGTATTAATATACGAAAGTACTTAAGGAAATTCCTGTTTCAATTTTCCTCCGTGGTCTGACACTGTCACATTTTTAATCGCGTGTTTATTTTCGTGATATACACACAGAACCAAATATGTATGTATTGTAGGTATGACTTTATAAAAACACCAAAAAATATTTTTGGGTATGTATTTTTGTGCAACATTAAGATAAGATAACAAGATAATACACAAATGTAAAGTGAACAGATGCAATAACAATGGGTGTGCAGCACTATAAGAACGCAAATTTTCATTTATTTTTCATTACCCTTTAAAGGGGAGATATCCATACAAATTTGCAAGTCTTAAATGGGAAGGTGTATACACAAAAGTAATTTGATTTTTATCAAGTTTACAGGCAATATCTGTATTCTTGTAGGAGTGCCCATTTATGTATATTTAAATAGCATGTTATCATCTGATAAATTTATTTAGAAGAATTAAATAAATAAATATAAAACCACTGAGATTTTGAATATTAAACGTGAAACACACGGAGAAAGACACACACATTTTACCCTGTCGTAGCTCAGTCGATTAAGGCAGTGTCTGGGATGCTCCCGGACGCAGGTTCGAATCCTCGTCACGGCCCTTGTGGATTTGTTCATTTAAACGTGAAAGCTCTATATAGCCATTTATTCTGCATCATTTTTGGGCACCATATGTTTAGATTTACTTTTTTTTTTTTTTGTAAATCTTCCAGATCCAGATGTAAAAATTCTCATTATTTGTCAGGTAGAATAGGTTAGTAAAAGGGATAAACCCTTGGGAGCAAGGAAGGCAAGTACAATTTAAGTGTTAATGATCTAGTGTGTTCGGTTGTATAAGACAGAGGCATGAGGTAATTAATATATATAATCAGGATTGCTGCTCATGAAGAACACAGGACAAGTTCCTGAAAATCAATTAAGAAAGCCATGTCAGTTGACAGCATACTGTATATATTGTTTGTTAAGACCGTAACCTTTGCCTACCAATACTACAACTGTCGGTGGTCAGCAGCTGAAAATACACCATCGAATGCAATTAGTGATCCTGATTCTCAAACCACTTAAATCATATTATGTTCGACCAGTTCCTCTGCTCTTCAAAACAAGCCGTTAGACCAGGTAAATGCTACAAGCAAGTGGTGATAGAATTAAATGTCACCCTCGGAGGTAGTGGCAAAATAGACTATTACGCTTCCTTCAGACCTTAACCTTTATGCCTCATCTATTTCAGTGACTATATTTTCAAAATAAATGATTATTTGTTGTACAGTATTTAACCTTTATGCTATGCCAGCTATTTTACGTAGGTTCTCGTAAAATAAATGGCCACGGAAAAATTATTTGTTCTTTTGACATTGTTAATTAGCATTCAGGAAGGATAAAAAGCAAAATAAACAGTCTCAGTCTCTATCTCATATAGTTTAGCTGTAGAAGATTGGAGAAGTTGCATTTTCCACGTAGAAAGGTGGTGAAGTGCCACACGGGAATAACTTTGACATTGTTTCTCACTTTATTGATATAGTTTTTTATTCTAACAAGTTGCACTGATGTTTCAAAGAAGGGGATCATTACATATAACTTTTAAAATATATAAGTACAGTGCAAACAGACTTATATTTATAAATACATGGTGTGTATAAATAAACACACCATGTATTTATTCATAATAATTATATACAGTATATATATATATATATATATATATATATATACAGTGGAACCTCTATTAACGAGTGGCTCTATTAACGAGTTTTTCCAGTAACGAGCAAGCCACTCGCAGCAAATCTGTCTCTATTGACGAGCTCGCCTCCATTAACGAGTGAAACCACATGGCGCTTCCTAGCGTCTCGCGGGTTCTCGCAAATTCTCGGACGCCTCCGACGCCAGTGTTGTTGTTGTATCTCACACGACAAGCATCCCTCTGGATTTATTTGAGCTTTTCTTTGGGTTTTTAGTGGTTTTGCGACTACAATTTGTAACGCAATGTCTCCAAAGAAGCTGCTTGCTAAAGATAGTGTTGTCAAGAGGAAGAAAGACACAATTACTGTGGATTTAAAGAAGGAAATTATAGCAAAGCATGAGTGTGGTGTCTGTGTGATTGATCTCACAAGGAAGTATGGCAGGTCCTCATCAACAATTTACACCATTAGTAAGGGAATGAGGAGGTAAGGGAGGATGCTGCCTCTTCCACTGAGATCAGGGAAGTGTTTGGAATGTTTGAAAAGGTGAACGCATTCTTGGAAAAGCTGCCCTGATAAAGCAGTGACAACCCGGTGTGTGAAAGTGTTTAATTAATTTATCACTTTGTGATAACACTTTATGAAAGTGTTATCACTTTCGCAGGTATATGTCGCTTGAACGTAACACACTTTTTTTCTCTTGAATGCACCCAAACACCGCGCTCAAGCGTCATTTGAGCAAATATTTCTATAAAATCCAATTCTTATCTGATCGACTTGGGGATTGTATACATGTTTGCCATGAAATTTCCGTTTTCTTTAATAACCACATTGCCTATTTGAGAAAACGGCATTGTATTGTATCTTCGTGGTAAGACTATTATATTGTTGACACAACGAATGTAATCAACGTAGTTTTTTAATTGGTGCTGGTCTAATGCATCCTTGTGTGACATTTGAAACGAAATTTGGGTGAAATTTCCAAGAAGAGAGAGTTTGCCTGACTCAGAGGTGGATTCTCCTTCCACACCATAACCCCTCTCATCCTTCCCACCTCCCCATCGTCTCCCTCAAGCCAGCAACTACTCTTCATAAGGTAAAGTAAATATTAAAACACTACAACAAAACATTTATATTTACATGTGCAATATTATATTTACATAAAAAAAGTCATACAAGTATGGATGTTTTTGGGAGTGGAACGGATTAAATTTATTTCCTTTATTTTAAATGGGGAAATTTGTTTCCAAAGACGAGTTTTCCAGGTAACGAGCTCGGTGCCAGAACGGATTAAACTCGTTAATAGAGGTTCCACTGTATATACACACACACACACACACACACAAAATAGTAACAGGAATTGATAAAATTGACAGGGAAGATTTCCTGAGACCTGGCACTTCAAGAACAAGAGGTCATAGATTTAAACTAGCTAAACACAGATGCCGAAGAAATATAAGGAAATTCAACTTCGCAAATAGAGTGGTAGACGGTTGGAACAAGTTAAGTGAGAAGGTGGTGGAGGCCAAGACCGTCAGTAGTTTCAAAGCGTTATAAGACAAAGAGTGCTGGGAAGACGGGACACCACGAGCGTAGCTCTCATCCTGTAACTACACTTAGGTAATTACTTAGGTAATTACACACACACAAGGATTGGTTCGACAGAAATTGTGAGAGGGCAAGAGACCAAAAGACACAAAAATGGAATCAGTATAGGAAGAGGCCAAACCCCCAAACATACCAGCGATACAAAGATGCGAGAAACAACTATACAGCAGTAAGGAGAGAGGCAGAAAGAAATTTTGAAAAAGGGATAGCAGATAAATGTAAAACAGAACCGGGCCTATTCTTCAAATTCATAAACAACAAATTGCAGGTAAAGGATAATATCCAGAGGTTGAAAATGGGAAACAGATTCACGGAAAATGAAAAGGAAATGTGTGAAACATTAAATGAAAAGTTCCAAAGTGTGTTTGTACAAAATGAAATCTTCAGAGAACCAGACACAATAAGAATTCCAGAGAACAACATAGAGCGGATAGAGGTGTCTAGAGATGAAGTGGAAAATATGCTAAAGGAGCTCGGGAAGAACAAAGCAGCTGGCCCAGATGGCGTTTCACCATGGGTTCTGAGAGAATGTGCATCTGAGCTCAGCATTCCACTTCACCTGATCTTTCAGGCATCCCTGTGTACAGGAATCGTAGCAGACGTGTGGAAACAGGCTAACATAGTTCCAATCTACAAAAGTGGCAGCAGGGAAGACCCCCTCAATTATAGACCTGTATCATTGACAAGTGTAATAGTGAAAGTATTGGAAAAGCTAATCAAAACTAAATGGGTAGAACACCTGGAGAGAAATGATATATCATCAGACAGACAGTATGGTTTTCGATCTGGAAGATCCTGTGTATCGAATTTACTCAGTTTCTATGATCGAGCCACAGAGATATTACAGGAAAGAGATGGTTGGGTTGACTGCATCTATCTGGACCTAAAAAAGGCTTTCGACAGAGTTCCACATAAGAGGTTGTTCTGGAAACTGGAAAATATTGGAGGGGTGACAGGTAAGCTTCTATCATGGATGAAAAATTTTCTGACTGATAGAAAAATGAGGGCAGTAATCAGAGGCAATGTATCGGAATGGAGAAATGTCACAAGTGGAGTACCACAGGGTTCAGTTCTTGCACCAGTGATGTTTATTGTGTACATAAATGATCTACCAGTTGGTATACAGAATTATATGAACATGTTTGCTGATGATGCTAAGATAATAGGAAGGATAAGAAATTTAGATGATTGTCATGCCCTTCAAGAAGACCTGGACAAAATAAGTATATGGAGTACCACCTGGCAAATGGAATTTAATGTTAATAAATGTCATGTTATGGAATGTGGAATAGGAGAACATAGACCCCATACAACCTATATATTATGTGAGAAATCTTTAAAGAATTCTGATAAAGAAAGAGATCTAGGGGTGGTTCTAGATAGAAAACTATCACCTGAGGACCACATAAAGAATATTGTGCAAGGAGCCTATGCGATGCTTTCTAACTTCAGAATTGCATTTAAATACATGGATGGTGATATACTAAAGTAATTGTTCATGACTTTTGTTAGGCCAAAGCTAGAATATGCAGCTGTTGTGTGGTGCCCATATCTTAAGAAGCACATCAACAAACTGGAAAAGGTGCAAAGACATGCTACGAAGTGGCTCCCAGAACTGAAGGGCAAGAGCTACGAGGAGAGGTTGGAAGCATTAAACATGCCAAAACTAGAAGACAGAAGAAAAAGAGGTGATATGATCACTACATACAAAATAGTAACAGGAATTGATAAAATCGACAGGGAAGATTTCCTGAGACCTGGAACTTCAAGAACAAGAGGTCATAGATTTAAACTAGCTAAACACAGATGCCGAAGAAATATAAGAAAATTCACCTTCGCAAATAGAGTGGTAGACGGTTGGAACAAGTTAAGTGAGAAGGTGGTGGAGGCCAAGACCGTCAGTAGTTTCAAAGCGTTATATGACAAAGAGTGCTGGGAAGACGGGACACCACGAGCGTAGCTCTCATCCTGTAACTACACTTAGGTAATTACACTTGGGTAATTACACACACAGTGGTTCCGTTTGTTCACGATCGTAATCCGTTCCCAGAGACACATCGTCATCCAAAAATTCATCACCCAAAACAAATTTTCCCATAAGAAAAATTGTACATTGAATTAATCTGTTCCACACCCCCAAAAATATTAACTTAAAAATACATTTTGTACAGGATACTACTCATATTTTTTATACACAAAACAATAAGGTATAAATATAAACCATAAATAAGTGAACATATAACTGCACTTCACCTTTACTGATGACTCTTGTTGGCATATGGGAGACGGTGAGGAGGGGGGGTGGGAGGGAGGAGCGGTGTTGGTGTATAGGGAGGGTGAGGAGGTGAGACCATGCTCGCCTGCGCATTCATATCTGCATCACTGGTTCCAAATTTTTCTTTCAAACATTTCACTGCCTCCGTTATGTGGCAGCCAGTCAGAACCAGTCGCTTACAGTCACAAGTCAGTCATGCATTTCGAGCAGTCACAGTTGTGGTAGCAACCGGTTAGGCAATTACAGTCATTTAGACATTTACAGTCTTTAACAGTCAATAAACAACAAGAGTTTAACCCCTGCACTGCGCACCTGTTTTTGGCAAAAACTTCATAGTGCAATTGTTAAGTACATATTTTTGTTTTTAAAAATGTTCAGGTAAAGTCAATGTCAAAATGTTTCCAAACTCAACTATTTTCACTTCAAAACACAGTGTGATGAAAACAGTAAAAAACATTAAAATATAGCCTAATTAAAGAAAAATCAGAATGACTTTTATTGGCTGGTACAGTTAAGGGGTTAATGTCGGCAGCAATCTGAGGCAGTCTGCCTCTGATCCACCAGTTGGTAGCAAGGAAGCATTCTGTATTAACCCTTGGGCCGCTAAGGGTCACAATGGCTTCAACACCCACAGGCGCAACAAAAAAAATTCAAAAAAATTCTTTTCTCATAAAAGTGTTCATTTGTGTTCCCAGATCACAGGAAAATAAAAATAAAAATTGTAGGTGGCATATTTTAGGCGCAATAGAGCGGGGAAGTCTGGCAAAAATGATGTGTTGACAGAGCAGTCGCCAGACGAGGTCTGCTCCATCCGAGCTGTCAGGCAGGGGTTGCCACAAAGATATTATTACCTAATTATTTCAATGTATCTGATTTTTCTTAGTTTTTTACAGTAATAGTATTCAATAGTGTGTATTGTGATATATTTATACAGGGGTACCTCAGTTTAAGAGTTTAATCCATTCCTGGAGACAGCTCGTAATCCAAAAACTCGTAAACCGAAGCTAATTTCCCCATAAGAAATAATGGGAAATGAATTAATCTGTTCCTGACTACCCAAAAACCTCACTTCAAACTTAAATTTTATACCTAATTCATCTAAATCTACACTACCAAATTATGTTCAAGTTATTTACTTACCCTTGCTGATGACTGCTGTTGGCATATGGAAGATGGTGAGGAGGGATGAGGAGGAGAGATGTTACTGTTTGGAAGGGGGAGTCCCCTTCCATTATAACATCAGGCAGTGAGGACCTCTCTGGAGTGCATTCTCTGGCACTTTTTGCCTGCATACCACTAGGTCCTGGTTGTGGCTCACTGCTCGATTTTCTCACAATAAAGCGGTCCATTGATGATTGTTTTTGCCTTCTTCGCAAGATGTCTGTAGTGAGGCATCACATTGTCATTGAAAAGATTAATGCAATGGCCTACTACAGCTTTCTCTGGGAGAGTCGTTTCAATAAAAGTTTGCATTTCTTCCCACATCTGACACCACTTCTTAATGGTTGCGGAAGGGACATTTGCTGCTGCCTCCTCCTCCTCCTCCTCCACTGGAGAAACATCCTCAGCTGGGTCTTCTTGTTGTTCCTTTTGAAGGGCTTGGAGTTCTTCGGTGGTCAGTTCTTTATTGTGTTTTTCCACCAACTCCTCCACATCATCACCATCCAATTCCAAGCCCATTTGCCGGCCCAGAGTAACAATTTCCTCAACAATAGGCACATCATTTACAGGCTCAAACCTCTCAAAGTATAGTTCTATCACACATTCAGGCCACAATTTTCTCCAGCCATAGATCGGGGTTCTTTGAGTCATTTCTTGTCAGGCTTTGTCAACGAGTTTTAAAGCACTACAAATGTTAAATTGGTGTTTCCAGAACTCTTTGAGGGTGAGGTTTGTGGCTTCAGTCACTTCAAAACATTTCCAGAAAAGTGCCCTTTCATAAAGTTTCTTAAAATTCGCTATGATTTTCTGGTCCATAGGCTGAATTAGAGGAGTGGTGTTAGGAGGAAGGAACTTTATTGTGAGAAATTTACTGTATCTGTGCAACAATTTATCTTCCAAGCCTGGAGGATAGCAGGAGCATTGTCGAGGAGAAGCACAGCCTTGAGTGGCAAATTTTTCTCCTGCAGATATTTTTCTATGGCAGGGCACACCACTTCATTCACCCACTCTGAAAAAAAAATCTTAGCCACCCATGCCTTATTATTAGCCCTCCACATCACACACATTTGGTTTTTCTGCACTTTATACTGTTTGAAAACCCTTAGATTTTCAGAATGATACACAAGCAAGGGTTTAATTTTCAAATCGCCACTCACATTTGAACACAGCACAAGCGTAAACCTATCTTTCATAGGCTTGTGTCCGGGCAATGATTTTTCCTGCCTTGGTAATGTATGTCCTCTTAGGCAATCTTTTTCCAGAACAGTCCTGTCTCATCACAATTAAACACTTGTTGCGGTAGGTATCCCTCAACCTCTGCAAACTCTTTAAATTCTTCAATAAATCTTTCAGCCGCTGGTTTGTCTGAGCTGGCAGCCTCCCCATGCCTCACATCACTATGAATACCACTTCTTTTTCTAAATTTTTCAAACCATCCCCTGCTTGCCTTAAAGTCGATTGCATTTGCACTCGTTCCAGGGGGTTTTCTTTACAAGGTCTTTATGCAATACTCTAGCTTTCTCACAAATGATGGCCTCTGAAACACTATCACCCTTTAACTCCTTACCATGTATCCAAATTAATAACAACTTTTCCACATCATCAAGTATATGTGGTCTTTGTTTCGTGAGTGTTCTTACACCTTTTTGCCACTTTAGCACTCATAATGTCCCCTTTTTTTGGCAAGTATAGTCATATCGTTTACGTGGCTTTGTTGTACTGCCTACAAAGTTCAACAACACGTACACCATTTTCATGCTTCTGAATGAACTCTTGTTTTTCCTCTATTGTCATCCTCACATGCAATTTCTTGCCTTGATCCTTACCACTGGTTTTCTTGGGACCCATGGTGAGATATATAATAACGACTTTTATGGTCAAATGGCCAAAAATCCAACAAAACACTGTAAATCCTGGTGAAGAATTCAGGCGGGATAGTCACTGGGCGCGAGGCACTGGTAAACTGAGGGGTGATCGCCATGCCACCACGTGCTAGGTTGGCCTGTACGTGTATTAACACCCTCGTCTTCCGAGGCAACGCTCATATTCTGATGTAAATTTTCCTAGCAAATCCTGCTCGTATTCCGAAAAACTTGTAAACTCTTTACATAGTTAAGGACGGGCATGCACTCTACAGGATGTAAAGATTACAACCAAAATCAGATAATAAACAAAGGAGGAAAAAACAAACAACAACAAAAATCTCCCCTAAAAAAAAAAAAGAAATTTGTGGATATTGGTGAAAGTAACAGATCGTAACATTGGGCAATGTATTTATATGATATATATAGTATAACAAAATAGAGCATAATAACGTGCTCGTTATTATTTGTTTTATTATGTACAGGCATACCTCAGTTTAAGAGTTTAATTGGTTCCTGGAGACGCCTCGTATTCCGAAAACTCGTATTCCGAAGCTAATTTCCCCATAAGAAATAAAGGGAAATTAATTAATCCGTTCCTGACTACCCCAAAAACCCCACATCAAACTAAATTTTTATACCTAATTCATCTAAATAAACCTACAAAACTATGTTCAAGTTATTACTTACCTTGCTGTTGAATGCTGTAGGTGTATGGAAGATGGTGAGGAGGGGGAAGGAGGAGAGGAGTTACTGTTTGGAAGGGGAGTCCCCTTCCATTATCACATCAGGCAGTGAAGACCTTTCTGGTGTGCTCTCCCTGGGACGTTTTATCTGAGTGCCACTAGGTCCTGGTTGAGGCTCACTGCTCGATTTCCTCACCACAAATCTGTCCAAACTCTGGCTTTCTCACAAATAATGGCCTCCGAAACACTGTCACCCCTTAACTCCTTGACGTGTATCCAAATTTTTTTATCCATCCATATAGTATCCAACAACTTTTCCACTTCTTCAAGTATTTGTGGTCTTTGTTTCGTTATTGTTCTGACTCCTTTTGCCACTTTAGCACTCATAATCTCATTTTTCTTCTTAAGTATAGTGCATATTATTGATGTGGCTTTGTTGTACTGCCTACAAAGTTCAACAACACGTGTACCGTTCTCATGCTTCCAAATGATCTCTTGTTTCTCCTCTATTGTCATCCTCACATGGGCTTTCTGGCCTTTATCCTTACCACTGGCTTTCTTAGGACCCATGGTGAGATATATAATAACAAATTGTATAGTCAAATCACCAAAAATCCAACAAAACACTGAAAATCCACGAGAAGAATTGATGTGGGGTAGTCACTGGGCGCGAGACAATGGTAAACTGAGGGGTGGAGGGGCGACGATCGCCGAACCACCACGCGCTGGGTCGGCTTGTACGCGTATCAACAAACTCGTGTCCCGAGGTAACCCTCGCGTTCCGAGACATATTTTCCGAGGAAATCCTGCTCGTATTCCGAAAAACTCGCAGACAGGGACACTCGCATTCCAAGGTACCACTGTACTAGATGTACCCGGCCACGTTGCTGTCCCCCAGTGCTCCCTCATTATTCTCCCCTCCCCCATCCCCTCGTCCTCCCAACCCATATTGGAATTTTTTCCAATATGGCTGCCTATCACTGGAGGTCCTAAGAGTCCATTTCGTACACAACCAACCTCGTACACATTTAGAATGGGTACCGAAAAATAAAAAAACGTTTTCTCAGTTGGCGCAGTTTCCCGCCGACCGAGAATACTTAGTTGGTGCAGTTAAGTGGTTAAACCAAATGGATATCATCATCTGTGTATGCTATGTTGGTCAGCATAAAAACTGCCTTTAGAAATTTGAATAAACAGTCATTCAGAAACTTGTATACCACATGTCAGACCAATTCTAGAATATGAAGAACCAGTATAGATTTCTTATCTCAAAATGCAACTGGAGAAAATCCTGAGGTATGCCTTCAGACTAGTCCCAGAGGTATGAGTTATAAGGAAAGACTAAAGGAATTAACCCCAAGTCACTAGAAGATAAAAGTGCTAGGAAAGACATGATTACTACATGCAAGATTCTCAAAGGAATTGACAGAGCAGACATGGGCATAACATTTTGAATGGAGGATGCATGAACACGGGAACTCGGTTGATAACTAAATACGGAAATGAATCGGAGACATTGGAAGTGGGTTTTTTTTTTAAGTGTTATTGAACAAACGGAATGTACTAGGAAGTGAAGTGGTGGATGCAGACCTCCCCATGCAGCTGCAAATGTAGCTATAATAGAGCCGAGACCACATGGATGAAACTTTGGCCCTCCTAGCACAATTTGATGAGTGACTCGGAGCTTGTTGATACCCGGAGATATAGTGGCTTGTGAATAACTTTCTTTGTCATTATCGTGTGCTTGAACCATACCTAGTTTTCATTTGCTTTAGGAAATTTTAAACAAATTTAGTGATAGCATACTTCAAACATAATTTTAAAATAGACATGTGACTTTTAGTTAGTATCAGATTCAAGGTAGTTTTATATGCCTTTAATTAATTCTGCTAAATTCTGGTAGTTGTTAGCTTTAAAGCAGCAGTAAATAATTTCAAAGTGCAATTTCACCCAAGAGAGATTGAAGTTCTTTGTGGCGCAGTGGTAAAACAATTGCTCAGAGCTTCATGAGTGATTTGGCCTGGGCTTGTATCCTGGCCGGGGAGGATTTACTGGGCGCCAATTCTTAACTGTAACCTCTGTTCACTCCAGCAGTGAATGGGTACCTGGTGGTTAATCGATTTGGTGGGTCGTATTCTGGGGTAAATTAGGATTAAGGACCTGCCCAAAATGCTGTGTGTGCTAGTGGCTATACAAGAATGTAAGACCTCTTGTATGTATGTATATAAAAAAATCAATAATATGCACATAGATTCTGTATTCTTCACTACTGTATTTTGTTTAATACAGAATTGGTGCTGAATAGTAGAGGAAAGATGATGAAATAAAGAAGGCATTTTGTTATTCAAGCAATATGTTATGTTTTTAATTGCGATTTATTTGAATAGAAGACCAAAGATAACACTTGATCACTCAGATGTTATTAAATTATAGTTAGTTTAATGATTATTTTTCATTATTTTTCACCTCGGAAATAATATGAAAATTATTTTCAATTTCATATTATTTTGAATATACTGTTTTCTTTATATAGTATTTTAGTGCATGGTGAAAAATCATTGATTTGCAAATGTAAATTAATAGATGCCACAAACATTGTACTGTATAGTTCTGGTTAGAATAAATGTTAATAATGTAATTGTAATTTGGAAGGATGGTACTTTTAACTTTTTTTATAGACTCATTTATTAGCAGCATAATGGACCTATAATGGCATCATAAATAATTTTTAATGTGATACCGTACAAGTGAATTTGCCAACGAATGTAATAATATACAGTACTTTAGGTACATGTTATAGAAGGACTGTTTACTGTACATTTTATTATAGAAAACAAAAAAATTAAGAAATAATTCTGATGGAAGAAATGAGAGAAGGAAGGCTCTGCGTACTAAAGGACATGCACATTAATCTTGATAAAAGTACAACGATTAAGCAGTTTTACTTCCTTTTTAGGGGCCCAGTTCGCGAGACTGCCCCCTGGGTGATGCCGAGGACTTTCTGCGTCGACTAGAGGACAAGACCCACAAGCAAGAGCGACAGTCGGCTCCTACAGTTACTGGATCATCTGCATCTTCATCGTCTGATGCTATTGGAGGGGTATTTCCCAGTACTGCTGCCTTAACTCCACCAGCCATAGCATTCACAACACAGCATCTGTTTCCAAGCAGCAGCAACAGTAGTGCTACCACAAGCACCAATGTCAATAATAATTGTACGTCAAGACTCCCCGATAGTTCGTCCTCCTCTCTCCTTTGTTCATTTTGCACCTACATTGCTAGGAGCATGAGAGACTTGGTTGCCCACCAACGGACTCACCATTACGATCATGGCCTGCAGCGTCAGCAGGTGCAGTCCAAGCAACCTGCCTCTTCCAGAATGCTATCGTCAGAAGAAAGAGAGCAAAGGGTGTTTAAATGTCCTTACTGTAATGTGCAAGCAAAAGGTCGAAATGCCATTGAAAATCATGTAATTAATCACTCGGCTGGTGAGGAGGGACCCGATCGTCTTTACTGGTGTTCCTTTTGCACACTAAAGTGCAGATCGGCCCCAGGTCTGTCATCACACATGAAAAGGCATGAATACCAGGGGGATTGTTAATTCTTAAGCTGTAGTAGTATGTATTTTGTAGATAAGTTTTGGTAGTAAATATCAGGATTTGTAGTTCTTCAGTTGTAGGCCTACTTGTACTTAAACACTATTCCAATAATGCTGTAATGTGCTTCATATGTAAATATTCATTTGCACTGTCCATTAATGTATGTGAGAAACTTGTATGGTGACAATTTCATTTATTTGTGTTGTGTACTCATGAAATATGGGATTATTTTTCAAATATTACATGTACTGAGTCCAAGTTCAAAAAGTCAATACTCATATTCATAACTGAGTAATTTAATGCATATAAGTTAAGATCCATTTATAATTATTATGATTATACTTTGATAAATTCATGAAGTTGATATATGAATAAATTATAATGGTAGGCTGTTTGCATCTTGTGCTTAATAAGTTTGATTGCAGGTGAAAATTCACACGTTATTTATCTTGGCCTTTAAAATAGCTCAGATTATTGTAAAGGCAAACAATATTGTAATCATTCCTGCAGGGATAGAACAATATACTTTCATAAACCAAATATATCTTCCTAGTTTATAATAGATAATTATCAACTTTTATTTCTTGTATGGCAGAAACTTGACTATATATGATGACCTAACGACACATCAAAAGATGGAGAAACAATGACATTTCAGGTCGTCTTGGACCATCATCAAGTCGTGTGTGGTCCAAGACCCACCGAAATGACGTTATTTCTCCGTCACCGAAATGACGTTATTTCTCCGTCACCGAAATGACGTTATTTCTCCATCACCGAAATGACGTTATTTCTCCGTCACCGAAATGACGTTATTTCTCCATTTTCTCATGTGTGGTGTGGTCATATGCTTCAGCCATTTTATTGTGACTCATTTTCTGCATTTAACTTCATATAACAAGAACTTCTCTTCCTTAAAGGATGGATGATATCTTTTGATATATAGTCAGTTAAGATAATGCCATTTTTTTCATATTCTGATTTTTGTTTTGTAGGTTGTGGGCTATTATATTTTATACTGACTGTGCTGTCTTCTGGTGGTGGGCTGTATGGATTTACAATATTAGATACAGTAGTGAATAAAAGATTGCTTAAACATTTGCATCTGTATTAGTGATTTTTTTTTTAAATTAATTGCTAATTTTAGTTACAGGAAGAGAGTTATGCTGGTGGTGTCCTACATTCTTTTTGAGTATCATTACATTCTGTCATATAATGTGAAATATTTTTGGGACATTAATATCTCTTCAGGACTTCTTTATTACTGAAGAAAATAGTGAGATATTCATTTTACATCAGTGTATCATGATCACTGATAAGTCTTCATTATCAACGTTCTTTGACCCTCTCATTATTTTGTAATGTCTCCACATTTTCTCTTATCTTTCTGTTTAGGGTGCTTTAAAAAATCTAATTTTCATAGATAAACTGTCAAAGTTCTGGGATACATTTTGTTGCATATTTTACATATCTTTCTAATTTAGTTTTGAACTTTTTAAATACGGACACTGCACCACTACTGCATATTATAATTTTCTTTTTGTCATCATCATTCCGTCCATGTACAATACAGTGTTTAAATGCTATTCATTGTTTGTCTAGCATTACATAACCTTAATGAACCTTGCCATTTGATGGTACTATAGTGACATTACTTGTAAAAGTCACTCCAAGGCCCCTTTTCCTGGCAGTTTCTAAGAATCCTGTTGCCGAGGTAACGTATGGTGTTACGGATATCCTTCCCCCATTCCATTGCATGACAGTCTTTCATATTAAATACCATCACCCATTGTTCACTTCAGTTGCTCAACCTCTCCACATCATGCTTAAGGATACTACAATTGCTTAATGCTTTGATAAATACTGTTACATCATACATGAACATGTTTATGTCATTATGTATTCTCTCTGTAAGGTCATTGATGTTGATTATAAACATTATTGGGTCTAGCACTAATCCCTGTGACACCTCACTAGTCACTACCTTCCAGTCTTATAACTTTCTCTCTGATAAAAAAGTCTGCCGTCTACTCCAGTAGTGCCACTTGCATGCCTTGCAAGTGTGCAGCTTCCTTCCAAAGCAATCTTGTGTGAAATCCAGTTACAATTTTTTATTTTTGTGTGACTGGTTATTCCGTCCAGCCATTTCATTGTTTTCTTAAATCATTATGGTCTATATATTGTTCCAATATCTTACTTATCTTGGGAGCTCCCCCATTAAAAGGAGGCCACCACAGGAGTTTCTGCTTTCTGACCCATTCTTCCACCCATTTTTTCTTATTTTGTTCCACTCTTCCCTAACAAAATACTGGTATTCTTTCTCTGCCACTTCCAGTCTCTCTACCTTAGAAGTTTAGCTGGTTTGGTATGACTTCCCTGCTCTGAGCCCAAACTGTTTATTAATTCTCAAGTTATTGCTTCCAAGGTGGTTTATCCATGTTAGCCAAATAGTTTTTTCTAGTGTCTTAGCTATCACACTGTCCAGGATGCTGCCCTATAGTTTTGAAGATCCTCCCTATCTCAATTTTGTATATACTGTATGTATAGGATTACATTGACCATTTACCATTGAACTATCGGTTTTCCTGGAATAAAGCATACAAGCCGTTGAGCTCAGCTGCATGTAACCTCTGTATCCAGGGTGATAATTGAACCTGTCCTCTAAAAAAGAACGTCGCTTTTGGCCGTTTGCCCGTATGGCCAAATATGGACGTAATTTGAAAAAAAAAAATAGTATAAATTTTTTTTTTTTGTTTCCAACAACAGTAAGTTAAGGGTCCTCTGATAGGTTAGGTGGGCAGGAAATTCTCATAAAGTTTCAAAATGGTATGAAAAACGTTAACCCTTACACTGCTCAGGGGTCATATGGACATTTACACCCCTGTGCGCAAGAAAAAAAAAAATTCAAAAAAATTTTTTCGTCTTCTAAACATGTTAATTTGTGTCCCCTGAGCACGGAAAAAATAAAAAAAAAATCGTAGGTGACATATTTTGGGCGCAATTGACCGAGGAAGTCTGGCAAAAAGTGGGCGTTGACAGAGCGGTCGTCAGACCCGGTCAGCGTCACCCGCGTTGACAGATGGGAGTTGCCACAAAGATATTATTACCTAATTGTTTCAATGTCTCCGATTGATTTTTTCTTAGTTTTTTTGCAGTAATATTATTCAATAGTGTGTATTGTAATATATTTATATAATAAAAGTGGTTAATAATCGCTATACTCAAAAGTATGATGTGCGTATTAGTGATTCAATTATTATGTTTATAAAACAATAAACAAATAGTTTTGCTGCTATTACACTCTATACACAGGTTATATATAAGTATTGGCATGTTTTGGTCACCATAACGAACCACTAAGTTTGTATTGAGAGTCGAAAAGCAACGAGGAGTTACCGCCACACACCAGCCAGCCACTCACTGCCACTCCCTCAACACACGCACTAAACTTTCTCCCCCAACAATACCAGTTGTGGTGTTATTACACTATATACAGACGTTATATATAAGTATGAGTATATTTTGTTCACCACAACTGTACAGCTAAGCTGATATAGTTAGTTCAGGCACTAAGAGTCGTCGCTATACACAGATGGCGGCTGGCGGCTCCCTCACTCTTTCAAGGTCACACGCACTAAACTTTCTCCCCCAACAATACCAGTTGTGGTGTTATTACACTATATACAGACGTTATATATAAATATCTACATGTTTTATGCACCATAACTGTACACCTAAGCTTGTAGAGCGCCCAAAGAGCATAGTGGCCACCCTCTAAACAGCTAGAGAAATCGTGCAGACGACGTCACCTCCGTCACCCATATGGCTCCTCCCAGCATAATCCTTTTGCTGTTATTACACTAATACACACATTATATATAAGTATCTACATTTGTGTTCACCATAGAGAACCACTGACCTGGTATGGTGAACGCAAACAATAACAGGTGGCCACACAGTCAGTAAACGATGCTGTCTCCCTCCGTCTCTCAGCATCACTCCTCACACAGCGCTAATTATTACAACAATCCTGCTATTATCACAACCCTGGTTATTTATATCACAGTCATTGGTCATCTGTAATATTGTCATCGCTAAATAATAACAATTATATATTTATTTTGACATTTTTCGGCGATGCTGTGGGCACAAGCTGAACATCAATGCTGTTCGCTCATGCTGCGTGCGCCGGCCTTGGTTGCTCCAACAGTACTGTGCCTCTCACACCTGAGAATATTGCCCACGATTTTTTTTAAAAATGGCATCTGTTTACAAGAGCCCTGAGGAAGCTACTGTGAACCCCGTGTAGCCGCGGGCCATTTGAATCAGGCCTGGCACCCTATGGCGTATATATACGCCATGCGCACCATGGGACATGTTACTCAGGGCGTATATATACGCCATGCGCAGTTTAAGGGTTAATGGAAAGAATCCTTTTCTAAGCTGGCCGAGTAAGCCGGACGACTCACAGAAAACGGAACAGTGCGTCACTTTTGTGAGTCGATTTCATTTCAAATTACGTCCAAATTTGGCCATAGTGCGCATACGAGCCAAAAGTGACGTTATTTTTAAGAGGACAGGTTGGATAATTAGCCTATTCCTTATGTTTTATTTCTGATCAGGGCCATGAGCCGCTTGTGTGTGTACCCCTTCCCGGGATAAACAAATGTGACGTAAAGACTGGTGTTGCCTTTGTTTCAGAGTTGGCATTGTAAAGGTCTTTCTTCACAAATTCAGTTTAGATCTATGTATTTAAGGTTTTACAGTGGAACCTCGATTAACGAGCGGCTCTATCTACAAGCACTTCGAGTAGCGAGCGAGCCACTCGCAGAACATTTGTCTCTACTAACGAGCTTTTCCTCGATTAACGAGCGTTTCCGCTGGTTCTTGGACACCTTTTACGACAGTTTTGTTGCTGTTTCACAAGACGAGTTTTCCACATGACGAGCTCGGTGCCGGAACGGATTAAACTCGTTAATCGAGGTGCCACTGTTTACACTTCCAAAATCCAGAAGTGTATTACCAACTTTCTACCTTGATTTTTTTCTTTGTTACTGTATTTTCTTTAGACAATTTTGAAAAAATGAGCATTATGCACTGTTTTTGAAAATCCCTTTTACCAAGTTTTACTTCTCTGCCAATGTTGTTCTAGTTTACCCATTTACCTGAATATACTTGAGGGCCGCTAGTACTAGTGGCCTCGGCAAGGACAGGAAGCTGGCAGCTTGTCAAAGGTCCCTCCATTTGCCCCTGATGATCTTTTCCAGCTGTATTTGAAAATCCAGCAGAGTTTTGACATTTACAGCTTCAGCTGGTAGGCAGTTCCATGGATTTACAACCCTATGAATGAAAAAGCATCTCCTGTTTTCAGTCCTACATTGTGGATGGTTGAGCTTGAACTCATTGCTCTTTGTGTTACATCTGACCTTTTGAAGAACTTGTCTGGATAAAAAATGTCAAAGTTTTTTATATCTGGAATATGTAGGGGGGGGTTGTTGTTTGTTTCTAGTAAGGTTTCCAGTAATATTCTATTTCCTCTTGTCTGTTAAACATACCCTTTTAAATCAATATTCGTTGTTCGTCACTTTTGCTTTGGGACACTCCTGAGTGCCCTTTAAATATCTCTTGCAGAATTTTGTGTACATTCTCATGACATCTGTTTCATGCTATTAACCATCCAATTCTACATCACTGAACTACTCTCTTTATTCTGGACTTGGTATACATTTCCCTTTTGTAATCCAATTTCACATACGGTACTCTTTTTTTTTTTTTTTCCTCTTTCTGTAGTAGTGCCATACAGAACAACAAACTTAGATCTCATCTAGATATGGTGTCTTATCTCAATAGAAGTCAAATACAGTACAGTACTGCATTTCAAATATTTCCTCGTGATTATTAGGTCTTGTATTGATGGGTCGTCAATACTTCTCACTTTCTTTACTAATGAGACATGTTGGTGTATAAATCAAAATTAGTAAAAAGAACAGTTCACCTATCCTCTGTTCTTGCTTCTATATACGTACTGTACGTCACAATAGATGTATTTCCAGTTAAAATCTCTCAAGTAATTTGATCCTGCCTCAGTTTGCTCTGTTTATTGTATCTTTTAGTATGGATATTAACCCTACTCATTTGTTACAGAGCTCTTTCATGTCCAGTTGTTATTTGGTGAAGGATTATACAGATTTATGATAAGTTGTTCGTTTTGCAGTATGAGTTTAACAGTTGCAGCATTTACCGTACGACATGTGGGTTTGATGGTTGTATCTCGGTTATGCAGATGTACTTCGCCAGTATTCCCATACAGTTAACGAAACACCTCTAATGTACACACAGAGATCACACTAACGTGATGCATCAAATGAACAAATCCACAAGGGCCGTGACGAGGATTCGAACCTGCGTCCGGGAGCATCCCAGACACTGCCTTAATCGACTGAGCTACGACAGGGTAAAAGGGTTTAACCCTTTTACCCTGTCGTAGCTCAGTCGATTAAGGCAGTGTCTGGGATGCTCCCGGACGCAGGTTCGAATCCTCGTCACGGCCCTTGTGGATTTGTTCATTTGACCACTAATGTATTTATGAATACCAGAAACTACATTGTTAGGTAAGATCAGTCGACTGTAGTGAGGAGAGCTCTTATTACAACCTTCCAGCTCGTGTACAAAATGCATTCTCTCCAGCATTCTGTTGCCTTGTTTCTTAAACATTTCATTTGGGATTTCTTCAGTGCTGCATTCTTGAATTGTGCATCTACTGTGTATTCATTTATAAACAGTTGTGGGCTGTTCTGAATAATGGGCCAGATGTTTGGAGTTTGAAAGATGAATACAGTTAAGGGGGCGTCTGGTTGGCATCTGGGTCCAAAAATGCAAAAATGAAAACTCATTCGATTTCAATCAAACTTTTTTGACAAGTTCTATATGAAAAGTGTTTCATCTGGTCCATGTTTCAGCATTGTAGCATAAATAGGAAGGGAGAAAAAAAATATTGAAGTAGTTGTGAAAATTATGCAAAAATGGTCAAAATCGATTATCAATCAAAAGTGTCAACTGAAATCATAACTACAACTCTTTGCTATCACAATAGCATATATTAAACAAATATTATTATTAGTTTAATTGGAAAATAATTTTAAGGAAAAAAAAAAAAAAAATTTTTTTTCTTTTTTTTTTTTTAATATTTTTTTTTCTTTTTTTTTTTTAAATATTTTTTTTTTTTTCATTTTTTTGGGGCGATTTGCATCAAACTTGCACACCTGACTGTACGTAAGCCTATCTGTAAGGATGCCAATTTTGGAGAAAATTGGTTGATGTCAAACCCAGCCACAGATTTTAGAACCTTAGACTTTATTCATTTCTGGTTTTTTTTCAATTGACACAAACGTTTACAAAACTCATTCTTTTTTTATTCAATTTACATGAAACTTACACAGTATATGTGGAGGGCATGTCTCTACATTGGGGGGCTTTCATTTTTCTCTAAGTTCATTTATTGATTTTATAATAGCAATAAACATGCCATATTTGCAAAAAAATTTTGGGGAACTTTGAACATTTGTATTAGGAAAACTAAATATGTTTTGGAAATTCTAAATCCCCAAATCCTTTATTATATGCTAATGTGTCAGAAAAGTGTCACAGAATAATTTTATCTGAAACGTGTGTTCTGAAGTGTGGACTTGAAAATGTGTAAAAAACGTTCAAAAAAAAAAAAAAAAAACTCCCTTTCTATTTACGCTGCAGTACTGAAACTTGGGACAATTTAAGCACTTTTCATATACAACTAGAAAAATAATATTGGTTGACATTGAACAACTTTCATTATAATAACCAGATGCCCCCTTAACCCTTACACTGCTCAGGGGTCATATGGACATTTACACCCCTGTGCGCAAGAAAAAAAAAAATTCAAAAAATTTTTTTCGTCTTCTAAACATGTTAATTTGTGTCCCCTGAGCACGGAAAAAATAAAAAAAAAATCGTAGGTGACATATTTTGGGCGCAATTGACCGAGGAAGTCTGGCAAAAAGTGGGCGTTGACAGAGCGGTCGTCAGACCCGGTCAGCGTCACCCGCGTTGACAGATGGGAGTTGCCACAAAGATATTATTACCTAATTGTTTCAATGTCTCCGATTGATTTTTTCTTAGTTTTTTTGCAGTAATATTATTCAATAGTGTGTATTGTAATATATTTATATAATAAAAGTGGTTAATAATCGCTATACTCAAAAGTATGATGTGCGTATTAGTGATTCAATTATTATGTTTATAAAACAATAAACAAATAGTTTTGCTGCTATTACACTCTATACACAGGTTATATATAAGTATTGGCATGTTTTGGTCACCATAACGAACCACTAAGTTGGTATTGAGAGTCGAAAAGCAACGAGGAGTTACCGCCACACACCAGCCAGCCACTCACTGCCACTCCCTCAACACACGCACTAAACTTTCTCCCCCAACAATACCAGTTGTGGTGTTATTACACTATATACAGACGTTATATATAAGTATGAGTATATTTTGTTCACCACAACTGTACAGCTAAGCTGATATAGTTAGTTCAGGCACTAAGAGTCGTCGCTATACACAGATGGCGGCTGGCGGCTCCCTCACTCTTTCAAGGTCACACGCACTAAACTTTCTCCCCCAACAATACCAGTTGTGGTGTTATTACACTATATACAGACGTTATATATAAATATCTACATGTTTTATGCACCGTAACTGTACACCTAAGCTTGTAGAGCGCCCAAAGAGCATAGTGGCCACCCTCTAAACAGCTAGAGAAATCGTGCAGACGACGTCACCTCCGTCACCCATATGGCTCCTCCCAGCATAATCCTTTTGCTGTTATTACACTAATACACACATTATATATAAGTATCTACATTTGTGTTCACCATAGAGAACCACTGACCTAGTATGGTGAACGCAAACAATAACAGGTGGCCACACAGTCAGTAAACGATGCTGTCTCCCTCCGTCTCTCAGCATCACTCCTCACACAGCGCTAATTATTACAACAATCCTGCTATTATCACAACCCTGGTTATTTATATCACAGTCATTGGTCATCTGTAATATTGTCATCGCTAAATAATAACAATTATATATTTATTTTGACATTTTTCGGCGATGCTGTGGGCACAAGCTGAACATCAATGCTGTTCGCTCATGCTGCGTGCGCCGGCCTTGGTTGCTCCAACAGTACTGTGCCTCTCACACCTGAGAATATTGCCCACGATTTTTTTTTAAAATGGCATCTGTTTACAAGAGCCCTGAGGAAGCTACTGTGAACCCCGTGTAGCCGCGGGCCATTTGAATCAGGCCTGGCACCCTATGGCGTATATATACGCCATGCGCACCATGGGACATGTTACTCAGGGCGTATATATACGCCATGCGCAGTTTAAGGGTTAAGGGAAGTCAATTCTAACTAAGATACAGTATTCATTACATGAAATTTGCCAAATTAGTAGAAATTTATATTTTTTAAGTACCGAACTTTTTTTTTAATAAAATAGAATTTGAAAAGACAGTCTTATTTTATTTTATTAATTATTAGATAATACATAACGAGATCTGCTTTATGAAAACAGAAAATATTACTACTAAAAATCTGTGTGTTTCTAATGTTCTTTATATGAATGTACGTCTTCAGTGTTCCTGTGTAAGCAAGTAAGGTTCTCGGAATGCCCCAGCAAGACTGTACTTAATCATTCTCTATCTGTATTGCTTTTAAATTACACCTGTTTCTAGACATTCTTTGAAATTTCTGAAGTAATTTATTTAATAACTTCTGTTGAGTTGGTATGTGTCTAATGTTTTCTGTATCAGGGTAAAGATTTTCTAATGCATAGCAGTAAAAGGTGGACCAATTCATATGCGATTATTTTAAAATACACTAATAATTTTGCTACTCTAAATGCTAGCAAGAGTAAGAAAAATTATGTCCTGTTAGGTTAAGTTCATAGTTAAAACATTACAATACTATGGTATTGTTATTTAAACCAGTGTCCATAAAATGTATTTTGCGTTAGAAATAAAAAGTTAACTGAAATCATTGTTTTTGTCTCACTATTATAAATCATGCAAAGTTCTAGGGTTGAATGCCAGTTTTAGTGAACAATGCTATGAGAAAGGGTTAATATTTTCAGCACTGTATATGATATTCTCCATATGAATTTCATTCACATGTAGAGAACATAAAACAATTCTTATTATCTTAAGACTTAACACTATAGTTAGCATAGGTAAAGTAGACAAATATTAGATACAATAGTACCTTTCCTGAAGCAGACATTCAATATTGTTGTTTTAGAACACGTTTTAATTTTTTCTTCTTATGAATTCTGATTAGATTTGTGTTTAACCTTACCCCAACTTTGTTGTAGTCTCGTTGACTAGATTATGCAGACCTGTGATGCAAGTATCATTACATCCCAACAGGTTTTCTCATAGGTAAATAACACTATTTTTATTTCTTTGTGCTCCCCATTGTATAGTCAATACCTTGTCAGTGTCAACCAGTTGCTAGAGACTCATGCTTAAAGATCTTTGTAATACTAGTCAGAAGTGATCAAATTTGCATTGATTATACCTATTACTTGTTACCCAGCATTCATCCAGTTACCTTAAAAGTTACTTCTTGAATACTTCCTTCACAAAGAACAAAATGATACTGTATATTGAAATGCACTGCTCCTCAATGGATTTCATTTATAAGTAAAAACCATGTACAGGTACATCGAGTGTACGTACTTGATGTATATATACTGTACAGTTGACCAAACCACTCACTAGAAAGTGAAGAGACGACGACGTTTTGGTCCGTCCTGGACCATTTTTCAATTCCATTCTCACTATCGACTTGAGAATAGTCCAGGACGGACCGAAACGTCGTTGTCCCTTCACTTTCTAGTGTGTGGTTTGGTCAACATATTTCAGCCACGTTATTGTGACTCCTCGTCTGCATACTGTACAGTACTTAAATTAATTTGGAAAATATATAATTTGTATTTTCAATTGAAATTAGTCTCTGTGGTTTGAACATCATCTTAAAATAGTTAGTTTAAAGTAATTGTTTATGTTTTGTAATGTTGTGGCATGAAAACATTTGACAATCTGTAACTGATTAATGAACATAATGCATCTTTGCTGTGCTTTAACTCTTAACTGTAACATGTCATTGTTGTGTCTTGCCATATTAATAAACTTGTCCAGTGTAGTCCATAGCATTTGCATTTGTTTTACAGTGTATTTTGAAATTAAATTTTGTAAATTATTTTTTTATTTTATGACAAATCTGATCTGTGATTGTAAATGAATATAAATGATTGATGATACCCTCGTCAGTTCATGGAAGAACCACTATTTGGATACAAGCTCATAAAAGATGTGCACAATGGTGTGTGCATATAATACAGTGCAATAATACTTAGATAAGTTCAAATTTAAAATATTTCAGTGGGTGGGTTAAAAAAACAAAACAGCTTTCATAAGTGAAGGGGTTGAAATAAAGTACAGTGGCTCCTCGATTAACAAGTGGCTCTATCTACGAGCATTTCGAGTAACGAGCGAGCCACTCGCAGAACATTTGTCTCTACTAATGAGCTTTTCCTCGATTAACGAGCATTTGCGCTGGTTCTCGGACACCTGTTACGACAGTTTTGTTGTTGTTTCGCAAGACGAGTTTACCACATGATGAGCTCGGTGCCGGAATGGATTAAACTCGTTAATCGAGGTGCCACTGTAGCTTTGACTGCTGGGGCTTAAAGTAGGTCTCACAATTTTGAGGTTGAAACAAGTAAGATCATATATGGGTAGTCAAAGCAGATCTCATTGGGGTGGGGGAAGGAGTAAAATGAACCAGTTCACATTAAAATTGGCAAAATATACCAGGTAGCAAATGGAAGGGTTGAAAATCAGACAGATCTCATAAAGTGAAGGGTGGGGTTAAAGTGAACTAGGTTTTTTTCTTATCATATTGAGAGTATTAAATGAAAAACAAAATAAAGTTTCCTCTTTTAGTTACTTGCCTCTTAGCTATATTATGGGCTCTAAAAACAATACTGTACCTGAAAGCAAATGTTTGAAGCTGGATCACTTCCATAACATATCCTCTAACTGCTGATATTGTGTCTCGTCTGCTAGTGTAATTTATACTTTGAGAACACTTTACAAGTAAAAGGGCACCTATTTAAATACAAGAGGAAATTCAAATAAACTACACACAAATATATCGAATTGAGAGATTCAAACAAATCATCGAAATGAGACCGTTATATATATTTAAAACACATGAGTTGGAGCACACACAAAACAGATACTGTATATACCTTTACCACTTACTCCAAATAAACAGTCTCAGGTAAACACCTCACAACATAGATGGGACTCTCACAGTGCAGCCCAAACACACACCTCCATCTTCTACAAGACATTGGCTCCTCTGATTAAGATCATGAGGCATGATGCTGGAGTGAGGCTAGGTTACCCAAAAGTATGGGAAAACTCCTTACTAACTTTAACATTTGCTCGCATACAAAACTCAGCATACCTATATGGATGTCACACCAACATTGGTATTATCAAATGTTGATATATGTGGGAGAAAATTTGTACAATTCTCCCACATGAATACACCCCGTGTTTGTGCTTTGGCTCTCTCTCTCTCTCTCTCCCAGCGAGAGAGTCAAATTGCTTGGTTGGACATTCATTGATATGGAGGTTGGTTTATAGTTTTGCAGCTGATTCAATGAGGTCATACTTAGCAATGGGATCAGCTAATTTAATTTGCTTTCATCTAGTGCTATGGAGATTTTTATCTATCCTGACAGCAGATTTAATATGAACATCGTGTATCTTTAAATGAATCAGTTCACAAGCTTAGAATATTCCTGCATTGTGACAGTGGACTTATTTAATTTTATCACTGTTCATTAAGTATTTCTGATGTGATGGTAGACATGAAGTCATTTTTGGACTCATTAAAAATATAATGTAGAAAATAACGCTAAGAAAGTAAGTAATCATATAGTACAGAATATCCAAACAAATGCTCCTCTTCTGTTTTATTTTAGGCCATCGCCCGACTCTCCAGTGATTACTGCAAAACTGTTGAACAACCTCCACCGTCAGGAGAATTTGGATCGTCACAGCAAAGGAATCCTTCAACAACAAGAACATTTGGGTCTTCTAGAGTGGGTTCAAGGATTGCTTCAGGTCACAACTTTAGTTTTTCGCCAACATCCATACCTACTTCGGGAGAACTGGATTCTCTTTTGGTTGCATTTGGGTCTCATGGTAGTGGCCCGTCGTATGAAGCACCCCTGGCTTCCTCATTTTCTTCATCATTATCTTCTTCCACCTTGAATCAGACGCAGTACATTTGCCCTTGGTGTCAAAGGGTGTTTTCTAAGAGCAGCAATCTAAAGAGACATGTCTTGACGCACACTGGCGAGAAACCTTACGCTTGCCCCCTCTGTCCATATCGTGCTGTCCAAAAAGTTCAAGTTTTTCAACACCTAAGAAGCAAACACAATTCTGAAAAAAGCCAACAGGGTAGTGTGACAGATAAATTTGTAGATAAATGAGTAATAGAATGCAGAAAATAAAAAACTAGCGAGTTATACATAGCTAAGTGTTTAAGAAAAAAAGACTGTACTACTGTATAATGCTATGGATTCAAGGCTTCATGTGTAAATTTAAAGAAAATACTGTCCTGTGAAAATATAATGTTACCACTGGGTAATTAAATGTTAGAGACAGTGCAAAAAACCAAAGAATGGAAAAGACATTATATATCCTGATGATTTTAGATTTGCAGACAACCGTGAAGACATTTGAATGAGTGCTTCCAAAGGTTTTAAATGTAATTGTTTATTATTCAGGGTATATCAAAAGGAGAATTATCAAAAGAGCTTATTGTTTGTACTTACACTAAATGTCATATTTTGTGTGTATTGTTTGAACATTTATGTCTGATTTATTTGCAAGAATAAATATAATTATGAGATGTTGTTTGATTATTCATATTTTAATTTTCCATATCACTTATATTTGTTCATTGAAGTCCAATTGATTTTTTATATATACTGCATTTAGCTTTATTATTAATTTTTTATTATTAAATCCGTTTTTATTTGTTTTCAGTGTGTTGGTAACTTTGGGAGTTACCACTGTTAAATTTATTTAAGATAAAAATCTGTCGGGGTATTTTATTATACTCCCTTGCCTGTCTTTACCTTTTGTACAGTCATAAACGTTAATTGGTTAATTTGTTAACTTTACGTTAATTTGTTTTGTTTAATCCCTTTTTAAGATTCAGGTTGTTTTCTCACCTTCCCCATTTTTCTGGTATGTAGGTGATCTGATCAGTTTGCCTCATTCTTCCAAGATGTAGGTTGCCTTCTCATCAGTGATCCTATCCAATTCTTCTTAGATATGGTAGCATACTTCATCCTCCCCTATTCTTCTAGGGGAGGCAGTGGCCTCCCCAGAAGGCCATTTTCTTCTGGGATGTAGGCTGCCTTTTTTTTTCATTGTCCTATTTTTCCAGAATGTAGGCTGCCTTCTCACCCTGCCCTATTCCAGGATGTTGGTTGCTTTCTCATGCTGCCCCTTCCAAAGTGTAGATTGCCTTCTTATCCTACCCCTTTTTCCTTGAGGTAGGTTGCCTTCTTGGCCTGCCTCATTCTAAAGAGATTTAGGTTGTGTCCTTTTACCCTGGTTTATTTTTTGAGGGTTCAGATTACCTTCTTACTGTGGTTCATTCTTTTGGTATCTAGGTTGCTACCTCATCACTATAAACAAAAATAATTCAGAATGTGGGCTGCTTTCTTTTCACCCTTACCTAGTCATCCAGGATACAGGTTGCGATTACTACTGCCAGGTGCATTTATCTTGAAATGCAAGTTGCTGTCTTACCCTGGCCCATTCTCCTAGGATACAGGCTGTCATCCCATTACTCTATCAAATTCTTCCAACCTTTATTTTGTTTCTTAATCACACAGAAAAAAATAATGAACCTCACAACCCAGAACAACATAGATTTAGAGTACAAAGATCCTTTCTCTCATAGTTACTCAACCACTATGACAGAATCATAGAAGCCTTAGAGGAAAAGCAAAATACAGGTGTTGTATACACAGACTTTGCAAGGGCTTTTGACAAATGTGACTATGGAGTGATAGCCTATAAAATGAGATCAATAGGAATAATGGGTAAAGTAGGGCATTGGGTTTTCAACTTTGTCAAACAAAAGGCAGAGAGTGATGGTAAATCAAGTAAAATCAACCCCAAGTGCAGTCAAAAGTTCTGTACTCCAGGGCACAGTCCTGGCACCACTGCTATTTCTCATTCTTACCTCGAATATAGACAAAAATTACTAGTCACAGTTTCGTGTCATCCTTTGCAGACAATGCAACTTTCGTGCTGATTTTTGTCACTGTAGAAAACACTAAAAAACTACAAGCAGATATAAATAAAGTCTTCGATTGGGTAACTCAAAATAACATGTTTAATGGTGATAAGTTCCAGGTACTTAGTTATGATGGAAACGAAGAACTTAAACGAATCACAGGGTACAGGACGCACTCAGACTTACTCATTGAAAGAAGGCAACAGGTAAAAGACTTGGGAATTATGATGTCTGACGACCTGACATTTAGTGAACATAACCGAGCAAATATAGCTGCAGCCATGAAAATGATAGGATGGAGTATGAGAACGTTCAAATCCAGGGACCCCACAGCAATGCTAATACAATGCTAATCACTAGTGCTGTCCTGTCTTAAGTATTGCTCGGTACTCACTTTCCCTTTCAGAGCAGTAGAGCACTGAATTAGAAGGAATTCAGAGAACATATATGGCACGCATAGAAACGATAAAACACCTAAATTACTGGGACCGTCTCAAAGCTCTTAAAATGTACTCTCTGGAAAGGAGACGAGAAAGGTATCAAATAATATATACAGGGAAGATACTTGAAGGCCAGGTCCCAAATTTGCACAGTAGAACAACATACTGGAGGAAAAGGTATGGAAGGAAATGCAGAATAGAACCACTGAGGACGCGCTATAGGCACAATCAGAGAGCACTGTTTGAACATCAGGGGGGTCCACAGCTGTTCAACACCCTCCCAGCAAGCATTAGAAATATTGCCAGAACTAAGGTGGATGTATTCAAGAGGCACTTGGACAGGTTCTTGCAAGAAGTGCAGGACCAACCAGGCTGTAGTGGACTGCAGGCCACTCAAAGCAACAGCCTGTTGGAACTAGTTATCACAAGTCGAGCCTGGCCTCAAGCCGGGCTTGGGGAGTAGAAGAACTCCCAAAACCCTCTCGAGGTGTGCTCCTGGTACATATTTCTTTGTGAATGTTGGTATAGGAAATATTTTAGTAAGAATATAATTAAAATAATAATTGAATTTACCAAAAACATTATTGTTCTTTAATATATAATGTATATCAAGACATGGAATTTATGAAACTCATAAATTTCACATTATGTATAGAATTTCAGGAGAGTCAAAAACTTATGGTATGTACTACAGACCAGGGGCTCTAATGTTTCAGTACAAGGGCCTCATTGTATATTTTACACATTTTTTGCAGGCCAAAGAAACAAATTCTTTTATAAATGATTGTTTTATTTGGTTTGTTTTTGGGTCATCAGCATGATCTGAGGCAGAACAAGATAGAAATGCGGCAATTACAAAGAAAGGATGCTGTGCTTGTGCTGGGAAATAATATATAATGAGTAAAAGTGTCAAACCTTAGCAAGTGCTCTGATAAAAAAAAAAAAAAAAGTCATTAACTTGACTACAGACGAGAAATACAAGATATTAATTTTATTTACCGAAATTTTACGAATGTTTACCAAAAATGAAAATTTGCTAATTTTGTGCCACACAATAAGGAAAATAAACATGCCCCAAGAAAGAAATTCAGTAAATCAAATCAAAGGAATTAAAAAAAAAAATCAAACAAAAATACATTTAAAAACCATATGGTGCATATTACAGTACTGAAAATTGGGCTTTGCCAGTCCAAGAATACTTTAGCTTGGTGTCATATGGGAAGGAGTGCAGTGGACAGGAACTAGACGTGTCGACTGCTAATCTGTGTAGTTGAGAAAAATGAAAGGGAATAAATAATTTGATTAGATTTATTTAAAGTTATTGCATCACAAGAGCCAAGCTTCATTATAAGTCAACCAGGTCACCAGGCAAGCATACAAGCAAGTGAGCATTCATTCGCCTGCATGAAAGGTACAGGGAGGGCTAGACAGTTAAGAGAATCTAGCAACTTGCCTTATCAAATCTTGGTTATCATCCTAGGTAGTCAGTAACAGGTAGTCAGCAATGGGTAGGCTGTCATACATTTTCATTCTGTTTGAATATCTCCCCCCCCCCCCATAATTCCCATCCTACCACACGATCGTGTGTTAGCATGATGCAGCACCGTGAGTCATCCCCACCCCATCACTTTTCCTCCTTCGCTCCAACCTCAGTTTCCAAGTTTTAATGTATGGTTGTATGAGAATGTATCATGTATAACAACAATATTTAAAACCCCATTGTATTTTTTTTTATAAACATTTAAGTGAATGTAAATACCAGTATTGATATTGCAATAAACACCACTCTGGCCACCTCCCAAACCCACACACACCGAAGAAATATAAGAAAATTCACTTTCGCAAACAGTGGTAGACGGTTGGAACAAGTTAGGTGAGAAGGTGGTGGAGGCCAAGACCGTCAGTAGTTTCAAAGCGTTATATGACAAAGAGTACTGGGAAGATGGGACACCACGAGCGCAGCTCTCATCCTGTAACTACACTTAGGTAATTACACTTAGGTAATTACACCACCTTCCTTTCATCGCCCCCACACCCAGGTCCAACCCTCACACTGGCCTACTCCCCTCCTCTCAAAGCTCTTTCTGCATTCCAAAGCATTCAATGCACATCCACATATTCATTTTGTTAGGGACAGGCAGCCTGTGTATGTATGTGCATTAGGCTTACATTGAAATATATGTGAAGACCCATATACACATGCTCACCAGCCACCTTGCAAAAGAGACCAAGTTTAGCTTAGTTATCGGACATATACTAGTACAAGACATTGTGTCCACAAGGGATGCAGCCTGCCTGCTATCATACCTCAGAGTATATTCCCCATTTCTACAACTTTTCCTTCACCTGTACCCCTGCATCATCTTTACTCCCATTACAAAAACAAACCAAAAACAAGATCATACATACCAACACAATCAGAGAACACTGTATAAACATCAGAGGTAAATGGTTGTTCAATATCCTCCCAGTGAGTATAAGCAATATTGTCATATCAGAAGTGGAAATCTTCAAGAAAAAACTGAACAGTTTTCTTCAAGAAGTGCCGAACCACCAGGCTGTAGTGTATGTGGGCCTGCGGGCCACTCCAAGCAACAGCCTATTGGACCAAGCACTCTCAAGTCAAGCCTGGACCAGGCTTGGGGAGTAGAAAAACTCCCAGAACCCCGTCCAGGTATAATTCAGGTACAACTGCACTTTAAAGATTAAATGTTTTGTGTAATGACTATTTCTGAAATATAAATTTTGTAATTATAGTATTATTTACTGTGTACAGTAGTAATTACCTAAGTTATTACTGTACTACTACAGTACTACTATTAGTACTACTACTACTGTTAATACAACTGTGCTATTACTGTACTTCTGTATGGACAGTTCCTTTCGCCAGTCAATTACATAATTCCTTTACCAGGAGAACGGAGTTCAAAAGTAAAGCGGCATCTGAGAAAGGCATGTTTGCTTGAACTTGATCAGCTTTCTTGATTATCACAAGAAACAGCGTTCTTGCCGGTTATATGTTCCCTATATTATTTGCTGTAATATCTCAACTATGTTTGTCTTATCATATTTATTATGCCTGTATATTAAAAAAAAATCAAGCTCCATAAATACATCTTTCAGAAAATATGTTTTAATACACTGATTCATTTCTCTTATACATTCCTATTTTTTAATTATAATTTTCTGGTTGCTGAATAGAACTTGTATTTGAATTGTTTTATAGACAAGCTAAACAAAACATTCAGTAGTAAACTGAATAATAGTAGTAAACAAAACTGAGCTGTAGTTTTAATGTCAGTCTTTACTATTTTTTTTTTGAGATTTACTCTCAGGAATTGTATGTTTAGATTTTATGTTTTGTCCATATTCCTACAAACTAAAAATATGAAAATACTGTACTGTATGTTGAAGTCTGTAAATGTCTTAAAAACTTTACTTGCACTTCTTTTTTATTCGTGTAATCTTTATCTGGTAGTCCTTTCAAATGATAAACAATGATTGGTTGCTTTATTACATGTGGTCGTATGTCTTAGTGTTTCTTCTTGACGTGAGTGGCGCTGGATTCTCAAGTCCTGCCCTTCTGTCTGTTCTAGGGCACACGGCACGGCGTAGGTGATCACCGTCAGTTTGCGGGACTACACATCCAACACCGGCATATCCAACATACTGAGTACCAACATGATCGACATCACCTAAAGAATCCAAGAAGTTCTCATCCTCAGTTATCATACAAGAGGGGCAATGCTCAGGCTGATGGTTCACAAAATAGTGCTGTAGTAACCTCAGAGCAGTCTGATGTCCAGAAGAGTGGTGAATCGTGTTCTGTTGTTCAGGGCGGTGATACTTCTCACAATGCTACTCAGATACTGGAAGATATTATAAGTGGATCATTAGATGAATCTGGTGTGTCACAACAAGTTACTTCTCTATATAAAACTGTTCAGGCTACTGGAAGTAATCCAGAAGTTGTCTTTAAGGGCACAAATATGGGTGATAGTTCAAATAATTCAAAAGATATTCAGATGTCACTGGGCAACCACTTGTTGCTTGAAGATTTATCCCAAAGATATTCTCAGTCACACAACTCTCTCACTGACCAAGGAGAAAATATTTCAGCACCAGAGAACTCCACAGATGAATCTAATCAACTAAAGCAATTGATGGTGTATGAGGGAGGCTCAAGTAGGTATGTGTGTCAGTGGTGTGGAAGACATTTTGACCGGATATCTAACCTGAAGCGACATGTTCTTCTCCACTCGGGTATAAAGCCCTTTAAGTGTCTCTATTGCAATTACTGTGCAACACAAAAAGCTAATGTTGTTCAGCACCTAGCAAGTCGACACAGGGATGAAATGCGAGAACTATTAAATAATAATATAAATGTAAATGATATCCTTGTACCTGCAGGGTCACTGAAGAGATAAAATGTACTTATAAGTTTTTTAGAAGTACTGTACAGTACTGTACTACATTTGGATTGTATTTACGCAGTGATATAAGTATTCAGAAGTTACGAGTGCTGTAGTTCTTATATCCAAAAGCAGTGTATGCCATTCATGGCATTTTCTATTCCACTATATTTATAAAAGTGATATATGAAAACGATCATTCATTCAACCTTCAATCTGTGTTAATTTGGTCAGTGCAGATTTGCAGGTACATGAGATGTTGTGTGAAGTCTTTACAACTGTGTAGTTGATTTGGTGTGTGACTTCTCATAGTTATATTGTGTTCTGCACAATTTATAGATTGCATTTTCACTTCCTTGTGCCTTCCAAGCATTCTACAATTTATTACTGTACAGAATTTGTGTTTTTGAGTATGTAACAATCGGGAAGATATTTTATTTAGAAAAAAGCAGAAAAAGTAGAATTTTGGAGGCCTCTGGAATGTATCTCTCGTCTTGCAGGCGATGAGTCACAATAACGTGGCTGAAGTATGTTGACCAGACCACACACTAAAAGTTGAAGGGACGACGACGTTTCGGTCCGTCCTGGACCATTCTCAAGTCGATTGTGAGAATCGACTCAAAATCGATTCAAACCTTCAACTTCTAGTATGTGGTCTGGTCAATATCTCTCTTCTTATATAAAGGTAATTTCACTCTGCACAAGTTTGTTGGTAAATGCAATCTTTGTACACATCGAGGGTCGACTACATATTTTGTTTTGATATAATCTACTAATTTATCATACATCAAGTATTTTCTGTGTAATTTATTAAATTAAATTTCTGCTTTCATGATTTTGATATCATGAATTCTTCATTTAGCTGATGTAGTAGTTATTATTGACTGCATTATTAGCAAAATTATAAATAATCAAGGGATCAGATAAGGTCAATTGTATAGAAATGAAGTTTGAAAATATATGTTGGGGCACTTCTACAGTACTGTATATAATTTTTAAATTATATACGTAGATAGTTAATAATAGCAGACGATGAGTCACAATAACGTAGCTGAAGATATGATGACTAAACATGAGGAGACAACGACGTTCCACTCCATCCTGGACCATTATCAAGTCGATTGTCGATGGACCATTACCACAATCGACTTGATATTGGTCAAGAACAGACCGAAACATCGTCGTCTCCTCATCTTCTGGTGTGTGGTTTGGTCATCATAGTTAACACTATCGGTCACCGGACAGGCGAGCGGTCAACTTAGGGGTCATGCACCCGACGTGCGGGCAAGCGTGTGGGCAAGCGCGCGGTGACACCTAAATGTGTATACTAGTACTCGTTTCAGCTTTCTCACCTTAATTCTCGTGCTACATCGCTTGTTTTGGTATCATTGTGTTCGCAATTAAATTCCCTACAGGTGTGTATAAATATAATGTCCAAAAGCCTGGTGTGACTCCCAACAGCAAAGCCTAAAGTTGGCAAAAGTTACCCGAGAGCGCACAAAATCAGTAAAATGTGCATATTCGTTCCATTTTTCTCACCTTAATTCTCGTGCTACGTTGCTCGTTTTGGTATCATTGTGTTTGCAATTAAATTCCCTACAGATGTGTATGAATATACAACCCGTTCTCGCAAATTTAATAAGTCAATATTGACTTATTAAATATGTGCATAGGTGACATACTTAACATAATAGTTTCCCTTGAAAAGCTTCATAGAAAACACCGACCTTACCTAACCTACTTAGTATGTTAAGATAAGCATCTTATTGCTTCGTAATTACAATTATTACCTAACCTATACCTATAATAGGTTAAGTAACAATTGTAATTACGAAGCTATAAGATGCTTATTTTAACATACTAAGTAGGTTAGGTAAGGTCGGTGTTTTCTATGAAGCTTTTCAAGGGAAACTATTATGTTTAGTATGTCACCTATGCACGCAACTAATAAGTCAATATTGACTTATTAAATTTGTGAGAACGGGTTGGAATATAATGTACAAAAGTTTGGAGTGCCTCCCCGCAGTAAAGCCTAAAGTTACCCGTGAACGAGCACCAATTTGTACACTGCAACCTAATGTGTATACTTGTTCAGTTTGATAGCATCAATTTTTGTGTTACGTCTTTCATTTTGGTATCTAATTGTTCGTAATAAAAAGGCGCGTATTTTAAAACTAGTCCCATAATAATAGAGCAATAACTGGAATTTTAACAAATATTTTAATTTTGGAAGCTCATCATCACAAAATTATTTATCTTTCCAGTGTTCTGACATAAATTTTTGTGTTACATCTTTCATTTTGGTATCAACTTGTTCGCGACATAAAGACGAGCATTTTAAAACTAGTCCCAACATAATAGCATAATAAATAGAATTTTAAGAAATATTTTACAATTTTGACCAAAAGCCTATGTATAATCATATAAGTGTTCGGACATCAAGTTTCATGTTACATCTTTCATTTTGGTATCAAATTGTGCGCATTCTAAAGGCACTTATTTTGATAATATACCGAGGTCGATTGGATAAAAAATGAATTTTATACAAATATTTTTTGTAGTGGATGCAAGTCCGGTCCAAAGTTAGGACTCAGGAGAAAAATAATGGATGCGAGTCCGGTCCAAAGTTACCGATAGTGTTAATAATAACACAACAAATATTTTTTTGAGATTACAGCAGATTCTGTGTACACAGTATGTTTTAGTATGAAAGTAAATTCATTTTTTATATATGTTGCAAAATATATTTGTACAGGATGAAAAATATTAGGGATTTCAGTATGAGGGTGGCTTATTGATGTTAATGTGGCTACCGAGCATGAGACATTAAGTGAAACCAATACAAAGTGTTAAATCTCTCTTCTTATTTGATAGGAATTATAATTATTATTATTTTTTGTTACATACTTTAATCATACTTATGGGCATACTTTATACTGAACAAGATGGATGTAGCTGTCCATGTGGTTATCTATTACAGAAATTCTTTGCATAATAATGTTCTCAATGTTGTACACCTAAAGAATCAAGTACACATTTTAATCAGGATTTTTCATTATTTAATTTTGGAATAAAACAGCATGTGATATGCTAAATTAACCCAGCAAGCAAATCATGCTAGAGTAATGTTTAATCAGTGTTGGATGACTGTTTAATCAGTGTTGGATGACTGTTTTCAACATTGATTCATTGTTACATTAACATCATTTGCTTAGGGGATAATTATTGTCAATAGGCTGAAGATGGATTTAGTGTTTCAAACTACTGTAACATAAAGTAATATTAGTATAAATATGATTAAGAAGCTTTTCATTTACCACAAGAGTATGAGTGCACAAATATCAACTGAAAGTTATAAAGAACGTTTCAAAACAAATATATGTGGCTAAGGTCATGTCAGTGATCTGCTACATTCAGAGTATAGTACTGAATATCTTTTATTTGTGAGAAGGGCTTTTAATTGGCTTTCTCCAGTGTCTGTATCTATAAGAGAGAATGTCTGTTTGTCCAAGGTCGGAGGCCTGATGCTTGGGGCTAGCCTCACCCAATTTTGCAAGGGAAATGGGCTGGGGTCTGGGACAGACAGGCTGGTCGTGGGGCACCAGAATTCAAGAGGGAACAGCATGCTAGGGGTCACAGTCTGACTCCCCTTGACGATTTTTGGCACAGCTTGCTGGCTACACCTAGCTAAAAATTTTGAAAACAAGAATTTCACAAAGTTTTTTCTTATAATAATGTTCTCCATTAATCACTGATCTCTGGAAAATTAATTTAAATTTTCTAATACTCGTACTTTGGGTGTGACAGCATAAAATAGATGAGCTTCTGACAGCTTCAAAGGCTTTGTGAAGACCTGCCCTTTTCTCAAAGCAAACAGGTATTTTTTTTTTTTTTAATATTTCACACCATTAGGCTTCTCCCGCCAGTGAACCACTCACATGCCAATGCTAAATTATTATATTATTTTTATAAGATAGAGAGATGGAGACAAATAGTCAGAAAAAAATGAGACAAAATGAGAGAGAGATAGACAGATATACAGAGATGGAGATATAGACAGAAACAGAGAGAAACAGACAGTTACGCCTGCAGAGAGACTAGGTCGACCAGGGCACAGAGACAAACCAAAAAAAATTGAGACAGGTAGACACAGAGAAAGATAGAGATACACAGAAATAGGGGGTCAGTCTCCCCCCTCTAATTGTCAGTTGGATTTTTTCTTTTTTTCTTTTTTTGTATGTGCATCTGCTCCAGAAATTACGGCCTTGACCAGTAGACAGCATGAACCCTTCCCCACCCCCCACTTCCTCCGTGAAATGAGTGGGAGGTGTAATTTAAATGAGCATAAACTTATTTTGAGAGAATTGATTGTTTACGTGGTTGGGGAGAGTTCGTTTTGATGGGTTTTGAGGCATTGGCCCTTCAAACCCAACAGTGGTCTGTATTGCAGGCGATGAGTCACAATAACGTGGCTAAAGTATGTTGACCAGACCACACACTAGAAAGTGAAGGGACGATGACGTTTCGGTCCGTCCTGGACCATTCTCAAGTCGATTGAGAATGGTCCAGGACAGACCGAAACATTGTCGTCCCTTCACCTTCTAGTGTGTGGTCTGGTCAACAGTGGTTTGTATTGGTTCGCTGACTTGGTTGCCTTCCCCAACGAGGCAACGGAGATGGTGGGAGTGTCACCTGCTCCCTGTACCTCTGTGAGTTGGGGGCCAAGTTCTGCCTCTGGTCCATTGTAGACCAAACAGAATTCCACGGCTGATGTGAACTAGTCATTGAGAGACATCTCGGCTGTAGAGGCACTAGAGCTTACCCAAAAGTTGGTTTCATTACATTCAATGCTAGTTTTTTTTATTTTTTTCAAAAACAGCACCAATTACAATGCCATGATGCAGGCGATGAGTCACAATAACGTGGCTAAAGTATGATGACCAGACCACACACTAGAATGTGAAGGGACGACGACGTTTCACAATCGACTTGAGAATGGTCCAGGACGGACCGAAACGTCGTCGTCCCTTCACATTCTAGTGTGTGGTCTGGTCATCACAATGCTATGATCCTGTGCCAGCTATTTGTCACCTAAGCCATGATCACATTTCTCTAATATTTTGCTGCCTTATCCATGGTAATGCAGTTCCTCTTAATCTTGCCTGATATACTACATTTGCCAGATGACATGGCTTCAACTGTCAAGTAATATATTAGAAGAAAAGTCAGTGAAAATGCTTGAATAATGAGAGGTCAGATAAAACTTACAAGGAAAACATAGTAATGAATAATATTAACAAATAAAATGTAGGATTAAAAAAGCAAAAATCTAAAATAAAATATACAGTAATTTGATGGATATTGCTTTGGGATGAAATGACGAACAACATGAATTTTATAATTTTTTCCAAACAGATTTTGAATTTTTTCTCAAGAAATTCAAATTTTGAAGAGGAAGCTAATGAATGTACAGTATTTGATCTGCTATTTAGAAGAATATCTTGTATGGAGGTCTGAATTAAAGTACCTGTACTGAAGTATGACATGTTATTATACAAGTAAATCAGTCATATCCAGCAACACTTGAAGAGTCTTTTGAGGCATGCACAAAGGAAGCTCCTTTCATGGAAGAAAGAGGCGTAGTAGGCAAAAATCAATTGTATACAGCCTTAATGTAGATGACATACAATGGCACCTTCGTTTATGAATTTAATTCGTTCCAAGAGACGGTTTGTACACTGAAAATTCATAAACCGAAACGAATTTTCCCATAAGAAATAATGTAAATTTAATTAATCCGTTCCACTCACCCAAAAATATTAACATAAAAATACATTTTATACAGAATACTATTTATACTTTTTACTATACCTTACCTTTATTGAGGACTCTTAGTGGCAGTAAGGGGAGGGGGAGTAAGGTAGGAGAGGTGTTAGTGTTTGGAAGGGGAGTCCCCTTCCATTATAACATCAGGCAGTGATGATATTTCTGGGGTACTCTCTCTCCTACATTTTGCAAGCTTACCATTAGGACCTGGTTGTGGCTCACTGCTTGTTTGTCTTGGTAAGAATCTGTCTATAGACACTTGTTTTTCCTAAGTTTTAACACTTAATTGTCTATAGTGAGACATCACAGTCTCATTAAAAAGGTTAATGCAGTGGCCTGCTACACCTTTATCTGGGTGAGTCTTTTCAGCAAAACTTTGCAATTCTTCCCATACTGCACACATTTTTCTTACCACTGACTCTCTTGGGACCCATAACATGATATATAATGAGAACTTTTATGTTCAGAAACAAAAAAAGCAGAAAAACAATGAAATTCTTCACAAAGAATTCAAGCACGGTCGTCACTAGGCGGGATACACCAGTAAACTGAGCGCACCTCGCCCCGCGCCCAGCAGAACCCATGTGCTTGACCCATACAGTTATTAACAAACGACTCATAATCCATGGCAAACTTTGTATACAAGTCAAAATTTACGATGAAATTGACTTCGTATACCGAAAAATTTGTAAGCAGGGGCATTCATAAATGGAAGTTCCACTGTATTCGTTACAGTAAAAGACCCAGATGAACTAATTGATTTAAAAAGCCATCTAGAGAGTGAGTCAGGACTCCAATTTACCTGTGAATGTAGTGAAAATAACAGTCTGTCTTTCCGGGAAACAGGAGCATCTCTTAACACCAGCATATAAACTAAGCCTACAAACATAGAATTATGCCTAAACAGTAGGAGTGAGTGCCCCCAAAGATACAAAGCCAGTGTTCTCAATGCTTATATTCTTCGAGCCCTTACCCACTGCTAGGAATGGAGCATGTGAGTAGAGAGTTTGAAAGAATAACTCAAGTGTTGGTGAACAATGAATACAGCAACAAAGAAATAAACACTACTATAAGATGACACCTGGACCAGTGGTACAATCCTGAACCAAGAACAGAAACCACAACACCTCCAATAAAATTATATTACAAATCAACCTTGCACAGTGAACAGTGAGCACACTGATCAACCCCAAACGTACACTGTACCATGACCACCGCACCATTGATCACCATCAATGGTGCGGTGGTCACGGTTCTGTGTACGTTTGGGGTTGATCCTGAACATCATGGGTTCGAATCCTGGTCGGGTCATTTAGAGTTCTTAGTGATATATATACTGTATATATATATACAGTATTGGAATGGTTCCTGTCAGAATACGTCATTCCCAAACATTGAGTCACCACACCGCATGGGGCCTTTTGAGTATTAAAAAATAGAGCCATTGCAAATAATGTTGGGAACTATTACTGTAAATTGTTATTTTTTTGTTTTTGAGATCAGTTGCTTTTGAGAATACAGTATAATATAAATTGATGTTGCATTTTGAGGGGGGGGGGGAACATTTACAAACTTTGCAGATAAAAATTTATATTGTGAAAAAAAGGAGGGTCATTATATAGTACAGTACTTACATATTTCATTGTTCATAGGAGTATATTGCAATTATGACTAAGTGGTCTTGATTTTTAATTATGGAGGTATATTTCTCTGCAGTTTTAGAAGTACAATATAGTAAATCTAAATTTATAACTTTTTAATTACACATGTCTGATTCTCATTTTATGGTCATTCTGGGTTGATGAAAAGGAGTGTTCCACAGTGGAATTAGATGAGGAGGTTTTGATGACTTACATTTCATAACACTAATATCTACTTTTTGGACCTTGTGCTTTTTATTTGCATTCTTTTGTTGAATTACTTTCAAACTGTAACTTTGAAATTTACCACTTTGCTGTGGTTGTGTGTTGTGATAAATTTTACCTTGGCTACATTATACTGCAATAATGGCAGGATTCCCACATGGCAGCGTCAACAGCTGTGTTTATTCTCTTGTAGGAGCGACAACTGGGTGCAGCATCGCGTGTTCCTCAAGGTAGACGGTATGTGGACTACGGCAACACTTCTGCTTGGGTCACCTCCATAAGTCAGACTTCTACACCTACCACTATGCCCGTCTTCTCAGGCCACACCTCAAAGTCATCACCCTCCTCAGTCTCTTACCATGTCACTCGTGTTGATTCAGTTGGGCATGGAATACAGGGCAATATAATGTCTGTTGAAAATTTAACAGAAGCTTCTCCGTGCATATCACCTAACAATTCAAATTTGATTGAATCTGGGCAGGGTTCATGGGCAGACACACCAAAAATGGGGCCACCTGTTGATGAATTACCCATGGAAAAGGGAGAAGCAGATGTTTTACGAGTAATAACATTATCTGAGATTTCTGGAACTGCCCCAATGCCGACTCGAGATCCGCTTGAGTGTCCATGGTGCCTGAAAGTGCTTTCTAAAGCATCAAATTTGAAGGTTCACATACGGCGTCATACAGGAGAAAAGCCATATCGCTGCTTGTTTTGTCCATATACTGCTGCCCAAAAAATTCAAGTTGTAAACCACATGAATGCTAGACACCAAGCATCTCCCAGCTCATTTTTGTGAATATTAAGGTAATTTCTCATCACATTACAGCTTAATGTGTAGTTTAAACATTTTGTTTATGAAGAAAATTGTAGATAGGATTACTAATTCATCTAGAATTATATTTTAGTGAATTAAATATTTTTCAGCATGCTCAGAGGTAATTTCTAATCATCTGAATTATAAAATCAGCTTTTCAGTGTGTATATTTAATCTAAACATTCTTTTGTCATATATTGAGAAGTCATGTTAACTCTCACATTGTTCTGAGAGGTAAATAGTTCATATTCCTTATTGTAGCTCTTATTATTTCAACTTTCCCTATTAATATTATCTTATTATTTCAACTTTCCCTATTAATATTATCTTATTATTTCAACTTTCCCTATTAATATTATAAGTACTGTATTATGGATTTCATTGTACTTAAAAATAAGTACAGGGGATTACATACATTATAAATTATTGAATTCAAATAAATTTAAATTGTTCATCAGCAACAAGCTAATCTGAATACTTTTTCATAATTGTTTGAGTTATACTAGATAAATAGTACTGTACTGTGTATTAAAATATGTAAAGTTTATCCAAGGAGTATTAGAATTCAAGAGTTTTGAATAGTATTCCAAACTAGAATATGATATATTTATGAGTTTTTCATAACTATTAAAATAGTGCAACACAACAGAATTTATACACTGGCAGTGTAATTACCTAAGTGAAATTACAGAATGAGAACTATGCTCATGGTGTCCTGTCTTCCCAGCACTCTGTCATATAATGCTTTGAAACTACTGACGGTTTTGGCCTCTACCACCTTCTCACTTAACACTTTCGCGCATGGAGCGTGCGCTCCGCAGATATGCACGGAATGCTCCTGGCGATGTGGGTGAGCGCGCGGTGGAGCGTGCGATGACACCGAAATGTGTATACTCGTTTCAGTTTTCTCACCTTAATTCTCATGTTACGTCATTCGTTTTGGTATCATTGTGTTTGCAATAGAATTCCCTACAGGCATATATGCATATAATGTCCAAAAGCCCTGCGTGACTCCCCACAACAAAGCCTAAATTCTGCAAAAGTTACCCATGAGCGCACAAAACCAGTAAAATGTGTATACTGTACTCGTTTCACTTTTTCACCTTAATTCTCATGCTACATCGTTCGTTTTGGTATCATTGTGTTCGCAGTTAAATTCCCTGCAGGTGTATATGTATATAATGTCTAAAAGTCCGGTGTGACTCCCCCCAGCAAAACCTAAAGTTACCCGTGAATGAGCACCAATTGGTACACCACAACCTAATATGTATACTGTACTCGTTTAGCTTGATAACATAAATTTTCGTGTTACGTCTTTCATTTTGGTATCAAACTGTTCACAATATATAGGTGCGTACTTTAAAGCTAGTACCATAATAATAGCACAATAAATAGAATTTTAAGTTAACAATTACAGTATTTTAAAATTTCGACCAAAAAGTATTTATAATTTTTCCAGTGTTCTGACATCAATTTTCGTGTTACATCTTTTTTTTTTGGTATCAAATTCTGCACAATCTAAAGGTGCTCATTTTGAAACCACCCCGAAGTTGATTGGATAAAAATTGAATTTTTTACAAATACTTTAAATATTGGACGCACGCACGCGTTACATGCTCGAACTCGGGAGAAAAATTGTGGACTCCCTGGGGCGATCGAAGAGTGCGATAGTATTAACTTGTTCCAGCTGTCTACCACTCTGTGAAAATTAATTTTTAAATATTTTTTCAGCAGCTTTGTTTGGTTACTTTAAATCTATGACCTCTTGTTCTTGAAGCTCCAGGTCTCAAGAATTATTCATCAATTTTTGTCACTTTTTTTTTATTTGCACATATTATCACCTTTTTATCTTCTATCATTGGCATATTTAATGCCTCTAACCCTCCATGTTTCCCAACATGGGGCATGTGCCCCACAGGAGATTAGGGGGGATGTAATTTGAAGGTTTTGCGGGCCAATTTAAAGATTATGGGGTGCAAGTACAGCTGTTTTCTCCAAAATTCACTAATCGAACAACTAACATACTTTTCAATTACTTAAACAAGTTTTGATAATTATTGTTACAACATAATTAAAAATGAATGTCACTTGGCCCAAAAATGACAGCCAGTTCTCAAAATGGCAGACCCAGGTGGGTCATAGACTAAAATGCCAAATAGAGAGCATAAACAGTAATCTCAGCTTAAAAGAAACTTTCGTGGGCAACTAGCATTAGTTGACAATTTGATTCTTATCTTTTGGATTGAGAACTCTCTGCCCTTTGTGTCTGTCTACCGATTCTTGGCTGCTCTCGCTTTCCCCCACGAAAAAAAAGGAAATAGCAGCATTAGAACACCTGCCTACATTGTAATGCATGAGCTTCTTTCTACTTATCTTTACTTAATAAAGGAGAAGGTACATATAATGATCGCTAGGGACATTCGTAAGTCACCTCAGAGGACGGTAAGACACTATCTCTTTTGTTCAGAACATTCGTCGTTGTTAACTTTTATTTTTCTTTGGTTTTATTATACATTATGTTTTATGTACTGTACAGTGCACAAGAAATAATTTTTACACAAAAACTGGCATTTTTTTTTTTTTTTACATTTGGGAAGGAATTATTATTTAACTTTATTTTTTTTACTCTATTGTAGGGTTTCTAACACTATACAGTACAGTATAATAATTATAGGGTCCCAGTAGTACAGTTGGGTTCATTTTTGACTCACAATCGGGCATTCCGGGTAAGAATTCTGGGCAGGCAAAGGCAGAGGCAAAAAATTAGAGACCGATAGCACTAACATCGCACATCATAAAAATTTTTGAGAGAGTGCTAAGAGGTAAGATCACAAAATACATGGAATCACAGCATCTCCATAACCCCGGACAACATGGTTTCAGAACAGGGCGCTCTTGCCTGTCGCAGTTGCTGGACCACTATGATATAGCATTAGATGCTATGGAAGACAAACAAAACGCTGATGTAATTTACACAAATTTCGCAAAAGCTTTTGATAAATGTGACCATGGTGTTATTGCACATAAAATGCGTTCAAAAAGAATTACCGGGAAAATAGGCAGATGGATCTACAATTTCCTGACTAACAGAACCCAATGTGTAATAGTCAACAAAATAAAATCCAGCCCATCAACCGTGAAGAGCTCAGTCCCCCAGGGTACTGTGCTTGCTCCAGTACTTTTTCTCATCCTCATATCGGACATAGACCAGAACACAACCTATAGCACTGTATCATCCTTTGCAGATGACACTAGGATTTTCATGAGAGTTGGCAACATAGAGGACACGGCAAACCTCCAATCAGATGTAGATCAGGTCTTTCTATGGGCTACAGAAAATAATATGGTGTTTAACGAGGATAAGTTCCAGCTCATGTGCTACGGAAAAATTGAAAATATAAAAACAGAAACCACGTACAAAACTCAGGCAAATCATAACATAGAACGAAAAGGCAATGTAAAGGATCTGGGTGTACTCATGTCGGAAGACCTTACCTTTAAAGAACACAATAAAGTAGCCGTCACAACTGCAAGAAAAATGACAGGTTGGATAACAAGAACTTTTCACACTAGAGATGCTATACCGATGATGATACTTTTCAAAACGCTTGTGCTCTCTAGAGTGGAGTACTGCTGCACAATGACAGCCCCTTTCAAAGCTGGAGAAATTGCTGACCTGGAGAGCGTGCAGAGATCCTTTACTGCTAGAATCCACTCAGTAAAACATCTAAATTACTGGGACCGACTAAAGAGCCTAAATCTGAACTCCCTTGAGCGCAGGCGGGAGAGATACATAATAATTTACACGTGGAAAATAATTGAGGGGCTGGTCCCAAACCTGCACACAGAAATAACATCACATGAGACCAGAAGACATGGCAGGATGTGCAGAATACCCCCGTTGAAAAGCAGAGGTGCAACAGGTACTCTGAGAGAGAACTCTATCAACATCAGAGGCCTGAGACTGTTCAACACGCTTCCACTACACATAAGGGGCATAACTGGCCGACCCCTCACAGTGTTCAAGAGAGAACTGGATAAGCACCTCCAAAGGATACCTGATCAACCAGGCTGTGACTCATACGTCAGGCTGCGAGCAGCCGCGTCTAACAGCCTGGTTGATCAGTCCAGCAACCAGGAGGCCTGGTCGACGACTGGGCCGCGGGAACACTAAGCCCCGGAAGCACCTCAAGGTAACCTCAAGGTAGGATAGCACGAGCCGGTTGGCCGAGTGGACAGCACGCTGGACTGTGATCCTGTGGTCCTGGGTTCGATCCCGGGCACTGGCGAGAAACAATGGGCAGAGTTTCTTTCACCCTATGCCCCTGTTACCTAGCAGTAAATAGGTACCTGGGTGTTAGTCAGCTGTCACGGGCTGCTTCCTGGGGGCGGAGGCCTGGTCGAGGACCGGGCCGCGGGGACACTAAAGCCCCGAAATTATCTCAATGATAACCTCAAGATCGGACATAAATGTTTGGGTGCATTTCCTATCACCTACTGCACCTGTTAAACCTAATAGTAAATAGGTACCAAGAAGTTAGTCAGCTTGTTGTGAGGTTGCATCTTGGGAAGGGTCAGTAATTCAACCTGGGATGGGGTTGGGGGGAGGGGACCTCGATATAAGCCAAACATATTCATATACTCTGGCTGCCTGTTCTCCGACACAATGAATAGTAATTGACTTTTATTTGTTCCTAGTGTTGGTGTTCTCTTATTGTTTGGTAGTAATATTGTATTATTTATTCTGTTCTGTTAACAGATTAAATAGTTAAAATACTGTATATTAACTGCCTTTGTATTTATTTGAATTTTTTATAAAAAGTTTCTAATACATTTTTGTTGTTTGGAATAGATCATTTCTTTTCAGTGTCTTCTGCACAGTTATATTTTATGTTATACAATACTATTGTTTTTACACTCAGAAATCACAATAGCGTGATGCATCAAATGAACAAATCCACAAGGAGACGTGACGAGGGTTCGAACCTATGTCCTAGAGCATCCCAGACACTGCCTCAATCGACTGTGCTACGACATGGTTAAAAGAATTGCAACCAGAAGTTCTACTGCCCTTACTTGGACCCTGCAACCTCTCCGAGACACAAACCAGGATTTTACGCAATTCCCCCATGCACTCGAGCTCTGTCAATAGGCCGTTCTACCTCTTCGCCCTTACTTCATTACACACAGAAATCACAATAGCGTGATGCATCAAATAAGCAAATCCATAAGGGCCGTGATGAGGGTTCAAACCTACGTCCAAGAGCATCCCAGACGCTGCCTTAATCGACTGCGTGTATTTCTGTGTGTAATGAAGTAAGGGCGAAGAAGTAGAACGGCCTATTGACAGAGCTCGAGTGTATGGGGGAATTGCACAAAATCCTGGTTTGTGTCTCAGAGAGGCTGCAGGGTCCAAGTAAGGGCAGTAGAACTTCTGGTTGCAATTCTTTTAACCATGTTGTAGTGCAGTCGATTGAGGCAGCGTCTGGGATGCTCTCGGATGTAGGTTCGAACCCTCGTCATGGCTCTTGTGGATTTGTTTGTTTTATTGTGTTTAATATATTACAGTATTTGTACACTTATTAACTAATGCAAAATTATATTTTATCACAATATATAGTCACCTATCTTATATTGAATTCTAAAGTGAATAATGTTATTGTGAAAAATTATAATTAATGCAGTATAGTGTGATCCTGGTATGTGTCAGATGCAGGCAATATAGAAAGCTGTTGGGCTACTTCTGGAGCACTGTCAAGATCACAGAGACTCAAGCCAATTTCTCTTCTCTTTTAGGGAATCTGGGATGTCCTCATGCCCCCTACTACCCTCATCTCGCAGCAACACCACCACCACCAGAACACCCATCAACAGTTATTCCATCAGAAACCCCAAGTGATACGAAGGTACCAGTGTCCTTACTGTGGAATTGCTATGAGCCATCGAAATAACATGAGGAAACATATCAGGACTCACACGGGAGAGAAACCTTATTATTGTAAGCTATGTGACTATCGTGCTCCAAGGAAAGATATGGCTGAGAAACATGTGTTCATCAAGCATCCAGGGCAGGAACTCAGTGTGGTGGCATGTGATTCTTCATTAATTCCATAGTTGATAATGAAAAGATACTGCTTTGGATTAAAAGTGTAGCAACAAGCTTGTTGCTTGTATCTACACCAAAGATACTGCTTTGGATTAAAAAAATGTTGGAAACTAAATAATAGGCAGATTAGACTGACAAGAACAGCATCTTTCAATATAATGAAAATTCTCTGGGGGACCCAGAATGAGTAAATTTAACTGCAATTTATACAGGAATAAATAGTAGTAATATTAATAAAGAAATTACTGTATTTAATTACTTTCTAACAATATCATTGGTGTTATTGTGATGTACTAAAGTAGAGAACAATACAGATAGACATTATCAGTGTAAGTGATATGGAAGTTTTAGTTTGTCAAGTAAGTGTATGGGATAGCTATTAAATTAGATGAAAGTAACTTTAATTTACAGTACAGTATTTAAATAATTATTTTTGTTAGACTGCAACAGTTAATCAAACCATGCTCCAAAGATTTATTTTCTTTTAAATCAATTTTCTTTTAAATTCAGTTCAATAACTTTAATGAAAGTAACTTTATCAAAGGCAAATATATTTGTGTTGACATAGTGCGCGCGCACACACACACACACACACACACACACACACACACACACACACACACACACACACACACACACACACACACACACACACACACACACACACACACACACACACACACAAGTAGATTGTGAATAGCCGTCGAATAATAAATCAATTAGGTGAGTACACACACACACACACACACACACTGGGACTGGGAAGCATATGAAGCTAAAACAGAAGATTTTTGGACCTGTAAATTTGTAGACCTCATCCTGGAAACATTCTTGTATCAACATGTTAAACAAGCTACGAGGATGAGGGAAGGGGACGTTCCCTCCATGCTAGATTTGATATTTACCAGGAAGGAGGAAGAGATATTTGACATTCAGTACCTTCCTCCCTTGGGTAAAAGTGACCATGTCTTTTTGGGAATAAAGTATGCAATGCGTTATAAGCTGGAAGAAAATAAGGAGGTTGAAGCAGTTGAAAAACCAGACTTCAGGAGTGGACATTATGGTGACCTTAGAAATTTTTTTAGTGAGTATAATTGGACAGACTTGATGCTAGGCAAGGAAGTGAATGAGACGTATGTCAAGTTTTGTGAAATATATGATAAAGGCAAAAAAATAATTTATACCAAAACAGAGATGCAGAACTAGGAAACAGGATTGGTTCAATAGAAATTGCAAGAGGGCTAGAGACCAAAAGACACAAAAATGGAATCGATACAGGAAGAGGCCGAACCCCCAAACATACCAGCGATACAAAGATGCGAGAAACAACTACACGGCAGTGAGGAGAGAGGCAGAAAGAAATTTTGAAAAAGGGATTGCAGACAAATGTAAAACAGAACCAGGTCTATTCTATAAATTCATAAACAACAAATTGCAGGTAAAGGATAATATTCAGAGGTTGAAAATGGGAAATAGATTCACGGAAGATGAAAAGGAAATGTGTGAAACACTAAACGAAAAGTTCCAAAGTGTGTTTGTACAAAATGAAATCTTTAGGGAACCAGATACAATAAGAATTCCAGAGAACAACATAGAGCACATAGAGGTGACTAGAGACGAAGTGGAAAAAATGGTCAAGGAGCTCGGTAAGAACAAAGCAGCTGGCCCCGATGGCGTTTCACCATGGGTTCTGAGAGAATGTGCATCTGAGCTCAGCATTCCACTTCACCTGATCTTTCAGGCATCCCTGTGTACAGGAATCGTAGCAGACGTGTGGAAACAGGCTAACATAGTTCCAATCTACAAAAGTGGCAGCAGGGAAGACCCCCTCAATTATAGACCTGTATCATTGACAAGTGTAATAGTGAAAGTATTGGAAAAACTAATCAAAACTAAATGGGTAGAACACCTAGAGAGAAATGATATAATATCAGACAGACAGTATGGTTTTCGATCTGGAAGATCTTGTGTATCGAATTTACTCAGTTTCTATGATCGAGCCACAGAGATATTACAGGAAAGAGATGGTTGGGTTGACTGCATCTATCTGGACCTAAAAAAGGCTTTCGACAGAGTTCCACATAAGAGGTTGTTCTGGAAACTGGAAAATATTGGAGGGGTGACAGGTAAGCTTCTATCATGGATGAAAAATTTTCTGACTGATAGAAAAATGAGGGCAGTAATCAGAGGCAATGTATCGGAATGGAGAAATGTCACAAGTGGAGTACCACAGGGTTCAGTTCTTGCACCAGTGATGTTTATTGTGTACATAAATGATCTACCAGTTGGTATACAGAATTATATGAACATGTTTGCTGATGATGCTAAGATAATAGGAAGGATAAGAAATTTAGATGATTGTCATGCCCTTCAAGAAGACCTGGACAAAATAAGTAGATGGAGCATCACTTGGCAAATGGAATTTAATGTTAATAAATGTCATGTTATGGAATGTGGAATAGGAGAACATAGACCCCACACAACCTATATATTATGTGAGAAATCTTTAAAGAATTCTGATAAAGAAAGAGATCTAGGGGTGGTTCTAGATAGAAAACTATCACCTGAGGACCACATAAAGAATATTGTGCAAGGAGCCTATGCGATGCTTTCTAACTTCAGAATTGCATTTAAATACATGGATGGCGATATACTAAAGAAATTGTTCATGACTTTTGTTAGGCCAAAGCTAGAATATGCAGTTGTTGTGTGGTGCCCATATCTTAAGAAGCACATCAACAAACTGGAAAAGGTGCAAAGACATGCTACTAAATGGCTCCCAGAACTGAAGGGCAAGAGCTACGAGGAGAGGTTGGAAGCATTAAACATGCCAAAACTAGAAGACAGAAGAAAAAGAGGTGATATGATCACTACATACAAAATAGTAACAGGAATTGATAAAATTGACAGGGAAGATTTCCTGAGACCTGGCACTTCAAGAACAAGAGGTCATAGATTTAAACTAGCTAAACACAGATGCCGAAGAAATATAAGAAAATTCACCTTCGCAAATAGAGTGGTAGACAGTTGGAACAAGTTAAGTGAGAAGGTGGTGGAGGCCAAGACCGTCAGTAGTTTCAAAGCGTTATATGACAAAGAGTGCTGGAAAGACGGGACACCACGAGCGTAGCTCTCATCCTGTAACTACACTTAGGTAATTACACTTAGGTAATTACACACACATACATACATACATATATATATATATATATATATATATATATATATATATATATATATATATATATATATATATATATATATATATATATATATATGCAATAATGATCACAAAAACACTGATTCAATTATGCAGAATAACCACATGTGAAAAATAGAGAATGCTTAACGCGTTTTCGGTTAATTCGCCTTCATCAGAGCATCTCAACTACTTTACTTTCATCTTCATTCTACTTTGCTCTGATGAAGGCGAATTAGCCGAAAACGCGTTAAGCATTCTCTATTTTTCACATGTGGTTATTCTGCATGCATATATATATATATATATATATATATATATATATATATATATGTCGTACCTAGTAGCCAGAACGCACTTCTCAGCCTACTATGCAAGGCCCGATTTGCCTAATAAGCCAAGTTTTCCTGAATTAATATATTTTCTCTAATTTTTTTGCTTATTAAATGATAAAACTACCCATTTCATTATGTATGAGGTCAATTTTTTTTTATTGGAGTTAAAATTAACGTAGATATATGACCGAACCTAACCAACCCTACCTAACCTAACCTAACCGATCTTTATAGGTTAGTTTAGGTTAGGTAGCCGAAAAAGTTAGGTTAGGTTAGGTTAGGTAGGTTAGGTTGTCGAAAAACAATTAATTCATGAAAACTTGGCTTATTAGGCAAATCTGGTCTTGCATAGTAGGCTGAGAAGTGCGTTCTGGCTACTAGGTACGACATATATATATATATATATATATATATATATATATATATATATATATATATATATATATATATATATATAATGTCGTACCTAGTAGCCAGAACGCACTTCTCAGCCTACTATGCAATGCCCGATTTGCCTAATAAGCCAAGTTTTCATGAATTAATTGTTTTTCGACAACCTAACCTAACCTAACTTTTTCGGCTACCTAACCTAACCTATAAAGATAGGTTAGGTTAGGTTAGGTAGGGTTGGTTAAGTTTGGTCATATATCTATGTTAATTTTAACTCCAATAAAAAAAAATTGAACTCATACATAATGAAATTGGTAGCTTTATCATTTCATAAGAAAAAAATTAGAGAAAATATTTTAATTCAGGAAAACTTGTCTTATTAGGCAAATCAGGCCTTGCATAGTAGGCCAAAAAGTGCGTTCTGGCTACTAGGTACGACATATATATATATATATATATATATATATATATATATATATATATATATATATATATATATATATATATGTATTATCTTCCGGCATAGGTTTGACCAAGGCCTTACTGGATGAGGTTATTTCATTATTGTACTGCACTACAGTTGTTTTATACTCAGCACTTAAATATATTTTATTCAGATTTACAACAGATCCTTGTTATTCATAGGTTTTAGTTATTTACAGTTAGCAGCACTACTTTAACTTACAATTTGCATAAAAGGTAGAGATATTTTATTTTACCATTTTATTAATTACTTAACAAATCGGTCAATGAATAATATTAAACAAAAATATACCACTATATCAGACATCACTGTAAATTCTGCAGCTGCACACCACAGGGCTCTGTGATTCCTACATGATCCATTCACAATCTAACCATGTTACAACCATGCTTCAACCATGTTACAACAATGCTTCAACCATGCTGCAACCATGCTACAACCTAGTCAGTTACATAATACTGTAGCATACCTCATGTTCTAACATAGTTATACACATTCCCCTCCTCACCTCCCCACGCATAACACCACTGTGCAGGAAGTTTGTATCGTCAGAGCTTCCCAGACTTTAGTCTTAGACATCTTACCTAACCACTGCAGTGCGCAAGGCATTTTTAGGCGCTCTGAGAGTTGTACTATTTTTTTTGTTAGGTTTTATTTTAATGGTTTTTAATGTTTTCATTACTCTTTGTGTTTTAAAATAGAAATAGTTGAGTTTAGGAACATTTTGATATTAACTTTACCTGAACATTTATAAAAACAACAAAAATATGTCCTTGACAATTGCACTAAGAAGTTTTTGCTGAAAACAGGTGCACAGTGCAGTGGCTAATAAAGCAAGGCAGGTATTTGGTAGTATGTTGGTCATTAAGCTAGAAAAGTGGTAAAAAGGGTACAGAATTAGCAAAAGCAATAGGTTAGTTACAGTTGGACCTCTTTGACAACAGGGCAGCCATCTTTTTGTATATTGGTGCAGCCAGACCAATCATGGATCAGTTACTGTATCTTAACCACTGCACTGCACAACACGCCCTGAGGAGTTCGACGGGTGGTGCGCAACGCGCCTCAGGGATCTCATAGGTACAGGTATAGCGTACGATTCAAAACTGACGTGTGGTGACGTGGGTATGAAATGGATGCCTAAGGCCTCCAGTGATTGTCCACCATTTTGAAAAAAAAATCCCAGCATGCTTGGCAAAAAATTATAGGCCAGTTGCACTAACATCACACATAATAAAAGTTTTTGAAAGAGTGATTAGAAATCAAATTTCTTGTTTTATGGAAAATAATGAGTTACACAACCCAGGACAACATGGATTTAGAGCGGGAAGATCCTGTGTCACAGTTACTCAACTACTATGACAAAATCACAGAAGCTCTAGAAGAAAAGCAAAATGCAGATGTAGTATACACAGACTTTGCAAAGGCATTCGACAAATGTGATCATGGAGTGATTGCACACAAAATGAGGTCAATGGGAATAACTGGTAAAGTAGGATGCTGGATATTCAATTTCCTGTCAAACAGAATACAAAGAGTAACAGTCAATCAAATCAAATCAAGTCCAAGTGCAGTTAAAAGCTCTGTACCTCAAGGTACAGTCCTTGCACCACTGCTGTTCCTTATTCTTATATCAGATATAGATAAAAATACAAGTCACAGCTTGGTGTCATCCTTTGCAGATGACACGAAAATCAGTATGAAAATTACGTTTGCTGAAGAAGGGGAAAAATTACAAGCAGATATCAACAAAGTTTTCGATTGGGCAGCAGAAAATAACATGATGTTTAACAGCGATAAATTCCAGGTACTCAGGTATGGCAAAAATGAGGACCTGAAACATAATACAGGGTACAAAGCACAATCGAATCTGCCCATAATAGGTAAACAGCATGTCAAGGATTTGGGAATAATGATGTCCGACGATCTAACGTTTAGGGAGCATAACCAAGCAAATATTGCGTCAGCCAGAAAAATGATAGGATGGATTACGAGAACTTTCAAATCCAGGGATCCCATCACGATGGTTGTACTCTTCAAGTCACTGGTGTTGTCCCGTCTCGAGTACTGCTCAGTACTCACTTCCCCCTTCAGAGCAGGAGAGAGTGCTGAAATAGTGGAAATACAGAGAACATATACGGCACACATAGACGCGATAAAGCATCTAAATTATTGGGATCGTCTCAAAGCTCTCCAAATGTACTCACTAGAAAGGAGACGAGAGAGATACCAAATAATATACACATGAAAAATACTGGAAGGCCAGGTCTCGAATCTACACAGTAAAATAACAATGTACTGGAGTGAACGATATGGAAGAAAATGCAGAATAAAACCAGTGAAGAACAGAGGTGCCATAGGCACAATCAGAAAACACTGTATAAACATCAGAGGTCCGCGGCTGTTCAACATCCTCCCAGCGACTATAAGAAATATTGCTGGAACAACCGTGAACATCTTCAAGAGAAAACTAAACTGTTTTCTAAAAGACGTTCTGGACCAACTGGGCTGTGGTGGGTATGTGGGCCTGCGGGCCGCTCTAAGCAACAGCCTAGTGAACCAAACTCTCACAAGTCAAGCCTGGCCTTGGGCCGGGCTTGGGGAGTAGAAGAAGTCCCAGAATCCCATCAACCAGGTATCAACCAGGTATGCCCCAGGGCCATGGGGACCCTCAGGTTTCAAAGGAAGCAACCATGTCTGATGCATCGTCTACGAGCTCCGGTACACGGTCAGCTGCGGTCCAGCAAAATGACTCTCAGAGGACCACATTTGGGATGTATGATGATGGACCCATGGATGACGATTTAGACTACAGTTCTGAAAAAGACCAAACACAGAGGTCGGACACGAGTGAAGGGGAAAGTCGAGGTAGACGATGTCGCGAGCGTGTACAGTAAATGCGCCTCGCCTGGCCTGCCTTGCCGCCCTAGGTCAACACTGCTAGAGTCACCATTACCTTGTGTGTCCCCTGATGTGAGTTTATTTGGTGATACTACACGTGATGAGTCATTCTTGGGATTCAGTGACATAGGTGCCGATACAAGCAGTGTTGATGACCCAAATACAAGCAGCGATGGTGTTACTAGGCGGGGTTTTGCTGCCCCAGCAACACGGCGAGGCAAGCAGCAGCGTGTCACGCGGCCTGAGGACGAAAACGACAGTGTTCCCTCAACATCAGGTGTTCGTGGTAGGCCTACACTGCGCAGAACACACTCATCTCCTGGAATACCCATACTCAGCTCTAGCACAAGACGACGGAGCTGTGTTTTTGGTGCTCGTGGTGGTGTTGGCGCCAAAACCAAACCTACAGGTGTACTTGTGTGGGAGGAGTGAGACTTTTGTCCCACAAATGCCAACATTTGATGATACCGATGTTGGCGTGACACTGTTATTCCTCTATACAGGGGGATGATATGGCAGAAATAAATTATTTTATGGCATATTTTGATTAGGAATTCATGGACCATCTTGTTTACGAACAGATACGCTCACGTCCTCATTGACTCTGGCATTTTACCTGCCTCTTGCATGACACGTTGGAAAGACACGACAAATGAGTTAATGTATGTGGGTTTTAGTGTAGTGCATAATGATGAGGCATTCAGATAAACACGTGATCCAGGATTATTGGAGCAAAGACAGCCTTGTTCCATCCCCCGTGTTCAATAGGTACATGTCACGTGATAGGTTCCTGCTGCTGCTTCTCAGGTGCCTGCACTTTGAGAACAATGATAATGAAGACAGACACGACAGACTGTGGTAGGTGCTGAAGATATATAATGATATGAGAGGCAAGTTCCATGACTATTCTGTACCAGGACAGAATGTCGTGATTGATGAATCGCTAGTCCTCTTCAAGGGAGGACTGGCATTCAAGCAGTACATTTCATCAAAGTGGCACTGGTTTGGACTCTTTTTCGTGCTATGTGACTGCGAAACTGGTATCGCACATAATACTGGAAACTGGAAACTGGTATGGACATAATACTGTATTCAGGTACAGATGTTGACATACTAGGTCAAGATCTACATGGCTTCTCAGGGAGAGTCGTGAAAACACTCATGGAACCGTTGCAGAACAAGGGGCATATCCTGTTCACAGACAACTACTATACCAATGCCTTGCTGACAAGATTCCTCCTTGACAACAGCACTGGCGTATGTGGCACTGTCAAGGCCCACAGGAGGGAAATACTAGTGTTTGGCATTGGTATGGCAGTGGGTGATTGCCAGCTGCGAAAGTGTTAACAATTGTTATCAATGCGCTGGAGGAACAGACGCGAGGTGAATATGTTGACCACTATTCACATCGGTGCCATGTTGGACAGTGGCAAAGTGCATTTTGCAACATGATCCCCAATATATAAACCTAATTGTGTCATTGACTACAACGTAAATATGCGGCTAGTTGATAAATTTGACATGAAGGTTGGTGCTGTCAAATGCGTCTAAAAATCTGTGGACAAAGAAATTTTTTTCCACCTCATTGACGTTGCAGTGCTGAATTGTTTCAACATGTATCTTGTGAAATCTGGCAAGAGACCCCCAATACGTACATTCAGTGTTGCTCTAGTGTCCCAACTTCTCGTGAAGTATGGGATGGAGGACTGTGTTGGAACGCGTGGCGTGACAGCAGCAATGCCTCACACAGATCCTGACAGACTCAGGAGTATAGAACACTTTGCTGTACACAAGCTTGGTTATATGCCAGGCACAGGTTCACGGGACAAGGGTAAATGTGCCTGCGTTGTTTGCAAGAACACACAATGTAGGGAATGCAAGCGAAGATGCATCTGCACCTGGTGCGTTGAGTGCAAAGTTCCCCTATGCTCCGTTGACTGCTTCACTGATTATCACACACTCACGCAGTTCTAAGTGTGTTCATAGGAGCTGTATATAGTGTGTGATAGTGTACAGTGTGTAAATATGTTATAAATGTACATAATTGAACATAAAATATTGTAAATATGAACAATGTTTATGGACACATTTGTGATACATGTAACAAAGAGTCTTGGAACAGTACGGATGTTCTACTGCCAGAATATTGCAAATGTGTTCAATATACATAGGATTAGCCAGAAAAAACAATATAAATGCATTTGTAATTGTTCTGAAAAAATGAACAATAAAATATTTGTGGCAACTCGCGCTTGTTGAAGCTGGTGCACGACTGCCTCCAGGTGTCTACGGCACAGGCGCTCACAGAGCTGTGATGTCACACATCATTTTCTGGACACCACTGTGGCCAAACTAAGTACATTTGTGAATTTTTTTTTACATATATGTGATCAGGGAAGGGTATTTAACACTTTCAGAAGAACAAAAAATTTTTGCAAACAATTTATTTTTGGCGCACCACGGGTTTGTCATATTTAAAGGCGGAGCAGTGCAGTGGTTAACACTTAAACTGCGCAAAACATCATATGACGTGTTGAGTAACTTACCCAAAAGTGCACATCACGTCATATGACGTGCTGGAGTACTACGCAAAATTTAAATGTCATGCGGATACACGGGGTTCACCTCACCTTCATCAGGGCTCTTGTAAACAGACGCCATTTAAAAAAAAATCATGGGAAACATTCCCGGGTGTGAGGGCCTCAGTACTGAGTGAGCCACCAAGGCTGGTGCACACAGCATGAACTCACAGCACTGCTGTTCAGCTTGTGACCACAGTATCGCCTAAAAATGTCAAAATATGTATGTACATGCTATTATTTAGCGATGATAGTATTACAGAAGACCCCTGACTGATAAAAATGACCTGGATTCTGATAATAGCAGGATTGTTGTGATAATTAGCGCTGTAGTGGGAGGAGTAATCTTGGTGGGGAGGGAGGTAGCATTGTCTGATGACTCTGTGTGACCACCTTTTACTGTCTGGACTAACTATACCAGTTTAGTTGTTCGCTGTGGTAAACAAAACATGCAGATACTTATATATAACATCTGTATATAGTGAATAAAAGCAAAAACAATATGGTGGGAGGAGAATGTTGGCGAGTCAGGGGAGGTGAGGGTGGTAGCCAGTGACGGGCTGCTACTGGCTGCCACTGCCACTGCCACTCAGCATATCAACTTAATGGTTCGTTATGGTGAACTTGATATATTTGTACTACTTGAACAAGATATACTTGTACATACTGTAGTACAAAATATAAGTAGTAGTATATATATAATATGTATTTTTAAACTAATATTTTTGGGTGTGTGCAATGGATTAATTCAATTCACATTATTTCTTATTCAAAAATTTGTTTCAGTTTACGAATTATCGGTTTATGAACTGTCTCCGGGAATGGATTAAATTTGAAAACGGAGGTACCACTGTACTAAAGGATTGAAAACGTGTAAAGAAGAATAAAAGAAACATAGGTGCACATTGTAAAGGAGACAGAAACAATTAAGGAAATATGTTCTGTAGTCAAAAACAGAAATGACCAGTCAGGAACTGACAATAGACAAACAATCAGAAAAGAACTAGTCATATGACAAATAGTACCTGGAAGATGGGACACCATTAAAGTAGCTCTCATCCTGTAACTACACTTAGGTAATTACAGATATAAACTAGTACCTAAATGAATCTTAGAAATATTAGAAATAATAACTCATTGTGTCGGGGGACAGGCAACCATTTTATTCATATACCTGTAGTACATATTAGTTTTATATTGCCCCCCCCCCTCCCCAGGTCGAACTGCTGACCCTTTCCAGGATGCAACCCCCCCTCCCCCACAATAAGCTGACCAACTGGATACCTATTTACTACTAAGTAAACAGGATCATTAGGTGATAGAAAACATGGCCAACCATTTCTGTCCCCGCCCAGGATTCAAACCAGGAATTCTTGATTGTGAGTAGAGAACAAACCCGACTGTACTAATAGATGAACTATATCAGTGAAATAATATTTTCAGTGTCATAGTGTAGTGCAGAAATGGAATGCAATTTAAGTGAAGTGTTTAAGACATATACCATACACAGATTGAAATGTAGATATGACAAAGCTCAATAGACTCGGAAATTGGTATAACAGTTGATCAAATGCTGAGAGAGGGACCAAAAGGCTAAAGCACAACCTCAGCAATCACTATTAGGTGAGTACTCTCGTCAGTGCAATTCTATGAGCCGATTCAACCATGCATCCACCAAACCCTAACCTCCCCTGCCCCTACCCATTCCTACTCACCTACTTCCCTTCTCATACTTGACCCCACCAACCCCCCCGTCCCTACCATTTCTACATGTAGCCAAACAATGAAGTGGATATAGGCCCAATTTTACCAAGTCAAAGTAATAAGATTCTAGTGACATTGGACATGAAAGGGGAAGATGGAGTAGCTTTTAATTAAAGGCATTGCCACGTACAGTGACACTTCGGCTTACGAAATTCTTTACAAATTTTTCAGGTTAAGAGCCCAATTTTTTCGTAAAATTTGAATCGGGTTACGAACTTTGCCTCAAGTTACATAGTTCGTTGATATGCGTATGGGTAACCTAGTGTGTGGTTTCTGGTGGTACGGTCACCCGCGCTTCAGTTTACTAGTGCTTCTCGCTTAGTGACAATTGCGCTTGAATTCTTTGTAAAGAATTTCAGTGTGTTTCTGCTTTTTGGGGTTTTGAACAAAAAAGTAATTATTATATATCACGCCATTGGTCCTAAGAAGTCAGTGGTAAGGTTTAACCTAAGAAAACACATGTGAGGATGGTCATAGAGGAAAAACAAGAGAGCATTCATAAACATGAAAATGGTACACAGGTTGTTGAACTAGCAAGGCAGTTCAACAAATCTATGTCAACGATATGCACTGTAATTGCTAAGAAAAAGGACATTATAAGTGCTAAATGGGCAAAAGGTATATCAACAATCGCAAAACAAAGAACACAAACACTTGAGATTGTTGAAAAGTTGTTATTAATTTGGATTCATAACAAGGAGTTAGCAGGTGATAGCATTTCAGAGGCCATCATTTGTGAAAAAGCAAGGCTATTGCATGAAGATCTTATAAAGAAAACCCCTGGAATGAGTGATGCAGATACGAAAGAGTTTAAGGCAAGCAGGGATGGTTTGAGAAAGAAAAAGAAGTGGCACCAGTGTTGTGAGAGTTGTGAGTAATTACCTAAGTGTAGTTACAGGATGAGAGCTACGCTCGTGATCTCCCGTCTTCCCAGTACTCCTTGTCATATAACGCTTTGAAATTACTGATGGTTTTGGCCTTCACCACCTTCTCACCTAACTTGTTCCAATCATCTACCACTCTGTTTATAAAAGAGAATTTTCTCATATTTCTCCCGCAGCTTTGTTTCGGTAGTTTAAATCTATGACCTCTTGTTCTTGAAGTTTCAGGTCTCAGAAATTCTTCCCTATCAATTTTATCAATTCCTGTTACTATTTTGTATGTAGTGACATATCACTTCTTTTTCTTCTAACTTCTAGTTTTTGCATATTTAATGCCTCTAACCTTTCCTTGTAGCTCTTGTCCTTCAGTTCTGGGAGCCACTTAGTGACATGTCTTTGTGTTGTGTGTTATGAGTTGGTGGAAGAACACAGCGAAGAATTGACCACCAAGTAACTCCTAGCCTTTCACAAGGAGGAGCAGCAACAAGAGGCAGCTGAGGAAATTTTTTCACGGAATGAGAAGGCAGTACAGAATGTTCCTTCCTCAACAATTAAGAAGTGGTGTAGACAGGAAGAAATGCAAACTTTTGTTGAAACGACTCGCCCGTTTCAACAAAAGTTTGTTGAAATGGCTGTAGTAGGCTGTTGCCTTAACCTTTTTAATGACACTGAGATGCCTCACTTCAGACAAATGTTACAACTTAGGGAAAAACAAGTCTGTATGGAAAGTTTTTTTTAGGGAGAAAAACAAGCAACGAGCCATAACCAGGTCCTAGTGGTATGCAAGGAAAATGTAAGAGAGAGAGTACCCTAGAGAAGTCATCACTGCCTAATGTTATAATGGAAGGGGGATTTCCCTTCCAAACACTAACACCTCTCCTCCTTCCTCCCCCTCCCTTTCTCACTGTCTTCCATACGCCAACAAGTGTCATCAGTAAAGGTAAGCTATAACTTGTACATAGTATAGTATTAAATATTTGTGTTTATTAGGTATGAAAAGTATCTTGAAGTTAATATTTTTGGGACTGTGGAAAGATTTAATTCAATTTACATTATTTCTTACCGGAAAATTAGTTTCGGGTTGCGAATTTTCGGGTTACGAACTGTCTCTGGGAACGGATTAAATTCGTAAACGGAGGGGGCCATTGTTAATGACAAAGTGGTAAGTCCTATCAAGTGCTAGCCAATTTTTTAATAGTATTGGAGTACTGTACTATATATGGAAAGTGGTGTTATTAACTATTGTTATTATTTATATGATGCCACTGTTAGACTGTGCGGTGGTATAATATCCATAATGTATTTAAAAAATGTTGAATCTAAACTGGAAACAGTTCAAAGGCAACCAGCAAAAGGGATTTCAGAACTTGGGCAGATGACCTATGAAGCAAGGTTGGAATTTCTTCAGCTGCCTAAACTGTAAGATAGAAGAAAATATAGGGGCATGATCAGCACATATAAAATATTGTACTGACATGGTTTGGGAAAGTTGATAAACATGATTTATTATCAGCCCAACATAGAGCAATAGGACATAGGTACAAAATCAATTGACACTGATTTAAAGGGAATGTCAACATTTTCTTCAGAAGTAAAATAATTGAGGGTTATAAAAATGTTTAACATAAAGTTGTATGTGCCAAAACTACTGCTAATTTTAAAATTGCATTTGATTAAACTGACAAAGGGGAAATCATAACCAAAGCCATCTTCCTGTAACAGTAAAGTTACTACATTCCCACATATATTTATTTCTTATTCTTTCCATATTTACATTTTCAATTGTTTATTGTTTGTTTCAAACAGTTGTATGGTTAATTTTGTGTTCTGGCAAGCCTATCCCACTTTTTCTTATTTATTCTTAGTCTTTGGATTCACAGTTTTACTATTCATTTATGTCCCATGAATGTATCTGTGAATAACATTGATTGCTCCACTTACCTTAAAATGTGCAATAATGTATCTAACAGGGCATTATACTGTACCTAATGTGCATTACAGTGCAGTATAACTTGGTGGCCTAGCTACTGGAGATAATGATGGTTTATTTAACTTTTTCATACACCACTAAAAGGGGGGTTGCTTCTGCAGGTTTTCTTATACACGTAAATGATCACACCTAGGCTAATGATCTATGCTTAATGAAGCTGCATAAGTATATATTTAGGTGGGTAAATATGCCCTTAAATAAATAAAGATGAAAACATGATATAAATTCTCGACTGTTTACCCAGTTGATTGCCACAGGTGATCAAATTATATACTGTACTTATACAGTATATAATAATACACTATATGTTCAAATATTCATATACACTGAGTGTTGATAGTTTGTATAAATAAAATTTTAGGACCTGGAGCAACAGCTGGACTGGGGGAATAAGGTACAGACACCCCCAGCACAACCAGTCCAGCTGAAAGATTGAGGGCCTCGCGATCAGGGAACAAAGCCACACAGAGTGGAAGGGGACTAGGAGCTTTGCCCTCTTCCCCCAACTAGTCTGTGCTTGTTTTGAGAGATTCTACCATTTTATTGGTGGGGGAGTTCATTTGGCAGTTTTTGAGGATTCAGTCTCTTTGAACCCAGCAGTGATTTGTATTGGTTCCTCTGACTTTCTGGATGCTTTCCCATGAGGCAGTGGAGTGTCACCTGCTCTCTGTGCCTTTTTGAGGGGAGCCTGGTTCTGGCTCTGATCTCTGGCAGGCCAAACAAAAGTCTGCGTCTGATGTGACCTAGTACAGCAGTTGCGAGACATCTCGGAGAAATTGCTTCTGGGAGCCACTGGGGCTCACCCAGAAAGAGGCATTTCATTGCATTCAATGCTGGTGTTTTATCAGTTATGGTGATTGGCTGAGCAAGCCATACAAAGGATATTGTAATGTTTTAGTCTTTATTTATTATGTTTTTACCCAATGAAATAAACAATTTTGCAATTGAATTAAGCATAAATAGTAGAATAGGAAGTGAGATGCAACTCTCTTTGGCTTTAAAAATCCATTGCACCGCAAGATATTGTGGGTGTGGCTACACCAACTTGGTCATTGAAAATGGCGGAGACAGCAACAGATGTTTCCTGCTTGTACTGTTTCCCGAAGCACAGGTAGCATTCCGTGGTAGTAATTTATTGCTTGACTTTTCTAATGCCATGATATTAGTGTACAAATTAATGCTGCCTGTGATGGGCATCTTGCTATGATCAAATTTTTTTACCAAATACTAAGTAGACACTTTCTCTTGTATTATTAGTGTCATTAGAGGTTCTCTGAAAAAAGATTGTAATGATTTTAGCTGATGAAACTTTTTCACTCTTAAGATACCAAAGCTACTACTTGACCAAGAGAATTTCCAGTGCCTTCCCTTCTTCCTCCACCACCGTTGTGTACCATTTACTGGTGAATTAATTTCTGTCTGTTTTTACCAAAATCCCTGCAAGTGATAGCTGGTATGGGTTACTATCCACTCATATTTGGCTCCCTGGTGGTCCCAGTTTTAGATAGATCAGGTTAGTCCATATACCAGTTTGTAGCCCCTAGCCTAGGCTATGCCTGATCCATATTTTAGGTAGGTCCATAGAATTACCCAAATTTACCCAAATCTACCCAAATCCTGCTAGCATTACGTAAGTAATGAAGAAACATGGTATATTTACTCCCTATAATGTTGGTGCTGAATGCAGAAAATGATCAAACCAATTTTTACTATGAAATAATCAAATTTCATAACGAAATTAGAAGTAAATATGTAACAGGTGATGCCATGGGAAGTCGACAGTCCAAGCTACAATGTTGTGAAGCGACTTATCCAAGATATTATTGCCAATGGGTTTGAAAAGTTGCCTCTAACATTACCTAACCCAAACTAACCTTACAGTATAACCCAAACTAACCTTTCCTAGCCCAAACTACCCTTGCCTAGTCCAAACTAACCTTAAATAACCCAAACTAACCTTACTTAAATTTGTGACAGTTTGAGCAAAGAAGTGAGATGACTGGATCACTGTGTACAGGAGGCTGATATGCTAGCAAGCACTCTCCAGGCAACAATATATCTTGGATAAGTCGTTCCACAACATTGTCGTTTGAACTGTCAACTTCCTATGGCATCACCTGCTACATATTTACTTCTAATTTTGCTATGAAATTAGATTATTTCAGACTAAAAATAGGTTTGATCATGTTCTGCATTCAGCACCAACATTATAGTGAGTAAATATACCCTATTTCTTCGTTACTTACATAATGCTAGCAGGATTTGGTTAAATTTGGGAGGATTTGGGTAGATTTGGGTAATTCTATGAACCGCTTTAGGTTACTATGTACTGTATCAATTTTTGAGCAGTGTGTATAACCAAACAATTGACTTTGCATTAGTGAATGTACCAACACCTGTACATGGGTTTCTCAACCCATGCATGTTAGTCTGTCACACCTAAAATATGTCAATAAAGATACTATGAATACAATTCTTTTGATAGTAAACAGAGAGTACAGTACTGTATAACCAAAACATATTTTCAGTATAAAAAGAGAAATATACAAACTATTGGAAATAATTTAATTTGTTCTGTGTTTTAATAATGGATTATTATGCTTTTAGTATGAATAAATTTGATACTTTAAGAGAAAAACCTTATGTTTAGCAGTCAGAGAGGCACAAAATGAAACCAGTAGGAGAAATTGGCCTACATAATGGAGATTTTTAATTGAGATCCTATCTTGAGATGATTTCGGGGCCTTTTTTTAGTGTCCCCGCGGCCCGGTCCTCGACCAGGCCTCCACCCCCAGGAAGCAGCCCGTGACAGTTGACTAACACCCAGGTACCTATTTTACTGCTAGGTAACAGGGGCATAGGGTGAAAGAAACTCTGCCCATTGTTTCTCGCTGGCACCTGGGATCGAACCCAGGACCACAGGATCACAAGTCCAGCATGCTGTCTGCACGGCCGACCAGGATATCTCATAGTTTCTGAGATATCCTGGGATGGCCAACATTGTGAACTACACCAACTTTCTACTGAATAGTTCATGTTGCCCATTACAAAACACTGAATTTGAGAGCATTTTCTCTAAATAAATATATATACAGTACAGTATATATGTATATATATAATATATATACTTCACAACTGTGTTACCCAAATATCCAAGATGTTGGTTTTAGGTATGTTTGATAAAATTTAGTTTGACTACCTGAGTTATGTGTCCGCCTTTAGGCTTGGTGGGTTAGGGGTTTGGATTATGTTACACCCTGTGGCAGCTATACTCCATTTAGCATGTCTTAAAAGACTTGTAGTAAAAATCACTGTACAATAATTCTTCAAAGAACTCATCTAATAACACTAATAATATTGTAGTTCAAAAAGTGCTGTAAGATGCAGTACCAGCGAGATAATGTGTATTGTAATTAGTAGTATTGGAAGAGATTAGAGATTGTTAAGTGAACTGAATAGTCTCACTGATCCACTAAGTATGAATGAGGCCCTCAGTGCCAACCTCATCCTTCATGTCTTGGCATACGATGAATCTATACTACCTTCTGGCACTTGATGTAAGTAGAAAATATAATAAACTTTATACAAATTATCAGAATTTTTATTATACAGTATAGTATTAACATTTTTACATACAGTATAACTGAAAGATCAGTGTTATGGCCTTATATTATAGGCCATAACACTGCAACACCCAAGCCCTGAGACCCATACCCCCAGTCGAAATGCGATGACGAGTCTAAGGTTACGTAAATCAAATGCAATATAAAAACTTCTAATTGTTAATAATTAAGTGCAACTAAATACTGTATATGGTATAGACACTGAATATGGACAAAATCACAAGTCCAACAAAAAAGGGAGGAGGAGTGTCCACCATTGCCAGTCTCTTATCCAGCACTTCACTAGTACACTCCTGTTGAGGCTGTCATCCAGCGTTCCACTAGCACCTTCACTAGCACACTCCTGTTGAGGCTGTCTTCCAGCGTTCCACTAGCACCTTCACTAGCACACTCCTGTTGAGGCTGTCTTCCAGCGTTCCACTAGCACCTTCACTACCACACTCCTGTTGAGGCTGTCTTCCAGCGTTCCACTAGCACCTTCACTAGCACACTCCTGTTGAGGCTGTCATTCAGCGTTCCACTAGCACCTTCACTAGCACATTCCTGTTGAGGCTGTCTTCCAGCGTTCCACTAGCACCTTCACTACCACACTCCTGTTGAGGCTGTCTTCCAGCGTTCCACTAGCACCTTCACTACCACACCTTCACTACCATAGAAGAAGCAGTAAAGGAAGTCAAACACTGCAGCAACCAAGATAAAACAAACATTAGGCTAGAAGTGAGGAAAGAATTGGCATCTAACCCGAAGTTGGTGCAAAACACAGTTGATCGGAGTAAGTCCCTGATCATTTTTGGCTGCAAAGAAAAGGCGATAACATCTAGGTCAGAAAGAGCTGTAGAAGAAGCTAAAGTAGTAGATAAAATTGTTGGCCTCGTGGAAGGTCTTACAAACAGAGAGAATGTGTGCGACTACAGGAGAATAGGCAGGTACGTAAAAGGGAAAGATCGACCTTTGAGGATCACCCTAAACGGTGCCAAACAGATGGAAGAAGTACTAAGGAATGCTAGAAAATTGCAAAGGGATGAGGATGGGAAAGGGTGGTCATTAAGACGAGATCTTTCAAAAGAAGATAGAGAGAAGCTGAAACTGAACCTCGCCGAGGCAAAACATTTAAATGAGAGCAGGAATGAAGAAGAAATAAATTCTTTTTTCTACAAAGTGATAGGGGTAGGCAAACCAGTAAAGTGGTACATAAAGGCAAACCAACAAAATCAATAGAGAGAGGGGGAGTGAAGAATAAGGAGAGGGGGAACAAGTTCCTGAAGATTGCATACACCAACATAGATGGAGTGAGATCGAAGATACTGGAGTTAAGTGATGTAATACAGCTGCAGACACCAGACATTGTTGCACTCACGGAGACAAAACTTGAAGATGTAATTTTAAATGAGGTCATATTCCCAAGGGGCTACTCAATTTGGAGACGGGACAGAAAAATTAGGAAAGGCGGTGGCGTTGCTGTGCTGGTAAAAGAACACCTAAAGGTGAAGGAAATAATGACTGCCAATCCACAAGAAGTTGACATAATAGCACTAGAGATCTGCTATGAGGATGATAAACTAATGATGATAAATGCATATAGTCCACCGCCAAGCAGCACATGGTCAAAGGAGGAGCTAGATAGTAAACGTGAAGGTCTTATAACAATAATGAGAGAGATTATAGCGAGAGCGGATAACGATAGATCACGACTGTTGATAGTCGGTGACTTCAACTTGAAATCCATAGACTGGGAAGCATATGAAGCTAAAACAGAAGATTTTTGGACCTGTAAATTTGTAGACCTCATCCTGGAAACATTCTTGTATCAACATGTTAAACAAGCTACGAGGATGAGGGAAGGGGACGTTCCCTCCATGCTAGATTTGATATTTACCAGGAAGGAGGAAGAGATATTTGACATTCAGTACCTTCCTCCCTTGGGTAAAAGTGACCATGTCTTTTTGGGAATAAAGTATGCAATGCGTTATAAGCTGGAAGAAAATAAGGAGGTTGAAGCAGTTGAAAAACCAGACTTCAGGAGAGGACATTATGGTGACCTTAGAAATTTTTTTAGTGAGTATAATTGGACAGACTTGATGCTAGGCAAGGAAGTGAATGAGATGTATGGCAAGTTTTGTGAAATATATGATAAAGGCACAAAAAAATTTATACCAAAACAGAGATGCAGAACTAGGAAACAGGATTGGTTCAATAGAAATTGCGAGAGGGCTAGAGACCGAAAGACACAAAAATGGAATCAATACAGGAAGAGGCCGAACCCCCAAACATACCAGCGATACAAAGATGCGAGAAACAACTACACGGCAGTGAGGAGAGAGGCAGAAAGAAATTTTGAAAAAGGGATTGCTGACAAATGTAAAACAGAACCAGGTCTATTCTATAAATTCATAAACAACAAATTGCAGGTAAAGGATAATATTCAGAGGTTGAAAATGGGAAATAGATTCACGGAAGATGAAAAGGAAATGTGTGAAACACTAAACGAAAAGTTCCAAAGTGTGTTTGTACAAAATGAAATCTTTAGGGAACCAGATACAATAAGAATTCCAGAGAACAACATAGAACACATAGAGGTGTCTAGAGACGAAGTGGAAAAAATGCTCAAGGAGCTCGGTAAGAACAAAGCAGCTGGCCCAGATGGCGTTTCACCATGGGTTCTGAGAGAATGTGCATCTGAGCTCAGCATTCCACTTCACCTGATCTTTCAGGCATCCCTGTGTACAGGAATCGTAGCAGACGGGTGGAAACAGGCTAACATAGTTCCAATCTACAAAAGTGGCAGCAGGGAAGACCCCCTCAATTATAGACCTGTATCATTGACAAGTGTAATAGTGAAAGTATTGGAAAAACTAATCAAAACTAAATGGGTAGAACACCTAGAGAGAAATGATATAATATCAGACAGACAGTATGGTTTTCGATCTGGAAGATCCTGTGTATCGAATTTACTCAGTTTCTATGATCGAGCCACAGAGATATTACAGGAAAGAGATGGTTGGGTTGACTGCATCTATCTGGACCTAAAAAAGGCTTTCGACAGAGTTCCACATAAGAGGTTGTTCTGGAAACTGGAAAATATTGGAGGGGTGACAGGTAAGCTTCTATCATGGATGAAAAATTTTCTGACTGATAGAAAAATGAGGGCAGTAATCAGAGGCAATGTATCAGAATGGAGAAATGTCACAAGTGGAGTACCACAGGGTTCAGTTCTTGCACCAGTGATGTTTATTGTGTACATAAATGATCTACCAGTTGGTATACAGAATTATATGAACATGTTTGCTGATGATGCTAAGATAATAGGAAGGATAAGAAATTTAGATGACTGTCATGCCCTTCAAAAAGACCTGGACAAAATAAGTATATGGAGCACCACTTGGCAAATGGAATTTAATGTTAATAAATGTCATGTTATGGAATGTGGAATAGGAGAACATAGACCCCACACAATCTATATATTATGTGAGAAATCTTTAACGAATTCTGATAAAGAAAGAGATCTAGGAGTGGTTCTAGATAGAAAACTATCACCTGAGGACCACATAAAGAATATTGTGCAAGGAGCCTATGCTATGCTTTCTAACTTCAGAATTGCATTTAAATACATGGATGGCGATATACTAAAGAAATTGTTCATGACTTTTGTTAGGCCAAAGCTAGAATATGCAGCTGTTGTGTGGTGCCCATATCTTAAGAAGCACATCAACAAACTGGAAAAGGTGCAAAGACATGCTACTAAGTGGCTCCCAGAACTGAAGGGCAAGAGCTACGAGGAGAGGTTAGAAGCATTAAATATGCCAAAACTAGAAGACAGAAGAAAAAGAGGTGATATGATCACTACATACAAAATAGTAACAGGAATTGACAAAATCGACAGGGAAGACTTCCTGAGACCTGGAACTTCAAGAACAAGAGGTCATAGATTTAAACTAGCTAAACACAGATGCCGAAGAAATATAAGAAAATTCACCTTCGCAAATAGAGTGGTAGACGGTTGGAACAAGTTAGGTGAGAGGGTGGTGGAGGCCAAGACCGTCAGTGGTTTCAAAGCGTTATATGACAAAGAGTGCTGGGAAGACGGGACACCACGAGCGTAGCTCTCATCCTGTAACTACACTTAGGTAATTACACTTAGGTAATTACTCCTGTTGAGGCTGTCATTCAGCGTTCCACTAGCACCTTCACTACCACACTCCTGTTGAGGCTGTCTTCCAGCGTTCCACTAGCACCTTCACTACCACACTCCTGTTGAGGCTGTCTTCCAGCGTTCCACTAGCACCTTCACTACCACACTCCTGTTGAGGCTGTCATTCAGCGTTCCACTAGCACCTTCACTACCACACTCCTATTGAGGCTGTATCCCAGTGTTCCACTAGCACCTTCACTACCACACTCCTGTTGAGGCTGTATCCCAGTGTTCCACTAGCACCTTCACTACCACACTCCTGTTGAGGCTGTATCCCAGCGTTCCACTAGCACCTTTCAGATGGCTGTTGTTGTGAACAGTAGCCATCTTGGAAAAAATTACTGATATCGTTACGTATATCTCCCCTGAGCAGCATCTGGTTGCCCCGTTTATGCAGCATGACTTTTAAATCTAATGTGGTACTTTAATCAATATATTTCAAGTTCATATTAAGTTTTCAGCACAAAAAAAAATAATAAATTTTGACTTATTACATCAATTACAAATAGTTTTACATTATTCTTATTTTAATTTATATATGTGATTAAAACTAGATATTTATTTGCATTGTATTAATTAAGAGTTTGTATATACTTAGAGCCAACTAGCTGTATGTGTAGACTGTATTATTGATTTGGAAAGTTAAACATAATTAACTGTTGGACATTTTTGGGATCCATAAATGAATTGCTTGCCTTCGGAAGGTATTACTAAATATCAAGAATTATGTAATAATTATAACATTATCTATCTGTTGTTGATGTACACAAAAGATATTGTTAGTAATAAAAGTACTGTACCGTATTGCTAAATGTGACACATGTTGGACCAGTACAGCATGAAGTTATCACTGCATTGTCAAATCTTTTATACGGTGAAAATGTGCAAGTGAATTTTGCTAGCATGCTTATATTCATATACAGTACAGTACTGTATTTTCATAATAATAGCTTTAGATGTAGAATGGAAGGTAATTAATATCATTATTATACATTAAAGTAACAATAGGTTTACCTGATGCTGCAAGGCCCCCAATATCTTTTCTCTCTTCCTTCAGGCAGTTGATGTGAGAATAGGATCCAGCATTGTTACTTTACAACCTCTTCGGTCACACCCTCATACCACCCACACAAATCAAACTTCACTGGGAAGCGGCACAATGGCAGATCATATGCACAATCTGTCAACCCCAAGATCTCTTGATGGAAGAGCTTCTCCTTCATCTGTGTTTTCAATTTCACCAAGCAGCAACATATTTGCACCATCCATGATGGGAGGCAGTACAACTCAAGCACTAACAGAAACATCAGATGAATTTTCTCAAGATTTTCTGAAGTCTCTTCAGCAAGGTAGTGCAGCTTCAATGGAAGGAACATCCAATTTAGTGTGTCCCTATTGTGGTAAAATTAGCCGTTGTTTAAGCCATCTTCAGACACATATTAGGATTCATACTGGTGAACGCCCATATGCTTGCCATTATTGCGCTTTCAGAACAACACAGAAGGTTGCTCTGAAAGAGCATATCTATACACATACTGGTGAAAAACCACACTGTTGTCCACATTGTGACTTCAAATGTGCAAAGAAATGTAATCTAAATTCACATATGCGGAGACACCATACTTCACATAGTGTGAGCTTAACGTTGTAGGATTTACCGACGTAGGATAAATATTTTATTTTAGTTCAAATCATCATCACATCATCACAAGGTAATTACTCAGTTTTTGTTAAAATAGAGAAGTTTGTTGAATATGAAGACAGTGTGAACAGTCATAATTGTTTTATATCCATTGAATAAACTTGGTTATTATTCCATAATACTGTACACGTACTGTACATAGTTTGCCTCAGTTTGCATCATATACTGTATATACATAATTACTTAAGTGTAGTTACAGAATGAGAGCTACCCTTGTGGTGTCTCATCTTCCCAGCACTCTGTCATATAACGCTTTGAAACCACTGATAATTTTCGCCTCCACAACCTTCTCTTTTATTTGTTCCAACCGTCTACCACTCTGTTTGCGAAAGTGAATTTTCCTATACTCTACATGTTTTTCTACGGCAACTTTGTTTAGTTAGCTTAAGTCTATGACCTCATATTCTTGAAGTTCCAGGTCTCAAGAATTCTTCTTTATCAGTTTTGTTAAATCCCATTACTATTTTGTATGTAGTGATCACATTGCCTTTTTCTTTTATCTTCTACCTTTGGCATATTTAATGCCTCTAACCTCTCTTCATATCTCTTGTCTTCCAGTTCCAAAAGCCATTTAGTTGCATGTCTTTTCATCTTTTCCAGTCTATTGATGTGCCAACGGATATGGGCACCATACAACCGCTGCATATTCCAACTTTTGTCTCACAAATGTCAGGAACAGTTTCTTTAGTATTTCACTATCCATGTATTTAAAAAAAAATGGAAATTGAAAAGCATAGCATAGACTCCTGGCACAATGTTCTTTACGTGGTGACAGTTTCAGGTGACAGTTTTCTGTCTAGAACCACCCCTAGATCTCTTTATCAGAATTTGTTAAAGCATTTTCACATAGTTTGTAAGTTGTGTGTGGCCTGTTTTCTCCTATTCCACATTCAATAACTTTGCATATATTCATATTAAATTCCATTGAGACAATGAACATTACCGGTGCATGAACTGAACCCTGTGGTATTCTACCCATGACATTTCTCCAGTCCGTTACATTGTCTCTGAATTCTACCTTCATTTTTCTGTCAGTTTGAACATTTTTCATCCATGTTAGAGGTCTCCCTGTGTGTGTGTATAGCAGTTCCAGTTAACAAAAACAAGATTATTTAAAAGTTTAGTCAACTAAAAGAAAAACTGCTCTGGATAATAGTCCCAATTATTGATTGATTGATGAAGATTAAGCCACCCAAAAGGTGGCACGGGCATGAATAGCCCGTAAGTGGTGGCCCTTTTGAGCCATTACCAGTATCAAGAGATACTGGGGAGATCTGTGGAGGTGCGATTGCACCCTGCATGACGGGAGATGTCTCCCCCCAATTATTCTAATTCCACTTTGAGTAATTGGGACATCATTTTAGATATTCAAGATTTAGGTAATGTATGAAAAATTTAATGAAGGTCTTTTGGATATTTAGGATATTTTATAGATATTGAGGACTAAAAATTAATCTGTATTGGAAATAAATTTAAAATATTTAAATTAAACAATACACTAAAAACATATTAAACATTTAAATATTTATAGAATTTTAGTTTACAAAAATATACCAAAATGTGTTCCACCACTTGTTATTTATTTATTTATTTATATATATACCTCGCTAGTGAGGCCTCGTAGCCTGGTGGATAGCGCGCAGGACTCGTAATTCTGTGACGCGGGTTCGATTCCCGCACGAGGCAGAAACAAATGGGCAAAGTTTCTTTCACCCTGAATGCCCCTGTTACCTAGCAGTAAATAGGTACCTGGGAGTTAGTCAGCTGTCACGGGCTGCCTCCTGGGGGTGGAGGCCTGGTCAAGGACCGGGCCGCGGGGACACTAAAGCCCCGAAATCATCTCAAGATAACCTCAAGATATATACAAGAAGGTACATTGGGGGTTAAGAGAGAACATAGAGTTTAAGTTGAAATTACAATCTCGTAAAGTCACTAGCACGCATAGCGTTTCGGGCAAGTCCTTAAACTAACAGAAAGTTTTAGAGAAATGAGAGTAAAATTGATAAAAAGTATTTAACAGGTACTTTACAGCTTTACTTTACAAGTACAAATGATTTTAAGTGGAATAATTACAGTAAAATTGTCAAAAAAATGTTTACAGGTACTTTGCAAGAATTTTTGACCCAAAAGCAGATCAGAACAATACACAATAATAACAATACACAATAATGAACAAGGAATCCTAAGTACAATTAGGAAAACATCTCAGGGTTATACATTGGATCACTGAAGCACAATATGGGGATCATTACAAGGAGTAATGCAGTAGAATATGCGCTCAATACAACAACCATGATAACTGATGATCTAAGATTACAATGTTGAAGAATATGGCTTACGTACAAAGAATGGGGGATTGGGTAGCACTAGCAACAGTGTGAAGATAAAGCTCTAGGTAGAAGACTATGAAGATGAAATTAGGTACTTTTTGGTTTTATTTTTGAATAAGGCAAAAGTTTCAAAACTTGTGCTAATACAAAAAGTTGGGTGGGCTAAAAACAGTCATAAATTAAAGTCTAGAGTTTCCAAAAACAGTTCAATCTTAATTACTGTATTTCTAATACAAAAATAATACTCCATAATACTAATTATGGAGTGGACTGTATGCATGTATACTGTATGCATGTATACAGTATACAGTACTGGGCAATACAGTAGTATGTACTGACCTGCTCGAGGCAGTGTGTACTTATGGTGTACGGCCTGGGTGTGTGAGACATGCCAGTTGCCGATACTGGAGTTGCTAACAGGAAGTCACCTGCATGAGAAGGAAGCTGCTATGGCTCTTAAGTCTAGCAGTGTCCTGTGGTGTCATTGCAGCTTCTAGGCATGTGGCAGTCACTCGGTCTACAATGGGGCCGTCCCAGCTGGACTGCTTGTGGACTATAAAAGGGGGTGCAGGCGATGAGTCACAATAACGTGGCTAAAGTATGATGGCCAGACCACACACTAGAATGTGAAGGGACGATGACGTTTCGGTCCGTCCTGGACCATTCTCAAGTCGATTGTAAAGACAATCGACTTGAGAATGGTCCAGGACGGACCGAAACGTCATCGTCCCTTCACATTCTAGTGTGTGGTCTGGTCATCATAAAAGGGGGGTGGTTGGAGTGCTGCTTATGTGAGAGAGACCCATTTGGTGGTGCAATGTATAAAACTGAGATTGTGTAATCCTTGCCTGTTGACTTAGGTAATCTGGTAGGATTTCCTTCACCAGGTTGTCAGATGCCACTGAAGAGGACAGGAACGCATGTACAGTTGAGGCTTTCCGAGTCTGAAAGATAGCATTTATTAATTGTTTCAAGTGGGAAATGATATTACATCTGAACAAAATTCTTTCACACTGGACAACTTTATCTAATGTTTGGTCTTGCGGTGATAAAGTCCTGGGTATCAGGGTGTTTCCAAGCATTGGGTTTAAATCCCACTAGAGTTGAGATTTTTACTTGCAGTATAAAATTTGTACCAGTAAAATTGAAGTAAAGGATTTACTTCACCAAATTGAAGTAAAGGATGTGTATATACATGAGTTGTACATATGTGTAATTATGTAAATTTTCCAAAAAATTTTAAGTTGCAGGCAAGAACATGCTCGTTGATAACGGAAAGTGTTTAGTAAAACTTTGTATCCAGCAAAAATGGTTCATGAATTATTATCATTCAACTTTTCTAACATTACTAACATTTAAATAGATTTGTGACACAAAGATATCTAAACAGTCATAAATATACAAAGTTTGTACAGTGTCTTTGTTGAATGTAAGCTCATTAATGTAATTAAAAAAAAGTACTTTGTGTAAAATATGGTGTTTAATATACATACTGACCCATTAATTTTTTATGAAATCAGAAAATTAGCCTTTAGATTAATATACTGTATCTCATATCATGGGCATTATTGTACTAGTATGTGTACAGATATAATACCATTTTATTAAAATTCTACTTAATTTCATTATAAATTTATTACTCCATGTAAGCTATATTTTAATTTCAGCCCTTCTTGGATGGAGGATATGGTGACATGTATCACACCTCTTTTCTGGGGGGAGCCCCGTCGGCTCCCCGGAGCTTTACCGGCTGATATGCTAATGTCAGACTTTGGCATCAGTCATGTGTATGGAGTTCTAGGGCCTACCGGGGACCACGAGCCAGAACCTGGCCCCCTCAGAGAGGCAAGGGGAGCAATGGCCTATAGAAACCCCCGTGTGGTTGGAAGCATTCTATGTCTGCCATCGACCGGGTCAAGCATCCAGAAAGGTAAGCATTCCAAAACAAACCCCTATTCTGGTGAAAATTGCTACCTAAGCCGAACTAGTGAATAGAACTCTTCAACAGAAAACACGGAAACTAGTATGACGTCATACGTCACCGCGCCGCTGTCTGCGCAGCTCCCCCCTCCCCGGGAGGGGGAAGGGGGAGCCCCAGACCTCCCACGCCGGCTATCCACCCATCAGTTCTTCGGCTGATGCTATAGGCAATGGTTATGTGCTCCGGCTCCAGTGGTTGTTTCAGCACTGTACCTAGAGTGTGGTGTCTGTTTTCTAGGTGGTGCGTGAGCCAGGTGTGATTCTTCAGTACTCGGGCTGCATGCGCCTAGGGTTCCCTTCCCTAGGTGCCCTGTAAGTACTGCCCTTGGGGCTTGGGGCCACCTTCCACAAGTTCCTTGGGTCCTGCCCCTGCTTGGCCGTTTACCGCTTGGTTTTCGGCCGCTCTTTGTGTGCTCGGGTGTTCTGTCTCCCTTGTTCGCCTTAGAGTAAGGGGCAGTGTTTGCACTGGTGGGGCGCGGGGTACTGTGCAGCTTGTCTTTACCAATCATAGCGGCCGGCTCTGTTCCGCTTGGGTACGCTGTCCTCTTGCGGGGTTTTCTTTTTCTTTTGTTTATATACCTGGTGGGGGGGTCTGCCTTCGTTCTTGCCCCTTGTGTCCCTTGTGTTCTGAGTATTTCTGGTGGTACCCCCTGCTAGGTCCCCGTGAGTGTACACGTCCCGGGGGTTCAGCTCTTAGAAAGTTGTTTGGTAGCTTGGGTGCCGGTTAGCAGTACCCTGCCTGGGATTACCTGAGCGCGAGTCCTCTTAAAGTAAACGCTCGGGACCCTGGGAAACCCCTGGGGGCGCGCGGGTCCGATGGATGTGACCCCAGAGCCCCCCCCTCGCTTCCAGCGAGTTTGAGGGTTGCTCTCACCTTTTGTCTCTGGGTGACTCTCTGTTTTGCCTCCGTCTGCTGCCTGTGGGGTCGGTGACACCTTCGACCCGGTGTCCTGCGAGTTTGGTTGCTCGTTGTGGCTCGGTTACCCAGTTGTGCTAACAAAGCGGGTGCGGGCAGCAGGGGCGTTGCACTTGAGCCTTGGTGGTGGCAACGTTCTCGTGGTTTTCCTCCCCGGGAGCCCCGGGGCTGCCCCGTTGTATTTCGTTTTGGGACTTGGGGGTGTTGGTTGCTTCGGTTCCATCCACGCCCCCTTGTCTTTCCCCTGGTTCACCCTTCCTGCCTGTATCCGGTTCCTTACCGTCTGTAGGTTCAGGGCGGGGTGTTTGGTGGTGTTGAGACTCGGGCAGTCTCGGGGAATTCCCCTTCCGGGGTAGTGACGGGGGCATTTGGGCCTGTTCCTCCAGCCGTGTTGTATGAGTCTGCCAGTGGGCTCCCTTCCTTAGTGTTTTCACGGCTGCCCCGGTTTTCTGGTACGGCCGGGGCTTTGGGGGAACGGCTCGGCCCCGGGGCCTGTCGTGTAGGTTCCCGGGGCTGGGGAGGGGCTGACTTGGGGGGGCCTAGGCCCCGTTAGACCCCGTGGGGGGTTTTATCCCCCTCTCGGCGGGGCTTGTGGTTACGCGGAGTGGGGTCTTTCCTCCCCACTCGCCGTACGTGCTGTTGGACGTCGGCCCCTCCCCGGGCTCGGTTCCTTGGCCTTTGAGTCGGTTGGTTCCGTCCTGTGGGTGGTTGTTTCCTCCCCCGCTTTTTGGGACGGTGTTTTTGTCATGTTTCCCCGTTCGATGGGGTTCTGCGTGACTTTTGATCTCGGGTGCGCCTGCGCCTTCGTGTGCCTTCGGGACTAGTGTTGGCTTCTGTGTTCTCGAGGGTACGGGAAGGTTTTTCGCTACTTCCCGCATTATTGGAACGTCTGTCGGCTCCTAGTACTTGTCGCCCTGTTGGGCTACTTGTCGCCCTGTTGGGCTACTTGTCGCCCTGTTGGGCTACTTGTCGCCCGGTTGGGCTACTTGTCGCCCGGTTGGGCTACTTGTCGGCCGTTTGGGCTACTTGTCGCCCGTTTGGGCTACTTGTCGCCCGTTTGGGCTACTTGTCGCCCGTTTGGGTTCCCTTTTTTTTTTTGGGGCTCTTTGCTTCTTTGGCCGGTTTTATTGTTCCTGCTTCCTCTTTTGGCTCTTTTCTCGTGCAATAGTCCTGGCTGGCGCCTTCCCACAGGGAGGGTGTGCGGTTCGGCCAGCGTGTTATGCGCATGCGCCGTGGAGTTTGTTTTGGTCTGGGCGATGGTTCAGTGCTGGGGTTTTGCGCCCTTTTTTGCTACAGTGCTTCGCCTCTCGTTCTTCTCCCTGGCTGCGGTATGTGCCCCTTTGCGCCAGGGGTGTCCTGGTTCCCAGTTGTGGGGAGGACACCGCGGTTTTCTGTGTCATGGGTGTGGACCGCTTCCTTCGCCTCTCCGTTCTCCTGCGGGTCCGGCTCTGGCGTCTTCACCTGGCGGTGCTCCCAAGTTCTTCTGGGCACGGTTGAGTCGTGTCAAGTTCGAGCCACCATTCGCCAGGTGAGTTTCTGCGGTCTGGCGTCTTTTGGCCGGGCGCTGGATGCGGCGGTGTTCATATACCTGTCTTTATTTAGGTATAATTTTGTACGACTGAGACCGTTCGCACACCAGTGACTGTCCCTTTTATCACCCCTTCCTGTCCCCCTCATGTGCATGTCCAACCCATGCTGGAGTCGTTCAGGGGACCCTCCTTTTTTAATGTGAGGTGTGGGGGTTGTAGGGTTGGTTCTGTACTCACCTGGTGAGGCTCCTGGCTGTGCTTGCAGGATTTGAGCTCTGGCTCTTGGGTCCCGCCTATCTGGTAGAACTTGCGGGATAGTACCAGTGGAGTGCAGTGGTGCTATTGGCACTTTTGGGGAACACTGTATTACCATCAGTGGTCTGTGCTTGTTACACGACCTACTTGCGAGCATAAGCCTTCTTGCTGGTTCGTCCGTGGACTTCCAGGGCGCACTGGCCTGTTTTCGTATGGCAGTTCCGGCCCGTCCTGGTTGTGGGGGTATGTGGGCCGGTGGACTGCTCCTAGCAGCTGCCTGGTGGGCCATCCTCTGGCCGGTCTGGCCTGACCTTGGGCCGGGCTTGAGGTGTAAAAGAGCTCCCAGTACCTCATCCAGCAGGTATCGAGCGGGGTTTCTCCGCCGTCGGTCGCCTGGTGCAGGTTTCTGGGCCTGCAGGGTTTTGTCGTGTCTCCGTTGGCCCTGTCTGGGGTCTGCCTGCTCCGTTCTCTGCCTTTGCAGAGGGGAGTTGCTATTTACATGTTGCATGTTGCAGTGGTGCCTGTTGCTGCTGCTGCTGCACGTGAGCATTGGTACCGTGTTTCACGGTGGCGTGTCCTTGTTCCTGTGTCCGGTTGTGGAGTGGCGCTTTGCTGCCGTTTTGTGCCTGGGGATTGCGTGGGGTTTTTGTCCCTGCCTGATTGTCCACCCCTGGTTGTTCTCCTGGTTTTTTTTTTTTTTTTGTGCTTCTGCTCTTTCTTCCTGCCTCTTCTGCAGCAGGAATGTTCTGCGTGTGTTCTTAGGCGTTGGTCAGCCTGTGTCCTGTGATGTGCTTCTTTGTCTCGGTCTGTTGCAGTTGTTCGTGCCCCTTGGTTCGGGTCCTGTTCTGGCGGCGACCCTTCCGCCTTCTTTGGTTTTCCTAGCTTGCCCTGCCGGTTGTTGTTTTATTTTTTTGGGGGGGTTCTTGCGATGTCTCGCGTCGGACCCGTCGTTTCTGAACTCCTGGCGGGCTTGCATGCTTCGGAGTTTTTCTGTTCGGCAGACGTTCCATCTCCTTGTGCCGCCTGGGTTTCGGTGGTCGCGCCCGAGATCTTCTCGCGGCTCCGCCTTTTTCCTGGGCTCGGGGGGGCCTTGTCGGGGCTGCTTATGTTCTGCCTCGTGGTCTCGCCTCCGGTTGGTGGTCGGGTGGCTTCGTGGTAGGTGTCCCACCTGCGTGCCTTCTTGGCGGCAGTATGGGGTATTTTGGCGGTCCTTCCTTTTCCTGTCCCTTCTTCGGTGGGTCCTTCTTGTTGGCTTGGTTTACTCTCGGCTTGGTTTTCTAGTGGGGGTTGGGGGCCGTCGTCTTGCCACATACTGTCGCCTCTTTTCGTGCGGCGCAGGCGGAGCCGCTTCAGCTTGCTTTCGGTCTTGGTGTTGCTTCTGCACCGTTAGTCAGCTGTCTTGTGCGTCATTTCACCTCCGGCCTGTTCGTGCGCCGCTTGCACCATCCTGGTCTCTGGTCAGCGTGCTCTGTCTTCTCCTCGGTTGGTAGTGCCCCTTCGGTTCCGGTGTGTTTTTTCGTCGGCTCTTTCCTTTGGGCCTTTGCCTCTGGGGGTCGGTTCGCTGTGTTTTCTTGCTCCTTCGGTTTTAGCGTTTTGGTTGTTTGATGGCAGCAGTCTCCATCTTTTCTGGCGCGGGGTGGGGCTGCTGCATTCTGGAGGGGTCCAGGGTTTGTTGGTGCTTTGTTGGTCGGGCCGGGGGTGTGTCGTTTTTGTGTTCAGTGGCGGCCCTCTGCTGTTGTTTGCGTGCCACGGCGTTTGGGTCCGGAGCGCGTTTTGCGTTGATCCGGTTCTGTTCTTCCCGGTTCGCGGGTGATGGTGTCCCGGGTGGTCAGCCGTGTTCTTGCGGCTAAGCTGCCTGTGTTCTTCCCTCATGCCTGTGGCGTTCGTGGCTTCGCTGCTCTCGCTGCCGTCTGGGCGACGTGGCCTTGCAGTCTTTCGGGCATGGATTTTTGGTGTTCGTGCAGGGGCCTTGCTGCTCGTGGTTCTCGTGTTGTTCCCGGGATTTTCGGGGCTGTGGCGCCTTGGGTTGGCGTTTGCTGCCGGTTGTCTCGCCTCCTTGGGGGGTGCGTGGTGTCCGCCTCCCGGTTTTGTCCCTTTGACCTTCCTCTGTGGGTAGTTAGCTCCGGGGAGCCGACGGGGCTCCCCCCAGAAAACCAGCGTTGAATGTAATGAAACGCCATTTTCTGGGTGAGACCCGGAGGCTCCCCGGCAACCCTCCCTCCCTCCGGTCGGCGTTTTTCGCGTGTTTTGACATCCAGCCTCAGAACTGATGGGTGGATAGCCGGCGTGGGAGGTCTGGGGCTCCCCCTTCCCCCTCCCGGGGAGGGGGGAGCTGCGCAGACAGCGGCGCGGTGACGTATGACGTCATACTAGTTTCCGTGTTTTCTGTTGAAGAGTTCTATTCACTAGTTCGGCTTAGGTAGCAATTTTCACCAGAATAGGGGTTTGTTTTGGAATGCTTACCTTTCTGGATGCTTGACCCGGTCGATGGCAGACATAGAATGCTTCCAACCACACGGGGGTTTCTATAGGCCATTGCTCCCCTTGCCTCTCTGAGGGGGCCAGGTTCTGGCTCGTGGTCCCCGGTAGGCCCTAGAACTCCATACACATGACTGATGCCAAAGTCTGACATTAGCATATCAGCCGGTAAAGCTCCGGGGAGCCTCCGGGTCTCACCCAGAAAATGGCGTTTCATTACATTCAACGCTGGTTATTTTCAAGTGTCATTGATGCTTGGTTGATACCTGGTTGATGGAGTTCTGGGAGTTCTTCTACTGCCCAAGCCCGGCCCGAGGCCAGGCTTGACTTGTGAGAGTTTGGTCCACCAGGCTGTTGCTTGGAGCGGCCCGCAGGCCCACATACCCACCACAGCCCGGTTGGTCCGGCACTCCTTCAAGGAAACAATCTAGTTTCCTCTTGAAGATGCCCACGGTTGTTCCTGTAATATTTCTGATGCTTGCTGGTAGGACGTTGCCTGAATGAAACACTGAAAATAAAATTTGGATATTCTGAAAAGATTAAATTTAAATGCAATTGCAGGCACCAATCTTCATCATGGCCATCTTCTATTTAATTATATGAACTACTGTATATTTTTATTCACATGCAATGCAATTTTCAGTAATGAAAGGCTTGGGTTTCCCTTGTTTGCCATTTGAGATGCTAAATAAGGACACTGAACCAGCTATGTTTTTGTGATCAGTCTTCCCTCGGCCAATCCTATTACACCGCAAATCGCCTGTGGCAAACGTTAAACAGTAATATAATAATAATAATAATATTTTTTATGTATATAATGTACATTATTACATTATTAAGGTACTTTATTTATATATAGCCACAATGTATGACTGAGAACAATAGATTCTTTTTCACCCACAGGGTTATAAACCCATGGAACTGCCTAACCACCGAAGCCGTAAATGCCATAACTGTTAAATTTTAAAATCCAACTTGAAAAGATCATCAGGGCAAATGGGGGGGGGGACCTTTGACAAGCTGCAGGTTTCCTGTCCATGACGAGGCCAGTAGTGTTAGTGGCCTTCAGGTAAATTTAAACACTGATACTGTATAAGATTATTTGTAGGTATACAATTAATGTAATTTATTTAAAGTCACAAATACACAGAATTTTGGTCATTACCGAACATAAATAGGGAAATTATTTACAAGTTTAATAGGATAATACTAAACAAGAAGCTAAACATTTGAATTGTTAAACAACTTTATTAAATAGTTTACAATTTTTAAGTGATATTTATTCATGAATGGTATTGACTACCTAAATATAGAACCAGTGTTGAATTTTACGAAATGCCTTTTTTTCTGGTAGAGTCCTGGTGGCTCCCTGAAACTGTCTTGGTGATATTGCTCCATTTTATTGGGTTACAACAGTTGCTGGAGTTCTGTTTGATCTTCCAGAAAAGAGAGCCAGAATCTGGCATCTTCACAGAAGTGCAAGAAGCAAGTTAAAATCCAACACCCCAACAGGAAAATCTTACAGAAACTCAGTGAAGCTTTACAAACAATTGGAAGGTTCACAGAAAATGAAACTTCAAAACTGCTAAACAACACTGCAAATGATTCAAGCAAAACAATAGATTCACTCAAAACTGTCTCAGATTCATTACTACTGATAGCCATCCCCAGGTGACCCAGCCCGAGTCCACAGCTGGCTACCCTTCTTGATTCTTGAGTTATCTTGAGATGATTTCGGGGCTTTTTTTTTTTTTTTTTAGTGTCCCCGTGGCCCGGTCCTCAACCAGGCATCCATCCCCAGGAAGCAGCCCGTGACAGCTGACTAGCACCCAGGTACCTATTTTACTGCTAGGTAACAGGGGCATAGGGTGAAAGAAACTCTGCCCAGTGTTTCTAGCCGGCGCCTGGGATCGAACCCAGGACCATAGGATCACAAGTCCAGTGTGCTGTCCGCTCGGCCGACCAGCTCCCTGATCAGTTCTGGAGCAGTTAAACTGGTACAGCCACCAGGGCTCTATCACAAGAGGTGTTTCATTCCACCAGTGGCTCCCTGAAGCCACTGGATGATTAATTAATTATGGAGAATGAAAATGCTGGACTTATTAGGGAGGAGGAAAGGTGACAGGTACCAAGACAAAAGAGACATGGCCCAAAGCAACATAAAACCGACTGGGACTAGGAACATTAACCAAATACTGAGCTGCAACAACTCTCTTAGATGGTGAAAACTCCCAAGCCCAAAACAAGTTGGAAAAAGACTGCCACAAAGGCAGTAAATTTGCGAACATCATGACCCCAAGGGTAAACTGCAGGCTGTTAAGACTTAATGACACTGCAGATGACCTGGAAAATGCAAACCTCGGAACAGGGTGTGAAGGAAGCAGGGTCAACCAACAATGTGTCAAGTGAGGCAGAATCAGTGGCTCTCGGGTAGCTGCGAAGAGCTACCACCAGATGAAACGGATAATGCATCCCTGGCTGGAGCAACAAAGCATCAATCACCAAAGGAACCCTCTGGAAGCCAGCCAACTTATCTTCGTCAGAAAAGGAGAAGGTAGCAAATAAACTAAACATCCACCAAGGCCAAACAAACCAAACCCACACTCCCAGAGAAGAACATAAAGCTATGTCAGATGTCAGAACAGATAATAATAATAATAATAATAATAATAATAATAATAATAATAATAATAATAATATGAATTCATTGTGTTGGGACAGGCAGCCAGAGTGTATTCATACACATTAGGCATATATCAAGGTCTTCCCCCCCTACGTTGAATTACTGACCCTGCCCAGGATGCAACCCCACAACAAGCTGACTTACTCCTGAGTACCTACCTACTGCTAGGTGAACAGGTGCATTTGGTGGTAGGAAATGCACCCAACCATTTCTGTCCCACTTGGGATTCGAACCCGGAATTCTTGATTGTGCATCGAGAATGAACCCGACTGTACTACCGGGACCCTTATGTCATTAATGGTTAGTGAATGTGTTTGTGTCATTAGTGATTATAGTGATATGTAGCAGGCACATTAGAGATAATTAATGTGGTATGCTAAACTGCACAGATGATATTGGACAAATTAGAGTTTGAACCACACTGTGTATGTCAACACAGAGTTAAATTCAGTTCAAGTCTGCACATTGATGTTGAGAGATTAAATTTTACTCTCGGCTACTCTTACTTCATGAAAAGGATTTGCAACTGGTCGTATGTCATCAAACCTTACAGCTTGTCTTGTCATGGATAGGGTTCTGAAGGTACCGGGTTCAATTCCTGCAGGAGAGAAGCGCTTGAGCAGTGTTTTCTTTCACCTAATACAATTGTTCACCTAGTAATAAAGGAGTTAGGCAGTTGTGGTTGTATCCTGAGGAAGAATAGGAATTGGCTTAGGGAGACCTTGATAACCCCAAGTACAGGCACCCTGACAATGGGAGTCATATCCCCATGCAGTAAAACAGGAAAATGTTGCTTCAATATTTTGCATCATTGTGATCTGTTATTGAATAAGTTGTACATATGCTGTACTGAGGCTATCTCTATGCATTGATTTATGAGCAGGTATAAATGGAAACAAAGGAGTTGGGAGTCACAGCATTAGACTACCGACAATTAGACCAAACAGCCCCTGGAGTTAAAGCTAGATTCTGCAAACTTTGCAAGGTAAGATGTTGTTAATTGGTTATAATTAATTTAGGTGATAATTGTTGTTTCTCAGACACATTGTTCTGTTCCAATGGTTCACTACCGGATAGTGCTATTATACTAACATGTGCACTAGATCTATTCTTCAATAATTTTGAACAGCAGAGCATTGAATAAATTGTATATTTGCTCTGTACTTGGTATTTTATTCAAATTTTCAGTCTATTCTGTGCACAGGACCTAATGTATGTACTGGGAATTTAGGCTCTCTCCTTCAGTAGTGTTCATGCTGGAGTACCTGTGGTACTATCTTTCAGAATGGCCATTTTGCTTTCCATCTTGGTTAGCTTGTGGACGGTCATCTCCTTACTCAAGCCCTTGCAGTCAGGACTATCCCTTGCACCGGCCTTGATTTCCACCTCGTTTCTGGATGGTTTGTTGCTGGCACTTTCCTTGACAGATTTACTGGAGGTACTATCCTTTTTGGCACTATCCTTCTGCATGACTATAGTTGGGGTGTTGTCTCTCCTTGTTGGATTATTGAGACTGGTAGCGTTGGGTCTCAGGGAAGCTGGCTGGACTGCTGTGTGGGCAGCAGCAGTGACAGTCATTGCGTCTAGTAGGAAGTTGTGGAGGTGCTTTAAAACAGTGGAAGTTGCAGCACGGGGTCCTAAAGGGGGCAGAGAGCGCTGGTAGGCCCTTGCCACACTGTAGATGTTGACCAGGGCCAGGCGCACACGAGTGAGGTGTGTATGTGTGTGTGTGGAGGCAGTTTGGAGAGCTGTAAGACGTGCTTCCATCTCACCAAGACTGCGAGATGAGGTCCACCCTGAAGATCGCTCTCTATACAACTGCAGTAGTGCCTGACCCTCGCGCTCCTTCTCACTCTGTATGGATTAAAAAAAGCATGCTCAGTTTATTGTTTAATTCACTCTTAAGTTTCTGATCGCTTATTCTATGTGGTGTTCAGCCTAGAAATGGTAGACAAACAGGTTGGATCTCCTGTATATTGTTTTACTACATAAACAAATCCTAGTTACCAGTGAAAAAGTGGCCGACATACCTCAGAAGTTATCTAGCTGCAATACACACAGAAATCACAATAGTGTGATATATCAAATGAATAAATCCACAAGGCCCGTGATGAGGATTCGAACTTATGTCCAGGATGATCCCAGATGCACCTTAATCGACTGTGCCACGACATGGTATGAGAATTGCAACCGGGATTGCTACAGCTCTCACACAGATCCCGCAATCTCTCCGAGACACAAACCAGTATTGACAGAACCCGAGTGCATGGGAGAATTGTGTAAAACCCCGGTTTGTGTCTCAGAGAGACTGCAGGATCTGTGTGAGAGCAGTAGCAATCCCAGTTGCAATTCTGATACCATATCCACCTCCCTCATCACAATCGACTTGAGAATGGTCCAGGACAGACCTAAACGTTGTCGTCCCTTCACCTTGTAGTGTGTGGTCTGGTCAATGTTTAAATCTTGCGTAGTACTGTACTCCAACACATCATATGATTTGATGCGCAATTTTGCATAAGTTATTCAACACGTCATATGATGTGTTGCGCAGTTTAAGGGTTAAGTGAGAAATTTAACCGAGTCATATTAATAGTGCGTCATGGAACAGTACATTCCACTGTGTCAAGAATTGTTGTCCTGGACTCAGATGGTGGAAGTCTGCACTCATACCCATATGCACCATGGGTATGATTGAATAATAAATGAACTAAACTAACTTTCCTTTCACCCCAGAAATTATTCTTTATTTACTTTCATTAGCTAATTATTTTCATAGCTGGCCCTTTTGATTTTTTTCAACTGATTCATTCATAAGTGACCATACCCTACCTACCTGTACGAAGACAAGGAGCTGACGGCGTGCCTGGTGTAGTTGGTGGAGAGCGTAGTTCACTCTCAGTAGCAGTTGAAGACGTAGCGTCAAAAGGTCGCGGAATCGACCACACACGCCCTCAACTGTCACTGCTTCTGTGCCAAATGTTGACACACTCCGTTCCACGTACTCCTGTAATTCAATGCAGAGATATCATAAATGTATCTTTATTATATAATATGAGATACTGTATCATATTAATTAACTGTACAGTATCTTAAATGTATAATGGGGGTTCGGAATATATAAACACTCAGACTTGATGTTCTTTCTTTCCTCTCTCTCTACCATTTTCTTCCACAAAGATTGAATTTAATTATGAAATACAATACAATATACTGTAATCAATGACATTGCCAAGGTCAATGTTATCCTTCAACTTGATCTAGTAGTTTACATGTGGGATCCATCTGGAATTATGTGGTACTTTTATGCATTAAATAACTCCGTATTATGAGGAGACTAATAAAATTGTTTTTACATTCTTTAAACAGGTGTAGAGTAAGAGGAAACATGACTGAAGAGTAAAAATACTGTAGATGAAAGGGTAGAACAAGAAATGGGATATGAACAGTTAAGGTGCTAAAATTACTGTATCATCCTAACATAGAACCTAAAATAATAGATTGAACTTTTAATTTAATTTTTATTTTTAATAGAAATTGGCAAGTACTTGTTTCGAAAGAGTTTTGCAGACCTGTTAAACAAAGCATTCTAGAAGCAATCTCAATGGAAACTATTAATCATAGAAGGGATAAGTACTGGAAGTGATTGTACTGTATATAAATAGGAGCCATTTCTCATTGTACATTAGGCTTGCATATTTTCAGCCCGTCCTCCAAAAATGGGGTGGTAAATGTAAGGAGACAAATAAGTGCAATTATGTACTATTCATAGCAGTTAGGAATTGTACTTATTTTCACTTAGTATTAAATCGTACTGTCAAATATATTGTGAATATTTGAGTTTATTTTCGTATTAAACTCTTATGTCTTGCTTGTAACAGGTGGAACCAAGAATGATAATTATGCATGGAAAATGAAAATTGAAGGAGTTGCTAACTCCATGCACAGGTTCATATGCAAACATGACCAAATGCATAGAGTTACTAATGCATCGTGTGATTAAGAGGTGGACCCACTAGAACTGAAACTAATTTTCCCCAAATTTGAGTAAAGTCTACAAAACTGACCTTGTAGGTGGAATAGGTGGTGACTTTGGCTGTGGTGGCTGCTGTGGTCTTGTGTGCAGTCTGAATCAGCTTCTGAAGGCGCTGCACTTCATCTTCCTGGCTGCTTTCCTCTTCCTGTTGGCGCCGCAGCAGTCTCACCCCCTCCTCGCGACGTTCCTCCTGAGCCTAGGGAAACGACCAAGAAAAAGAATAAAGGCAGAAAGGTAAAGAGAAGGAAAGAGATTACGTAGCTGGACTGAAAGGACAATAGGATGAGAAAAGGGACAAAGGTAAATGTGGAGTAAGAGGGCAAAGATAATTTGGAAAGAATTAATGGTAAATGTAATTGAGGAGGAACAGGGAAAGGTAACAGTGTCATGGAGGGATATAGAAACAATAAAAATTAACTTTAGACTGCTCCCATAAGCAACTTTGTTGTTGCTGTTGGTAAATAAACTGGGATACTGACCTCAGTAATATGGTTGAAATCAATCCAGGTGTACAAACATTTCTTCACAAAACTAAGCCTCAATAATACTCACAGTCTCATGTTAACTAAACAAGTCATAACCAAAAGGATTAACAACTCTTGACTCATTAAAGGGATACTTAAATTAATAAATAAAAAACATGAATATGAGAAGAAATACAGGATAGGGGTCATTTCTAGAAAATTTTCTAAGAGGTACTCCTCACTAATCTCTAAGATAATAAAAAAGCCAAGACAACCTACTATGAAAATAAATTTATTAAAATAAAGGGTAACATGAAAATACTGTATATGGAACACTATTTCCCTGATATTAGGGTTATCTTGAGATGATTTTGGGGCTTAGCATCCCCGCGGCCTGATCCTCGACCAGGCCTCCATTTTGTTACACATTCCCAGGAAGCAACCCATAGCAGCTCTCTAACTCCCAGGTACCTATTTACTGCTGAGTGAACAGGGGCATTTGGGTGACATGCCCCTGAAAAGCTGGGTGAAACTCTGGCCATTTGTTTCTGCCTCTCCCAGTGATCGAATCCGGAACCTTAGGACTATGAATCCCCAGCGCTGTCCACTCAGCTGTCAGGTCAGGTCAAAGATGATTATGAATAAAAAAATATTCTTAGCTGGAAATGGTGGAAATGCTATCAGCCACTGACACCGCTACTAAATTCAATAATTTCTTTTCATCCATTGGCACACCCCATGCAAATGACATTCTGGCTTCTCAAACAAATGTAGTCGAATACCTCTCTCTTGTAGCTATCCTGAGTCTCTGTATCTATTTCCAACAAACTCATTAGACATTAATGATATAATTCTCTTAAAACTAAATCATGGTACACCTTCTGAGATACCAACCCTAATTTATAAAAAAAACTTAAAGATTTTAGGTCCTGCCATAGCATTGCTATACAACTGAAATTTACCTGATGGCCACCATCTCACTAGTGGCCTCAATGAGGAGTTAATGGTACTTCCCTTTTGTCCTGATGATTTTATCCAGCTGGATATTGAACTGAAGTAAGGTTGTGGCATTTACAGTTTCAGCCGGTAAGCAGTTCCTTTTTTTTTTTTTTAACACAGGTGGGTACAGGAACTGATGACTTCTGACTCCTGTTCTCTTGTTAGCAGGCTGAGAGCTTTCCCTTCCTTTATCTCATGGTAAGCCTTACCCACTGTTTCCCTCTAATACTACCCACCAATTGTTTAGCAACCAGGTACCCAATCACTGCTGGGTGAACAGAGGCATACAGTTAAGGATTGGCACCTAGTCAATCCTCCCCAGCCAAGATCGAGCCTGGTCCAAATCGCTCGCGAAGCATGGGGCGAGTGTGTTACCACTGTGCCACAGGTACTGTAAATTTATAACCCTATGGGTGAAAAAGCATCTCCTGTTTCTTGTCCTTCATTGTGGCTTGTTAAGCTTGAAGCTGCTGCTTCTTCTATGAGTTACATCTGATCTTTTAATGAAGTTGTCTGGGTCAATATCCTCCAAATTGTTCAGTATTTTAAAAGTTTCAATGAGATCAGCTCTCTCATGTTTAATTTCAGTGTTGTTAGCCCTGTGGCCTTCAACCATTCTTGGTATGAGAGTCAACTTAGCTCTGGGATTATTTTTGTCTCTCAATATCGGTTGAGAGTTCAACTGGTGTTGAACCTTCTCCAAAGTAGATACTGTATGTCCTTCTGAAGATGAGGTCTCCATGCTTTGATACAGTGGTCCAAATAGAAGCACACAAGAGACTTGTACAATTAAATAACCACTTTCTTTTCCTTGAAGTCAAAAGGTTGTTTGACTATTCCTAAGGTTTGGTTAGCTTTATTACTTCAGCTCCCACTTGTTATGCAACTTTCAATGATTGGTGGACTCTAACTTTTAGGTCCTTTTCCTCATCAATCTGCTGCATGGTAATGCTGCAGATTGAGGACTAGATTAAGGACCTGCCCAAAATGCTGCGCGTACTAGTGGCTTTACAAGAATGTAATTACTATGCTATGTATCCTTACAATCCCAATGTACCTTCTTGTATATAAATAAATAAATAAATAAATAAATAAATAAATAAATAAATGCTGTTATGATAGTTGTGATGTGCACTGTTATGCCCCAAATGCCAGGTCTTACAATTTTCAATATTAACAGCATTTGCCAGTCTTCTTATCATTTGTGGAGTTCATGTAGATCTCTTTATTAGGTCTTGGTATTGTTATCTCTTCCTACTTTATCATAGATCATAGTCTGCAAATTTTATGATGTGGTTTGTAATATTCTCATCTATGTCACAGATGTACAGTATGTGTATGTCAAAAAGAGTTGGCCCCAAAATGGAACCTTGCCTTACTCTACTCACCACATTTTTTCAGTCAGATTGATTTCCATTTAGGATGACACTTTTCTGTATAATATTAATAATAATAATAATAATAATAATAATACTGTATTTCATTCATAAAAAAGGAAATACATTTGATCCGTGAAATAGTGGAGAATTTGTAGGTAAGAAATGTACTGTACATTTACACAAAGCCGCTGATATGCAGTATGTTTCGGGCATAACATGAAAATAATTAGGAGATTTATTTACAAGTTTAATAGGGTAATATTTTAAAATAAATAAGTAGTTAACAGTTTGAATTGTCGAAGAGATTTTGCAAATGAGTGATAATTTTTAAGTGATATTTAGAAACTGCAGTTTTTTGTAACTAGAAACAAAATATGTAATTTTATAATTGTAGATATGATTTAACAAATCAAATGATTTACAATTTGTTATGATATTTAGAAATAGCACTTTTTAGTAACAGAACAAATATAGTAATTAATGTCCACAATAACAGCAAAACACAGGCTGATGTGTTGGCTAAGAAAATATAAGTAAAGTTGGTTAATTACATTTCATACCACAGTGGCTTACCTGGAGGTCTGGTTCGTGAGTAAGGATGTCGTGCACAAGTGCAGTGTAGCGAGAGTGAGCCCGCTGCCTCTGCTGGTGTATAGCTGCAAGGGAGGCATTGAAGGCAGCATGGTGAGAAGCAGTGCCTTCTCCACCAGTGCTGTACACTCGGGCTAAACTCTCAACGCGACCCCCACCCACCTCACACGTCTGTCTGGTGAGGGGCGGAGAAGTTTTGTTTAGTTAATTATGCACCCTATACTCATCCTGTAAGTAACAGTGGAAAAAAGTTACAGAGGCTCAGGAACTTGTTCTTATAACAAACTTAGGTGCTCACAGCAATGTGCTGCTATCCTATTCTGTATGAAGGATTCCAGAGTACCTGTATAGATAAAACCTATGAATTCATCTTATATCCCCTTCTCTGGTTGGTTAGTCATTCATGGAATCAGGAGAGGACATGAGAAGCAAGTCTAGTCTACAAGACTGCACTAGCAAGTTCTTGGTAAAGCACAATAATATCTTCCAATATTTATGAGTTTACGAAGTAGTTACAGAGCTCAGAGTCATTAACACTCACAAATATAATGTTAGAGAATGTTCTAGCTCTTGTTCACATAGTTTACAGTTGGAGTGTTCACTGTTGGGGTATTCATTACCTACAGCCACCTGCCATAGATATCCCACCCTAATTCTGGCAGTTACAATGTCATACTGTCTAGTGAATGTTTTGTCCTGTTTGTACACTTGGTTCTAAACATATCATAACTCTTTATACTATTACTTTCTGCCCTTTGATTGCTCTTCTGTCAGTCCTAGTTTCTTGAAATAGATCCAGGTTCATTTCTTGTAGTTTCTTGAAATGGATTGCACCTACATGGTAGACTAAAGACTGAAGTCAACATTCGGTAACAACCATATATGAGCAAAGATACAGGCAAGAAGAATATATGCTTATCTTGAGATGATTCCGGGGCTTTAGTGTTAAAAGATAATGACCTGGGAATAATCTGGAAGCGATACTCTCCCCTCAAAACTACATAAGGACTAAAATAAGATTTGCCTTTGTAATTTTTGCAAACTTAAGAGTTGCCTAAAAGTAAATGTAGAGAAATATTGAAGAAATTATTTTCAATGTTAGACCTAAACTGGAGTATGCAGCTGAGGTACAGGTCTTTAACAAAAATTATGCATTTTAAGAAGTTTGAAAAAAAGACACCAAGAAAACAGACAAGAACAATTCCAAAACCAGAATTAACACAACTAGAGCAACAGTTGCGTACTCCAGATGTAGAATGGATAACATGTTTTTTTATATAAATAAAGGTGTGAATGGTTGGATTATACCAGAGGTGGTAATAGTATTCTAAAAGACTAAGATATACAATTGTGACAAACATACAATTAAGGAAAGACAGTTAAGGAAATCATATTTGTAGCTACACACACACACACACACACACACACATTTTAAACGTTTCTTCCATTTACTATTTAAGAAACATGAATGAGTGGGAGATTTTGAAAGAGAATCTGATCACTCCCACTTTCTTGAAAATAGTCCCAGTTACCTTTTGTACTTTACAGTACTGTACCGTTATACTCACTATACTGTATTCACAACATACACAATTATATTTAAAGAAATGAAATACTATGAAGAGTATATTTTATTATCATACCTCTATTGGATTTCAATACAGTATGGCCAGATACCCATAAAAACCAGATACCTGGATGGACTGCTGCTGAATCTATGAATTAGTTTTTGAATACAATACAGTATACAATACTGTATAGTGAAACCAAGATGTAACCAACCATTGATCAATTATAACAGGAGAGATCTATCTTGAGGTTATCTTGAGATGATTTCGGGGCTTTAGTGTCCCCGCGGCCCGGTCCTCGACCAGGCCTCCACCCCCAGGAAGCAGCCCGTGACAGCTGACTAACACCCAGGTACCTATTTTACTGCTAGGTAACAGTGGCATTGGGTGAAAGAAACTCTGCCCAATGTTTCTTGCCGGCGCCTGGGATCGAACCCAGGACCACAGGATCACAAGTCCAGTGTGCTGTCCGCTTGGCCGACCGGCACCTAATTATACAAGAGTACTTGAATATTTATTTGATATTCCAAGAGTGCGACCTAACCAAAGCAGAAATGTTCTACAAGTCAAGGGTCCCAAAATGTGACATGACCGCCCTAATCATGTCAAAGACTGTCCTTCCCTCATCCAGTTTAAGAAAGAAGCTAAGAACTACCTGATAAACTCAATGTATTAATATTATTAGTATTAAGTTTTAGTCTTTAATGTTTTTCCTGCCCGAAACGCTTTACGTAATAGTGGCTTTAGGCATTGTATGTACTAGCTCTATCTATAAATCTATAAATTTTTGTATAACCTCTTGTATGTATGTACTTTACCTGAATAAACATTTGAATTTTGAATTTTTGAATTTGAATGTAGCCTTCCTAAATGTCAACCTATGTTTTGCTGTTATTGAACATTAAACTACTGAACCTGAACCTGTACTGAACCTGAGCCTGTACTAAGAACCTGTACTGAACCTGAACTTGTATTTTATTTATAGTTCTTTACCTCAATTCATTACTGTTTGAAGTAACGTAAATAACTTTCTGGTACCTATTTTACTGTTAAGTGAAGATAAGCATAAGGTGAAAGGAAACGCTGCCCAAACGTTTCTATCCTGCTATGGGGATTGAACCCAAAGTGCCTCAGTTATGCCTCGACGTATTAAACCACCTTAGCTGCAGTTATGTAAATAATTCATAATTTAGTTGATATAAATAAACATAATTCAGAGTTTATATCAATAAACAAATAAATCATAGTTTCTATAACACAGTATATTTGCAAGTAAATAGTTTGATATTGTATCTTAGAGTTGTAGACTACCATAAACAAGACATATATGCAGGATAGACTGAATCACAGTTAATAAGCAACTTACTCAATGATTGAAATTTAAATTGAAATAAGTTTATTGAGGTAAAATACACACAAAGGGATGAGGTAGCTCAAGCTATTCTCACCCCGTTCAGTACATCGTGTTAATACATACATTTTGAGATATATACAAGAGTTGTTACATTCTTGTACAGCCACTAGTACGCGTAGCGTTTCGGGCAGGTCCCTGGAATACGATCCCCGCCGCGAAGAATCGCTGTTACAACTAAGTACACATTTTACTGTTGAGTTAAACAGAGGCTACAGTTAAGGATTTGTGCCCAGTAAATCCTCCCCGGCCAGGATACGAACCCATGACAAAGCGCTCGCGGAACGCCAGGCGAGTGTCTTACCACTACACCACATAGATACACACCACAAGCAATACACGTATCACCGAACATTCTGAGAGATAAACATATACATTTCCTTACTCAATGATTGTGTTGTCAATTGGAGTCTTCTTGGCAACAGCATCATCGTACACACGTGTGTAAAAATTCTCAGTCTTTTGTCGCTCATTATCGTCGTGTTTCTCTTTGGCATTCATTTTCCCTTCATTTCTCTTGCTGTCCATGATCTATTTTTTCCATATACAGTTTGTTGGAGCCATTCAATAGCCGGAATTAGGTGTTTAGAGAGGGGGATGTGGCGAGTGTTAAGATAAGGGGAGCGGTGGCTTTGGTTACCATGGTAACAGCGGCTTTAGTTACCATGGTAACGGCGGCTCTGGTTACCATGGTAACGGCGGCAGTGCATTATGGGTCTGACGTCACACCAAGTCCATCATGGCTGCCAGGGCGATGTTGTTACGGAGGGCCGCCGTCTTCTCCCCGCCTGTTCAACACTTTCTCAATGTCAGGTGACGGTTATAAGACACTCTGAAGACCAATACGATACTGTAGAAGCTGTTGAAGTATCTTGGCTTGTTATTTGCCCGCGGTTAATGCTTTTTTTTAGTGATGTTTGTGAAGTCTTGGGGGGAGCGATCAGCTGTTTTTGGTGTCGTCTGCCGCCGTCCATGTAAACATTGTGGCCGGGAAGGTCAGGGTGAAGGTCAGGGCTTTGACCTGGCTCAGGGGTCAGGGCCACGTGCTGTGCTGGTGGCTGGGGTGGACAGTATCGCCAGGGGATAGTTGACGGGGGGGTTAATAGGTCACCTAGGACGACCCCTGGTGTAGGGTGGGTGGGGGGGGGCACTAGGACGACCCTGGTCTAGGGTTGGGGTGGCCCTCCTAGGACGACCCTGGTCTAGGGCTGGGGGTGGCTCTCCTAGGACGACCCTGGTCCAGGGCTAGGGTGGCCTCCTAGACCTAGGGCAACCCGGGTCTATGGCAGGGGCGGCCTCCTAGGACGACCCTGGTCCAGGGCAGGGGGTGGCTTCCTAGGGCAACCCGGGTCTATGGCAGGGGCGACCTCCTGTGTATAACTCAAACTTAAAACATAATTTTCTCTTGCAGATATTTGTCAACGGGATGCATTGCTCAGAAAGACAACTGGCTGAACAAGCTGCTGGTGCGGAAAATCGAGCCCACCAAAGAATCTCACTCTCGCATGTTGTCCGACAAAGAGGTTATATTTGAACTGCAAGCCCATAACCTCAAACCTGGTACAGGGAAACCTTATCTTGAGAATTAGTGAGTATAATAATTCTATAATTTTTGCTACTGTGTTTTTGTTTAAAAAGCGCAGTAATGAGTATAAAGATCACAGTTTGCTTTGTATCTTTTCAGCTTGTATTCTTAAAGATGGATGAGTGTATTCAAGAGGCTTTTTGTGCGGATGAATTTGTTTCTGACGATAATTGCTTCAGTGTACACCTGGTACATAATTCCCATTGTCAGGTTCAAGATGTAAACATTGTAGTGGTAGATGACATAAACACCAAATTTTCTTGACAATATACATTTTTATATTTGCTTAATGCCTTCGTGGATATAGAAAGTGCGCATAATCTTGCTTTCAATGATGAATTTAATATCGGCATTAATTTTCTTTCTTGGAAGGAGAGAGAAATATGTGATGTTGATAATTTTCTCATTGATGATCTAACTTGGTGCAAGACTATCAGTGATGGTGACAACTTGTCCAGATATTTTCCTGTCAGGGCCATCTTCTTGAGGTCATCTTGAGATGATTTCCTCAAGAAGTATACCTTATTTACAAGTTGCTGCAGCCAATGAGAACACAAACCTCCCTAGAAATTATCTAAACTGGGAGAAAGCCACTGTTGCTAATTAGGATAAGTTTAGACACCTACTTAATAGAAAAACTTTATATTATTCAAATTTCAACTGATGTAATTGCTCTAATCTTCCTTGTAATCTGCATCAGAACAGTCTGACATTTTTATGTCTGTCTTGTTAGTGCTATTTAGGGTGGGGGGGAGGGCAGTGTGTGTCCCTTTTAAAACATATAGAGAAGAGCTTGACCTTGATGGAACGATGACATTAGGGTATCCTAAAATAAATCTTCCTTTTGGCATAACCTCTGGAAAGATGCGGGTGCCTTCCCCCTTCCCCCACCCTCTCCACCAGATTGAACTGCTGACCTTCTGTGGGTTCAACTCTAAAGCAGTTGCCTAACTCCTGGGGTACCTATTTACTGCTAGGTGAAGAGAGGCTTCAGGTGAAAGTAAATAATGTTCCCAACCATTTTAGTTATGCCTGCGGATTGAACCCGGATCAGGTCGTCGGTCAGTAAGTCATTAACATAATCCACTGTACAGTACTAAAAAGGCCCAGGATGTTTGGGAAGACTGCTTGCTGAATACTTCAGTGAACAATACAGTATTATGAATGTTTAGAATAGCAGCACTCTTTCTTGTGTATGATTTGGAATATACAGTTCACATCACTTATTGTGAATGTGTGAATACTGTATGCAACTTGAGCAATCTTAATTCTTTTAATCACTATTACAGTGAAGAGTATGTGAAAGCTGTTGTAGACAAGTTTGCGGATAAGCCCGTTCACCCAGAACTGCAAGGATCGTGGACTGTTACTGTTGGAGATCAAGACCAGTGCCTTCACTTATGGAAGTATGCTGGAGGATATAGTTCTATAGACGCAGCTAACAAACTATTTGCGTCGGATCCAGTAAGCTATATGTATTGATAACTAGATGTTTATAGTTTTTTGGGAAATTCCAGCAAGAATTATGGTACTGTGTCCTATAGTGCTCTGCAACTTTAAGCTGGTTGACTACTTGTCCATTAAATGTTCCCCAGAGCATTCAACCCATTCTCACACTTGCTTATAGCCAATATTGGCTTATTTAATAAGTGCATATGTGACATACTAATTGATTGTGAATATTTTCGTTTACTTTGAAAAGCTTCATAGAAAACACCGACCTCACCTAACCTTCTTAGTTTAAGATAAGCATCTTATTGCTTCTTAATTACAATTATTACTTAACCTATACCATTGATAGGTTAAGTAATAATTGTAAATAAGAATTAATAAGACGCTTATCTTAACATACTAAGAAGGTTAGGTGAGGTCGGTGTTTTCTATGAAGCTTTTCAAGGTAAACTAAAATATTCACAATTAGTATGTCACATATGCACTTATTAAATAAGCCAATATTGACTGTAAGCAAGTGCGAGAACTGGTTGGAGCATTGTAGGTATCATGCTCATTAAACTGCATATCAATAAGTAGTGTACATTTTGTTTACATTGGGGGTCAGAATTAAGGCTGAGCAATGTTACCTTTGTCACATAGGAAAGGTATTCCCTCTGTACATTACCTCCAGTAGATTTTCTAGGTAAAAATAAAGATACTTGTATGACATTTCTAATATTGATCTGTACTTACATATTTTTTGTTTGATATTTCATGACTTACAATGATTAAATAAATTTCTAATGAATATAGAAACACTTTTGATTTATTTTAATATCAAGTTTCATATATATTTGATCAGTTCAGATAAGTGTTTTATTATTAATTCTTCACCTTTTTGATAATGCAATTCCTGTGTGAGGCTACCGAGGGCTCTGCTCGTCAAGTAGTGTTTCATTACATTGAGTACTCTTATTTTTTCCCCCTCAGGATTTGTCCAGACTGATTCAGGATAGAAATCAGTATTTACGACAACGCTCAAATCAGTACCTGCTACCCTTCAGTTTTTGGCCCCCAGTATCACCACGTGAGGGTGGAAATATATACGAGATTCGCTCGTATTTTCTCAAGGTAGTAGAGTCGGCCAAGTAAACTTTCTGGGGACTGGTTTATTAAGGTAGTAGAGTCGGCCGAATAAACTTTCTGGGACTGGTTTATTAAGGTAGTAGAGTCGGCCGAATAAACTTTCTGGGACTGGTTTATTAAGGTAGTAGAGTCGGCCGAATAAACTTTCTGGGACTGGTTTATTTTGTGATAGTATGATTTATCATAAATAAGCCTTTTGTATTTTTATAGTTCCTCAACTTAGTCTAATAAGGTATCTTCTGTAGGAATAGTTTAAATTTGAATTAAATAAGTGTTCTTCAAAATTTACAGCACAGATGCAATGTCTAGAGACGAATTTGTGTATTAGCTTGAACCTTACAAGTTATGTTTTGTGGTGTAAAGAAGTGCTGTATCTTATTGTTATTGAGGTATTTAACCCCCCCCCCTTTTGGTAGATTTTAGAACTATTTTAAAAATCCAGTGAAAGCATTGAGGGGATGGGAGAAGTTGAGATATGCCTAGTTGCTTCAGAATGTTGACATTAAAGAAGATATCCCACTAGTCTTCAGTTGCAAAAGATAGTTTAGTTCATTTCGTATGCACCCCATACCCATCCTGTGAGGGATAGTGGAAAGGGGTTACAGAGGCACATAATGGGCTCAGGGACTGAACCCCACAATTCATTTAGGTAAGCAAGTTAGTCTTAATGCGCTAGTTACAAAAGTCAATGTAACTAGGGCTCGAGACTGATCACGAGCACTGGTTCTAAATTAAGCAACTAACGTGTGGAGAACTAGTGCCACAATTGATTATCCTGCTCACTGCCCCCTCCCCCTCCCCCTCCATCCAGTGGGCAGTGGTGGAGAAGTTACAATCACTTAAAAGATAGCATTGAAAGTTTTGCAATAGGTCCACTCATTTTCTGGGAGGACTCCTGTGGAGACTCCTTGTTGTTGATCCGCTGGCGGGGCTTGACACTGCCCCGGGGAAGCTCCTCAGACCTCAGGCAGAGTGTGCCGGGCGCTGATGCCTCGACCACGCCCGCGGCCGCTACCATGACCAGGAAGCTTCGGCTGAGTCAGCGGCGGGAGGCGGAGGTCAGTGTCATAGTAAGTTAAGACCAAAATTGAAAGGTCTTGGCTGATGACGGGTTGAGGAAACTCGCCCTCACAACCTAAGAGGAGAGAAGAAGCAGATGGAATATAATCACTGCATACAAGATCCTGAGGGAAATAGACAAAGTGGACAAAATATATGTATTTAAATTAAAATTGTGGTTGAACCAACCCGTTCTCGCAAATTTAATAAGTCAATATTGACTTATTAGTTGCGTGCATAGGTGACATACTAAACATAATAGTTTCCCTTGAAAAGCTTCATAGAAAACACCGACCTTACCTAACCTACTTAGTATGTTAAAATAAGCATCTTATAGCTTCGTAATTACAATTGTTACTTAACCTATTATAGGTATAGGTTAGGTAATAATTGTAATTACGAAGCAATAAGATGCTTATCTTAACATACTAAGTAGGTTAGGTAAGGTCGGTGTTTTCTATGAAGCTTTTCAAGGGAAACTATTATGTTATGTCACCTATGCACATATTTAATAAGTCAATATTGACTTATTAAATTTGCGAGAACGGGTTGGGTTGAACAGTGGGACATTGGTGGAAGTTAGATATGCTATTGAGTTGTGCAGATGTAAGGAAGTTTTTGTTCCCTGTGTGGATGGTCGGCAAGTGGAATGCATGGGAGGAGATTAATGATGCTAATTCCATTCATAACTGAGAAAAACATACGATGAAAATGTTAATGTTGAGAGAGATAATCAATCCCAATCAACTGTTGTTGTTGTCATAGACAACCTCCTGGTGCTTCGGAGCTCATTAACTGTTTAATAATTGTAAACAAAGCCGCCAAAGATTGAGAAAAGATGGACAGGTTTGTAAGTGCTTGCGTAACTGCTTCGTGAATCTGGCCGCAGAGCTCTCGTACTCATTGCATCATGCTGCAACTTGGATACATTTTCACAATGACTAATGCCTCAAACTTACTCATTCTCTTCCCTTGCCTGGTTTTAGACAGGGAAAATCTCAGAAATGTAATGAAAAAAGTGTCATGGAATATAGCCAAAAAATGATACTATATCAAACACATTTTCTCCAGACAGCCATTTTAAATTCATGGAGATTGATTCATGGCCATAGTCATGGGAACTAAATTCATATATGTATAGAAACCCTGCATTAGTATTTTGACCTTCTACTGTTCATCACGTTTCAGTATTTACAGTGCTGTAGTGTCTGTTAATTTGAAAATATTCACACCATTTATTTATATTTTGAGGTTTAAGCTCGGTGCAAATTTATCATTACACACTTTGTAGCCCGGCACGATGATCGAATGGGGCAATAACTGGTCGAGAGCTATTCACTTCCGACAAGCAAACAATGAGGCCTTTGGAGGGTTCTTCTCGCAAGTTGGCCGCCTCTACAATGTTCATCACATCTGGTGTAAGTATTGTTTTTACTTTTGCTTACAAATGCTTGCAACTGTTTAAACTGCTGTAGAAAGCTTGGTCATAAGTTGTTTTTATATGTGTTGATTTGCTAGAAATAATGCTTCAGGACATAAGATACACTTGCAGTCGATGAGTCACAATAACGTGGCTAAAGTATGTTGACCAGACCACACACTAGAAGGTGAAGGGACGACGACGTTTCGGTCCGTCCTGGACCATTATCAAGTTGATTGTTAAGTGTTAAGATACACTTGTATACACTGTAAAATTCTAGTTATCTTACCTGTAGATAATTGACTTTGTTAAATATTGTTATTCTGAGCTTTGCCGTTGGTTGTCAACCAAGGTGCTATGTGTACTATCTGCACGTGCATGTTTTGCTGTGGATCAGTTGTCATCTGGGGGAGCCAGTCGGCCGAGCTGACAGCACGCTGGACTTGTGATCCTGTGGTCCCGGACTCGATCCCGGGCCCCGGCGAGAAACAATGGGCAGAGTTTCTTTCACCCTATGCCCCTGTTACCTAGCAGTAAAATAGGTACCTGGGTGTTAGTCAGCTGTCACGGGCTGCTTCCTGGGGGTGGAGGCCTGGTCGAGGACCGGGCCGCGGGGACACTAAAAAGCCCCGAAATCATCTCAAGATAACCTCAAGATAGATCTCTCCTGTTATGATTGATCAATGGTTGGTTATATCTTGGTTACACTATACAGTATTGTATACTGTATTCAAAAACTAATTCACAGATTCAACAGCAGTCCATTCAGGTATCTGGTTTTTATGGGTATCTGGCCATACTGTATTGAAGTCCAATAGAGGTCTGATAATAAAACATCTCTATATAGTATTTCATTTCTTTAAATATAATTGTGTATGTTGTGAATACAGTATAGTGAGTATAACGGTACAGTACTGTAAAGTACAAAAGGTAACTGGGACTGTTTTCAAGAAAGTGGGAGTGATCAGATTTTCTTTCAAAACCTCCCACTCTTTCATGTTTCTAAAATAGTAAGTGGAAGAAACGTTTAAAATGTGTGTGTGTGTGTGTTTGTAGCTACAAATAATATGGTTATTGTCTTTCCTTAATTGTATGTTTGTCACAATTGTATATCTTAGTCTTTTAGAATATTATTACCACCTCTGGTATAATCCAACCATTCACATCTTTATTTATATAAAAAAGCATGTTATCCATTCTATGTCTGGAGTACGCAACTGTTGGTCTAGTTGCAGGCGATGAGTCACAATAACGTGGTTAAAGTATGTTGACCAGACCACACACTAGAAGGTGAAGGGACGACGACGTTTCGGTCCATCCTGGACCACTCTCAAGTTGAAACGTCGTCGTCCCTTCACCTTCTAGTGTGTGGTCTGGTCAACATACTGTTGCTCTAGTTGTGTTAATTCTGGTTTTGGAATTGTTCTTGTCTGTTTTCTTGGTGTCTTTTTTTTTTCAAACTTCTTAAAATGCATAATTTTTGTTAAAAGACCTGTACCACAGCTGCATACTCCAGTTTAGGTCTAACATTGAAAATTATTTCTTCAATATTTCTCTACATTTACTTTTAGGCAACTCTTAAATTTGCAAAAATTACAAAGGCAAATCTTATTTTAGTCCTTATGTAGTTTTGAGGGGGAGAGTATCACTTCCAGATTATTCCCAGGTCATTATCTTTTAACACATTTCTTTACAATTTTCTCAGTTTGTAACTCTTATGGAGATGTTTCCACTCTTCCCAGTTTCCGATGTGGCATTTGTTAGTAGTGTTTTAATCCCCGGGCTGTGGCGTAACTGTCATTTGGACCCACCTGTGTATGAAAATCTTAAAATGTTTGATAATGATATATACATTTTTTTTAAATGTGATATGTTTTGTTAAAATTATTTACACAGTATCCTGGATATACAACATTTCATATTTATTAAATTCTTGAATCAACATCAATTCTCGAAATTTGTATCAAAAGTTACCACTTAATTTTCTTGCTTAATCATTAGAAAGAGAGAAAACATAAATTAAATATAGGTTACTGAAAAAAGTACCCAATGTGGTCTTAAACTTATTTTTTAATAAATATCATTGGGTGTAATGTTATAAGTTTCATTTTTGTCCCATTGTCATAGTGTACCATAGATAATGCATCCTTCCTTCCACTTGGTTTGGCAAGATGTATGGTTGTCCCAAAGTGTGAACCTCTTCGTGTTGGTATGACGATGTTTACATGGACCTGTTCCCCATTGCCAGTCTCTTGCGTAGGATGCCTTTCTGTTGGACTCGGGTCAGTGGGGATTTCTTCGTCTTTTCCCTCCGGTGTGGTTATTGCTGTTCATTCTTTCTAGAATGAAAATGTATGATGGCTGAGTTCTTCTGCCACCCCCAGCCTTTGTTTCCAGTCCTTTGGCCCCAAGATTTCTGTGGCTCTCACTCTGAGGATCGGTCTTAAGTTCTTCTTTGATGTCTTGGAACTCTGGGGATTTATACACCTGAAGTTGACTCATGTACCACTCATTGTATGGTCTGCAGGGGGGGTCGATCTCTTAGTCTCACTTGCTGCTTTCATTACGGCCCCAGAATGAGGTTGCTTGGTGATCCTTCTTTCTCTCGACGTTGCTTGGTGTTCCTTCCATCTTTTTCTCTTCGTTGCTTAGCGCTCCTTCCGTCTTTTTCTTTTCGCTGCTTGGTGCTCCTTCCATCTCTTTCTCTTCTTTGCTTGGCCCTCCTTCTGTCTCTTTCTCTGTTGCATGGCATTCTTTTCGACTCTTTCTCTTTGTTGTTTGTCCTCTGTTTCTGTGCCTGTGGATATTTCATTTTTGTCTTGGTTGTTTCTAGATAAGCTTCTCATGCCAAATACTTCACTGTTACGTCTTATCATTTGGCCTTGGCAGAAGCACTGTTAGCATTTGGTGTGTGTGTATTGTTGGCTCCATTTTGCAGGTTGTCTAGGCAGTTTTTCATCTCCGGCTGCTCATGCTGCTCCTGAGCCTTCTTGATCTTTGGACAAGGTTTTCTCTCTCCTCCATGGTTTTCTTTGTCCCTTCAGTCCCGTATTGCTTTTCCAAGACTCTGTTTTTGTTCTCTCTTGCTTCAAGTTGGGGTTGTGGGACTTCATACTCTCCTTCAGAAGTGGGGGTTTATTTTCTTTTGGCCTGGGAGCCGGTCGGCTGAGCGGACAGCACGCTGGACTTGTGATCCTGTGGTCCTGGGTTTGATCCCAGGCGCCGGCGAGAAACATTGGGCAGAGTTTCTTTCACCCTATGCCCCTGTTACCTAGCAGTAAAATAGGTACCTGGGTGTTAGTCAGCTGTCACGGGCTGCTTCCTGGGGGTGGAGGCCTGGTCGAGGACCGGGCCGCGGGGACACTAAAGCCCCGAAATCATCTCAAGATAACCCAGCTAATTATCATTTGTTACCTTGTTTGGTGGCTTTTTCTTGGTCCGAGGGACCAAGTCTCTTCAAGCACCTTGCACCTCTGTAGAGGCAGCCAGGTTTTGGTCTCTGGACCTAGGTAGGCTTAATGACTTGCAAAGGACTGACTTGGATGGAGCTATCCAGGTAGCAAACACCGGGGACCTACCAAGGACCCACCAGAAATGGACGTTTCATTAGTGTCATTTTTTTTCCTCCATGCAATGGTAGAGTAACTGTATAATTTATAATTGCTCTATCATGAAGTATTAGTAGTATTTCATTATCCTGCAATTTATTTCAATAAGGGTCTTATTTATTTTTTCCGCAACACAAGTGTCTTGTCCATTTTTAAATGTTTACCATTTTGTTTAATTGTTTTATTACATGTAAATGTACAGTAAAAATACAAAATAATTGCATAAAATAGATTTCCCATGAATGTTCACAACAGATACTGCAATAACGTCTTTATCAATGACTTCGACGATATTTTTGGTACTGATCCATGATAGTTATATATATAATATCCACTATATATGTCAAGCACCAGACATCACTAGATGGTGCAGATGGTGACATATGGGGTCCTGTGCAGTACTGACATATGGGGGTCCTGTGCAGTACTAACATATGGGGTCCTGTGCAGTACTGACATATGGGGGTCCTGTGCAGTACTGACATATGGGGTCCTGTGCAGTACTGACATATGGGGGGTCCTGTGCAGTACTAAGGAGTACGGCTTGCTGAGCTCCTTGTATGCATTACGCATATGATTTGAAGAGTGCTTCATGTTTTGACAAAATGCACATTACGAGAAAAATTAGATTTGCTGTCACATGTTGCATCATTATAACTAAGGAAATACATACACATGGAAAAAGACAAAAGCAGGCATACACATAGCAAAGAAAAATAAACATACTTATTGATATGTAGATAGATATACTGTACATAAAGGTATATATATAGTCATGTAAATACGAAGACAGTAAAGGATTGTGATAGGGGTGGATGCATCAGAATGTTAAGTTGGTGATAAAGACACTATGAAAGAGGAAGTGGTGGGTATACAGAAACAGAGATTAGGCAGACAAATGTTGATTACTGAGAGAGAGAGGGGGGGGGGAGAGGAGAGGGGGGGGGGGGAGAGGAGAGGGGGGGGAGAGGAGGGGGGGGAGAGGAGAGGGAGGGGGGGGGAGAGGAGAGGGAGGGGGGGGGGAGAGGAGAGGGAGGGGGGGGGAGAGGAGAGGGAGGGGGGGGGGAGAGGAGAGGGAGGGGGGGAGAGGAGAGAGAGGGAGAGGAGAGGAGAGGGAGAGAGAGGGAGAGGAGAGGGAGAGAGGGGGAGAGGAGAGAGAGAGAGAGAGAGAGAGAGAGGGGGAGAGGAGAGAGAGAGAGAGAGAGAGAGAGAGGGGGAGAGGAGAGAGAGAGAGAGAGGGGGAGAGGAGAGAGAGAGAGAGAGGGGGAGAGGAGAGAGAGAGAGAGAGGGGGAGAGGAGAGAGAGAGAGAGAGGGGGAGAGGAGAGAGAGAGAGAGAGGGGGAGAGGAGAGAGAGAGAGAGAGGGGGAGAGGAGAGAGAGAGAGAGAGGGGGGGGAGAGAGAGAGAGAGAGAGAGAGAGAGAGAGAGAGAGAGAGAGAGAGAGAGAGAGAGAGAGAGAGAGAGAGAGAGAGAGAGAGAGAGAGAGAGAGAGAGAGAGAGAGGGAGGGAGGGAGGGAGGGAGAGGAGAGAGAGGGAGAGGAGAGAGAGGGAGAGGAGAGAGAGGGAGAGGAGAGAGAGGGAGAGGAGGGAGAGGGAGAGGAGAGAGAGAGAGAGGGAGAGGAGAGAGAGAGGGGGGGAAAGAGAGGGAGAGGAGAGAGAGAGGGGGGGAAAGAGAGGGAGAGGGAGAGAGAAGAGAGAGAGGGGGAGAGGAAGGGAGAGAAAGAGAGGGGGGGGGGAGAGAAAGAGAGGGAGGGGGAGAGAGGAGGGGTGGGGGGAGGAAAGGACAGAGGTTGAAAGTTCATAAATTAAAGAATTACATGTGGGGGCTTCATCATGGTCACCTGATGGAACTATAGGCTAGGGTAGAGCAACCAGAGCACACAACTGCCTCTATGCCAGCAATTTTGGCAGGGCCTCCAGGTTCATAGCCAAGGTAAAGTGAAATTATGTGTGTGTGAACAGCACTGCAGGAAGCAAATGATCTTTTCTGGATTTCTAAAAACTGACTTCTAATAAAGTTATCTTTGTTGCTACTGTTAAAAGGCAGTCTTTCTTGACAAGACGAGTAGCCCGCCAAACACACATCGAAACTACGACATTGGTACAACGTTCGAACAAGTTTTAACACCACCTAACCAGTTATAACAACCAATATAGCAAGTTGTAACAACGTTCTAATAAGTCATAAACACGTTAAGTCAAGATGTAACAACTTTATTACAAGTTGTAACAAGAGGAAAATAGAGACAGTCACGGTTTGTGTTTCCAGGGAGATTACCTTAGCATGGGGCCCAGTTGGGAACAATTTGTCCAATTTGTCCATATATGTTTATATGTATGTACAAACACACACAATCTTATATCCATACACTTTACATTTTGTTGAGGATTGATTTGGTTAATTTGTTTTGTGAGGAATTTATTACAACATAGCGTTAATATTAGACCTAAATGTTTAGCATTGAGGTATTTAAATAATTTACAGATATTTTAAGTGAATTTGTTTACATTTTAAAGGACTACTGTATTTGTAGTTGTATGTGCTCTGAATTTATCTTGGCAAGTTCATATTCTTCTAAATAGTTCCAGTAATTGTAAGTGAGCTTGAATTATTGCATGGTATTTTAAGTATTGAAATATAGTACATGAATATTCAAATGTTCTGTATTGCATGCATTTACATATTAACGTTACTGTACTGTATTTAAAATGTACGTGTTTGAAGCCTTGATGGTACTGAAGGAACAAGACCAAGTATTCGTATCTTTTTGTTTAGATTATTATATAAATTTGCTGGGATACTGAATTAGGGTTATTGTACTCAAACACCCTAATGTGATAAACCGTATCTTGTGTTTGTGTAATGACTTTTGCATCAATAATTTGGTCAAATGTAGAATTGTAAAATTTTACTATTTTCACAAGAGTATATCTTGAGGTTATCTTGAGATGATTTCGAGGCTTTAGTGTCCCCACGGCCCGGTCTTCGACCAGGCCTCCACCCCCAGGAAGCAGCCGTGACAGCTGACTAACACCCAGGTACCTATTTTACTGCTAGGTAACAGGGGCATAGGGTGAAAGAAACTCTGCCCATTGTTTCTCGCCGGCGCCCGGGATCGAACCCGGGACCACAGGATCACATGTCCAGGGTGCTGTCCGCTCGGCCGACCGGCTCCCTTACATAGGGTACATAAGCTGTCATAATTAATTCTAACAAGTCTTCTGGTTAATGTATTACAGTGCACGTTATCACTGTATTTGCTAAATTCAGTTGGTATAAATTATATCATTTTTTTTTACTTTTTACTACAATATGTACAGCACAAAGAATAGTTAAAATGTCAAATCAAAACATACTTGGGTCATAATATTGCAGCTAAAGTACTGTTTTTTTTATTAACCTCTCCTCATTGTCTGCACATGAACTGGCTGTAATGAATTGTCACTCTTTATGTTAATCAAAACAGTTGTTTAAATACTGCATGTGACATCTTTTATTGCTAACACTCGTGACAAAACAGGCCGTTACCCAAAGGTGGAAATGCTCGTGCTTCCAAGAAACGCCACTACAATGATGGGATTTTTGTCCTCTACCCAACACAAGAGAAATTCCTTAATAACGTTAGTAATAACTTTACAGAAAAGGTTATAACGTAATGTGTGCCCTGTATTTTAATAGTTTTGGCTCCACATTTGAAACAAATGTTTGAAAGGGATAAAATATACTCAAATATATTTAAATGCAGTAAAAAAAAAACTCTTAATAGTGACTTACATTAAAATAGTAAAAAATTACAGTAAAATAGGTACCTGGGTGTTAGTCAGCTTCCTGGGGGTGGAGGCCTGGTCGAGGACCGGGCCGCGTGGACACTAAAGCCCCGAAATCATCTCAAGAAGAGAAGAAGATACATTAGTTAAATGGTATTCCCTGTAACCAGAAACTTCTAGTCTGTTAGATAAACACTCCTAGTACGGTGAGACTTCGTTATACCGTACTATGTTTTACTCGTGCAAGATTAAAATCTTATGCAATGAAGACAAGTCTTACTGTTTCTCAAATGCTTTTCCAGTAAAAATAGTTTAGAACAGAAGTTACAAAAGACTTTACATTCTCTGATTATTTGTGTATGATGAGAATGAAACGAAAGCCAAGGCTAAATAAACAGTACTGTGTTGAATTAGAGATATATACAAGAGTTGTTACATTCTTGTACAGCCACTAGTACGCGTAGCGTTTCGGGCAGGTCCCTGGAATACGATCCCCGCCGCGAAGAATCGTCGTTACAACCAAGTACACATTTTACTGTTGAGTTAAACAGGGGCTACAGTTAAGGATTGGCACCCAGTAAATCCTCCCTGGCCAGGATACGAACCCATGGCAAAGCGCTCGTGGATACTTTACATGGGCCAGCCTTTGTGACAAGTAGAATGTGACGTGTTATCAGTAAAGTTATTAGGTACTTGGTATTACGTCTTGTACCAGTATCATCTATGATAGGTGTATTAGTAGTAGTAGTAGGCATCCATCAGTCTCGGGAGACTATGGAGTTGCGCTCTGGTTGTCGGTCTGGAGTGGCCTCACCAGGGCGCAAAGTCAGGGTAGGTTGATTAGGTATTTATTTGGTGGCAGATAACAATGCAAAATCAAAAGACATTTTAATTTGATGTGCCTTTTTTGGTCTGAGGAAAGCATGCTCATTACCATAACCTTGTTGGTTGCATGCTCCTAATATGGTTGCCCTTTAAGTAGAGGTAGGTGTATCCGTGAGTTTGTAGTAATGGTTGAGGTGGTGCTCATTTTGGATGGTAAGTAACAACAATATGGTAGTTTAAATTGTGTTATATTTACAGTAGTTATGCCAGATTGTTGCACTCTTTTTTTTTTATATTACAGTTTTAAGTTTTCTTTAGAATTTTTTAATTTGTTTATTTCTAGTTTAAGATGCATCAGATGCCAGAATAGTGGCAAGAAGTTGTTTGAACTTTATGCTTTTCTCAATCCTCTTGTCTTGAGGTTTTCACCTTTCCTTCTCTGGCAACAACCCCTTTTATAATTTTTTTATTCCTTTACATTTCCTTGACAACCATAATTTTTTTGAGGACTGGCTTCTCAATGTAGGCAAGTGGCACCTGCTGTACTTCACTGTTGGCTAAAGTAACACACAATTTTCCAGCAAATATTTGATCATGAGAGTACGGTTACCAAAACTTCAAATTGATTAGTAGTAGTAAATTATTTGTGCAAGTTGGTGTGTGCTGCTTTACTTTTCAAACAGGGTAAGGTTTCACAATTTAAACTAGTTTGGGTAAATTTTGTTTATGCTGATGTGGACACGCTGGACTTGTGATCCTGTGGTCCTGGGTTCGATCCCAGGTGCCGGCGAGAAACAATGGGCAGAAGTTCTTTCACCCTATGCCCCCTGTTACCTAGCAGTAAAATAGGTACCTGGGTGTTAGTCAGCTGTCACGGGCTGCTTCCTGGGGGTGCAGGCCTGGTCGAGGACCGGGCCGCAGGAACACTAAATAGCCCCGAAATCATCTCGAGATAACCTCAAGATGTGGCCCCAAGTCCCATCAGCATGTAGTGCAAACAGCCTAACATCCCCTACAGTATAGGGGTGGGTGGGGATTGGGCAGAAATCCATCTTCTCTATTTCTTCACCACTAAGGGTATAAATGGTTTCAGCTATAGGATTTCTTTTCTCCTTTGACTCTAGAAAACAAAGGTTGACACATGGCTTTGCGCAATGTTTGTGATTAGATAGGAAAATATGTTGGAAGTTTATGGTGAAAGCGTGTTCGTTATGCTTCGTTTATGGGAGACAAAGTTGAGAGAAAGGGAGAATGAATGGGTTGGTGTGAGGATTTTAATGATATGGAAGAAAGTAAATGTAATTGGTGAACAGCAAAAGCTTTAATAATATTATTTTTTTTTTTTTTTTGAGATATATACAAGAGTTGTTACATTCTTGTACAGCCACTAGTACGCGTAGCGTTTCGGGCAGGTCCCTGGAATACGATCACCTGCCGCGAAGAATCGTTTTTTCATCCAAGTACGCATTTTACTGTTGCGTTAAACAGAGGCTACAGTTAAGGAATTGCGCCCAGTAAATCCTCCCCGGCCAGGATACGAACCCATGACATAGCGCTCGCGGAACGCCAGGCGAGTGTCTTACCACTACACCACGGAGACTGATATTGTGATGGGGTTTCATGGTGTTCAGTGAATACGTGACACTGGGTTTTGACTGAAGGATAAAAAACAAAGAAAAGTTTCATATTATTAATGTGTATCTTAAGAAATTTGATATACATAAATATACATGTTATCGAGTTCAAGATGAAAGGTAGATCAAATCTCGTAGCATGTTTGCTCAGTAAGAGGTATAGAGGAATAGAAGAGGTGAGAAACGATGGGCAGAGTTTCTTTCACCCCTATGCCCCTGTTACCTAGCAGTAAATAGGTACCTGGGTGTTAGTCAGCTGTCACGGGCTGCTTCCTGGGGGTGGAGGCCTGTCGAGGACTGGGCCGCGGGGACATTAAAGCCCCGAAATTGTCTCAAGTTAACCCCAAGATAACCTCGAGGATATTGATCTAGACTTCTTTTAAAGGTCAAATGTATCACATAGAAGGAGCAATGGCTTCAAGCTCAACAAGCTACAGTGTAGGACAGAAAATGGGAGAAGCTTTTTTACCCATAGGGGTTAAACACCAGATTGGTTTTATACTGCTCATTTGTCACATCAATATGCTTTATATGGTAGCTAATCACAGAGCATTTCTGATCTAGATAATTTCTTGGAATTCTTGAGTAAATTTATTCCCTTATTAGATTTGGATTTTTTTTAACAAATTGAGATTCAGGCCTATCATAAAGAAGTTAGATATCTCTAGGACTTTAATATCTGGGAGCCAGATAGTCAAACTTTCATTGTACGACGTTTGCTCTGAACTAGCTAGAGGGGTAGGCATGTGAGAGGTTGTGTGAGCATGGCCTTAATGCACTTTAAGATAGTATACGGCAAGCTGAATAAATTTGCTGAAGGTATGCTAAGGGTCTGTGCTGCCTCTTAATATCCACGGTGATGGGTTGGCGTATGCCTTTCCATTGGAGACTTTCAGCGCCGTGGAGAGGGGGGACCTGCTGCCTGGGTAACAGCTTCTCCCCTGAATCAACCTACCCTAGCTTTGCGCCCTGGTGAGGCCACTCTAGACCGACAACCAGAGCGCAGACCGACAACCAGAGCGCAACTCCATAGTCTCCTGAGACTGATGGATGCCTACTATGTGATGGGTTGTCTGGTCCGGTAGCCTTAGTTTCGTCTTGTGATGGTAGTACTTGGTACAGTACATGAATGGTAGTACTTACTTCCTCTACCATCACCTCAATATTTGACAGTCTCATCTAGGGTCTGGGTCTCGTATAGGGTCATCTAGGGAAGGGCCTGACAGCTGAGTGGACAACACTTCTGATTCGTTGTTCTGAAGTTCCGAGTTCGATCCTCGGTGGAGGCAGAAACAAATTCTGCTGATTTTCTTTCACCCTGATGTTGCCTTTTCATCTAGCAGTAAATAGGTACCTGGGAGCTGGACAGCTGCTACGGACTGCTTCCTGGGGTGTGTAACAAAAATTAGGCCCGGTCAAGGACCAGGCCTCGGGGATGCTAAGCCTGAAATCATCTCAAGAGTTAGGGTTATCTCATCTCTAACATTAGGAGATGCTCAGGCTCAGTTGTGAACACTCCATGGAAACTGTCATTTAGTACCTCATAAATTTATACCCCTTTCATTTTATGTAGTCTTATCACTGTATTTGTGCGTACTTGCCTAATTATACTCTAATTGTGCTCGTGGGGATTAAGCTTTAACTCTTTGGTCCTACCTCAGAACTATCAATCAACTGGTGTATGTGTACACATATATACAGACACACACACTGCCTCATGCATAGAAGTGTGTTAGAACAATAAGATAAAGATAACGAACCTGATTAGTATACACTTTGAGACTAGATGGAATTAGGAATGGTGATACCATTGAAGATGTTCATACAAGTTGGTGAATTGTTAGATTTAAGAGTGCATGATAAACGAAATGATGTAAGAGACATATCGAGTTGAGTTGAGTGAATTTAAGAGTAGGAGACAGGAAGAAAAATGACAGGTGAATGATAGAGAGGATGTTGAGATAAGGTATGAATAATACCTAAGTGGTAAGAGAACAATGGTGAATGAAACCAGTTTGTTAGAAGGGAGAAAGTGTTAAATAAAAGGGTCCTTGTCAACTTACAAGGGTCACTTTACGTATGTCTAGTAAGCATTAGAGATGCTTCTGCTACTGTTGATAATTAAACCCAAGTGTGGTAATGCTGGTACTCTGTAATACTGACGAGTTTGAAAAGTACTGAGTAGATGTGTCACTTGCAATGTCTTCAAATCATTCTCTATATTACTTTTACTTTTTGACATTGGCCTTCCCGCTCAGTGCAATTGAAAAATAGGGTAATAATGTATGTATGTAAATGTATGATTTGTCTATCAGTATTATCTATCTGCCCATATAGTACCTATATCTATTGACATTGTCCCATACCTAGTTGATACCTGGTTGATGGGGTTCTGGGAGTTGTTTTACTCCCCAAGCCTGACCCGAGGCCAGGCTTGACTTGTGAGAGTTTGGTCCACCAGGCTGTTGCTTGGAGCGGCCTGCAGCCCCACATACCCACCACAGCCCGGTTGGTCCGGCACTCCTTGGAGGAATAAATCTAGTTTCCTCTTGAAGACGTTCACGGTTGTTCCAAGCTAAATGGGGTACAGCAGATGCACCACACCTATCCCAACAATTTGTACAAGGCTTGAAATTTTGGAAGGTGTAAAGTTTGAATCAGTATCAGGTTGTATTTAATTGGTTGTGGATGTTATTAACAATACCAAATAATACTCACTGTTTCAAACTTCTACAATAAGAATTCTGTTATTGTGTTCAATAATATTCTCCAATATTTAGTCAGTTAACTAATTATTTGATAGACAGAGGTTTCTTAGATTCTTCTGTTGTTAACTTGGGGTTTAATAAAGGCTGTGACTACAATGGTTACTTTGAAGTTGGACATAATTTGAATACTTAATATAAGAATGATTTAGTGTTGGTAATGTTTAATGTTTTAAGAAGTCATAATTATAAAAAGATTTGAAAACTAAAATTTGTAATCACGCATTATTCCTAGAATTGTGCAGGCTATTAAATTTCATTTATATATCTGGATCTGTGAATCTAGGTCAATGATCTAGGATTCTTCCAGGTATTTCAAATTGACATCTAATAGTAATTTGTTAACAGTATGTGAAAATGGCCCCAGAGTAACCATAACTTCACATGCAGGCGATGAGTCACAATAACGTGGCTAAAGTATGTTGACCAGACCACACACTGGAAGGTGAAGGGACGACGACGTTTCGGTCCGTCCTGGACCATTCTCAAGTCAATCGACTTGAGAATGGTCCAGGACGGACCGAAACGTCGTCGTCCCTTCACCTTCTAGTGTGTGGTCTGGTCAACCTAACTTCACATCATTCACCTAAGATATGCATTGCATGCTCAGCTCTAATTTTGCTGTGTGGTGCTGCTTTCATGTCCAGGCTACAAGAGTTTGGAGGATCGTAAGGAGAATCGAGAATCTGCATGGCGTAAACCTGGTTGGGACGAGGTTGTTGCCTACACTGTTCCCCTCATAAAGGAGTACTACTCTCGTATCCTCCTCCCCACCTCCTTCAGCCCCACACATTAGGTCAGCCAATGCCAAGACCCATTTGAAGTGGTCACCTAATGTAAGGTTGAAGAAAGTAAGGTTTGCACTGGCTGTAATTAAGCCTTGTCATGTTATTTTAGTACTGTTCAGTACTTTATATTTTAGTTTTTTAAGTTTTATTAGTATTATTATTTTAAGATTTAGGAGCAGTACTGGTAATGATTTTCTTTTATAATTTTTGTTCTTGAATTTGTCTACTACTTGAAGTATTTCCACAAATTGGATTATATTGGAAACATGCATATAGCCACTTGAGTGCTAAAGGAATGAACATCATCCAATTCAGAGTCTTAAAAAAATATTAAATAGGGGAGTAGTTTAAATAGTGTTGTAAACATTACTCACTCGTATATTTTTTCAGCATTATTTTCTCCTATATCTTCATTCTCGCTGCTGGTGTTAGCTATGGGATTACTCCCATAGAGGCGTGGTCGGAGATCGGGCCGCGAGGCTGTTGATCCCCGGAAGCTACACAAGGGAGAGCCAGGAGGGGTGTCTATCTTAATGCATTACAAGTGCATATGGTTTACTCATCTTTATTCTGGCTTTCTAAATGAGAGAACATAAATTTAAATCCTGAGCAGCGTGGAACAGTTTGGACACCGTTCACTGCATTTATCAAGTGCACCCGGTGATAATTGTGTACCGAGATGGAAAATGGTTATGGTTTGGAACTAACATGACCTGTTGTAGTAAATAAGTCTTTAACCTGTAAAATACAGTTAAGCTATAGAGCTGCCGTCTGTGCTCTTCAAATGTATTAAACGTAGAAAAAATACAATTAAAATGCTTATACATAAGAAAATTGGTTTATAGGCATGCTATGGCATACAACCCAAGTAACTTTTTTTTAATCTGGAACTTTGGCATATAAGAGCATACCTTGCCTCTTGTCTTTCTGTATGTTACTCATATCAGTTATATCCTTGTTGAATGTCCTGACTTCCAGGACGAGCATGTGTCTTGTTTTCCGACTGTCCTTCGCGGTCGCTTGTCCCTCGATAGAATTCTTGGCGATTCGGATACTTTTGATATCGTTCGCCTTATGCGTTTTTGTTCTCGTATTGGCATCCTTGGTGATATTTAGCACCTTCTGATTATCCCGCACATTTGATGGTGCTACATAGCCTTCCCGGTTTGGTGCCTTCTTTTGATAATTACTTACTTATCACAGACTTTATAACATAGGATAAAAAGCCCACAATTATGTATTTATGTATTTTATGTAAAAATTTGAACTACATCTTTTGTACTCATGAGTGCCTTATCAAGGTCTGAGTATACAATTTAGACAAAACCTGATCACAACTACAGTACTAATATGGTTGTTACGTACCGAGGATTAGGTCCTCTTATTGTTGTTGACCTCTTGATCATGTCTGTATTCTCAGACATGAGAATACGTATCATCCTGATCTGTATTCTTTGAATACAGATCAAAATCTGTGTTCTCTTGAGCGCAGGCAGGAGAGATACATAATAATTTACACATGGAAAATATTAGAGGGGCTGGTCCCAAACCTGTACACAGAAATAACACCACATGAGACCAGGAGGCATGGCAGGATGTGCAGAATACCCCCGTTGAAAAGCAGAGGTGCAACAGGTACTCTGAGAGAGAACTCTATCAACATCAGAGGCCCGAGACTGTTCAACACGCTTCCACTACACATAAGGGACATAACTGGCAGACCCCTCATAGTGTTCAAGAGAGAACTGGATAAGCACCTCCAAAGGATACCTGATCAACCAGGCTGTGACTCATACGTCAGGCTGCGAGCAGCCACGTCCAACAGCCTGGTTGATCAGTCCAGCAACCAAGAGGCCTGGTCGACGACCGGGCCGCGGGAACACTAAGCCCCGGAAGCACCTCAAGGTAACCTCAAGGTAAGGCAAGGTATGTCGCCTACATTCCCGACTGTCAATGTTCCCGAGGGGATGCCTTCTAGGAAATTATGATCAGTTGTCCTTTGTCTTGGTGGGATTCTGAGAAATGGAGTTGTTATTAATAAAGGCATCTCTCCGGATGCTATCGCTCATAACTCCCCTCCATACCCAAAGGAAGAGTGGCTATTGAGACTACTTGGATTCATCCATCTATTCAAATAGATTAATCTTAAGCACTGTAGCCCCATTAACCACTCTCCTTTGGGTATGGAGAAAGTTATGAGGGTATCTTGAGTATAGGAATTCTGTAATCTCCTTTGTATGTTAGTGGTCTTTCTGGCTTGGTAATTAATGTGATAGTGGCATTCTTGAAGTAAATGGGGTATATTCCGGATGTAAGAGCCATGTTTAATATTTGAGTATATTGATAGATTGCCATCACTGGAAGATTTATCAATGCCAGTTTATTTTGCAAATCCCGTGTGCCTTGTTCCTGAAACCTCAAATTGTTTTCCTTATTTCCTAAGGGTTCTTTCATGAAAGGTGTTTCCTCAGTTGAGGTTCCCCTCTTTTTAACTTATTTTTTTTTTTCGTCCTTCCAGACCTTTCATGGGTTTCTGTGATCTATTTGGATTTGGCTTATTAGATCTTTTCATTTGTTGGTGTTTTCTGTTTGGCATAAACCTTGCAGCTCTCCTGAGCCGGGGAGCCGGTCGGCTGAGCGGACAGCACACTGGACTTGTGATCCTGTGGTCCTGGGTTCGATACCAGGCGCCGGCGAGAAACAATGGGCAGAGTTTCTTTCACCCTATGCTCCTGTTACCTAGCAGTAAAATAGGTACCTGGGTGTTAGTCAGCTGTCACGGGCTGCTGCCTGGGGGTGGAGGCCTGGTCGAGGACCTGGCCGCGGGGACACTAAAAAAACCCTGAAATCATCTCAAGATAACTTCAAGATAACCTCCCTGAAGCTCCCTCTACAGTCTTTTGTACTTTTCTCTCTATCCATTATGTGGTATAATTTGTAGCATATTGTTATATTTGGTTTGTAATATTTGAAGGCCAGCAGATGGTGGTGGGTGTGGGAGTATGTGTGGGGAGCTGTACTCACCTAGTTGTACTTGCGAGGGTTGAGCTTCGGCTCTTTGGTCCCACCTCTAAACTGTCAATCAACTGGTGTACAGATTCCTGAGCCTATTGGGCTCTTATCATATCTATATTTGGGACTGTGTATGGAATCTGCCTATTTAAACAAAATTGAAAATTTCACAATTTCACATTAAGTTAACAATACACACAAATCACAATAAAAAAACCCACTAAGAAAGCTTAGGAGAAGCTTGGGGATCCTAGTGAGGGCAGTAGCACTCCACGTTGCAATTCTTGACCATGTTGTGGTACAGTTGACTAAGGCGCATCTGGGAACATCCCGTGTGTAGGTTCGAACCCTCATCACGGCCCTTGTGGATTTGTTTTTAATTCACAAATTTAATATTTCACCAATTTTTATCTTATATGCCATTCTGAGCCCATAATGAATAACGTTCATTTTCATAAATAAAACTAAACTATAGTTTGAGAGTATAGTTTACTGTAAAAAAAATAGTCAATGTGGCCCTCAAAATATTTGCAAAATATAGTTGCAACAAAGATATAACTCCTAAAATTATGGGTTTATGAATAAACAGTGTTTATGACGCCTTAGAACTAAGAACATTGCACTTATGTTTATATGAACATGTTTGCTGTTGATGCTAAGATTATAGGGAAGATAAGAAACTTAGAAGACCTGGACAAAATAAGTATATGGAGCATCACTTGGCAAATGGAAATTAAAGTGAATAAATGCCATGTTATGGAATGCGGAATAGAAGAAAATAGACCCCACGCAACCTATAAATTATGTGAGAAATCTTTAAAGAATTCTGATAAAGAAAGTAACAAACTGCGTACTCTTAAGCGTAGTGTGTCCCTGTGGCCTTCCTCCTACCACCGTAGCCTGTGGTGGGAAACAGCTCTGGCAAGGTTGCGTATTGGCCATACGCGCCTAACTCACGGACACTTAATGGAGCCCCGCCCTGCTCCTTATTGTCCTAACTGCATTGTCCCTCTTACAATTGTGCTGAATGTCCTGACTTCCAGGACGAGCGTGTCTTGCTTTCCGACCCTCCCTCCCCCCCCCCCCCACTGTCACTTGTCCCTCGATTGAATTCTTGGTGAATCGGACACTTTTGATATCGTTCGCCTTATGCGTTTCTGTTCTCATATTGGCATCCTCAGTAATATTTAGCGCCCTCTGATTATTCCGCACATTTGATGGTGCTACTTAGCCTTCTCGGCTTGGTGCCTTCTTTGATAATTACTTACTGATAAAGAAAGAGATTAGGGGTGGTTCTAGATAGAAAATTATCACCTGAAGATCACATAAAGAACATCTGTACAAGGAGCCTAGGCTACACTTTCTAACTTCAGAATGGCTTTTAAATACATGGATGGCGAAATAATAGAGATTGTTCACGACCTTTGTTAGACTAAAGCTGGAATATGCAGCAGTTGTATGGTACCCATATCTTAAGAAACACATCAACAAACTGGAAAAGGTGCAGACATATGCCACTAAGTGGCTCCTAAGAACTGAAGGAGAAGAGTTATGAGAAGAGGTTAGAGGCAATAAATATGCCAAAACTAGAAGATAAAAGAAAAAGATGCGATATGATCACTACGTACAAAATAATAACAGGAATTGATAAAATTGATATGGAAGAATTCCTGAAACCTGGAACTTCAAAAACAAGAGGTCATAGATTTAAACTAACTTAACACTTTCGCTCACCCCGCGCGCCACCCCTCGACAGGGCGATATGGGCCCCAGCGTGTCACGGAAGCGCGCGTTAATTCCAAAAAGTGTATACTCTCCAACTTTGTCACCTCAATTCTCCTTCTACGAGATTAAATTTGGTATCATTGTGTTCGCAATAAAATTCTCTACAGCACTAAATGCATATAAACTCCAAAAGCCCGGCTAATTACCCGCAGCAAACAGAGAAAGTGCGAACGAGTTACCCGGGAGCGCGCAAACGGGATAAAATGTTTTCACTATTTTCACTCTGGTCACCACAATTTTTGTCCTAGGTCTTTCATTTTGGTCTCAATGGGTTCGTAATAAAATTCTCTAGAGGAACATTAGCATATAAAAAAAAAAACCTGGTCACGCTCCAACCGCCGTCGAGTTGAAGACGGGCCACGCGTTAGCCGTGAGTGAGTGCTCAGAGGCCTTCCTGCTACACTCCAAATTCCCACCCTTTTCAAGCCTTTCTTTCGCAATTTTCTTCCTGGAAGGGCCTTGTTCATGATTACTATCCATCGTGGAGTAAGCGTAGATAGTTTCTAAAGCTGCAGTAAGAAATATAGCTACGGGAAATAGCCGAAATGTTCACACGTTTGAGATGCGAGGGGAGGCGACATTGGTCACAACAGTGGAGCAAAGACAATGGGCCCACGGCATGTGCCAAGCCGCCTGAGGACCATGAGGCTCAACAAAGAAAATGGGAAGACATCGGCGCACATTTTAAAACCAGTCCCCAAAAAATCGGATAAAAACCTGATTTTTGGCGAATTTTTAAAGTGGATGACGCAATGCTGCGTCATCCCCGAGCGAAAGTGTTAACAAAGCTGCCGAAGAAATACAAGAAAATTCACTTTCACAGAGTGGTAGACTATTGGAACTAGTTAGGTGGCCAAAATGGGGCTACCTAACCCTATTTCAAGCTGGGTATTGATTCCATTTTTGTGTCTTTTGGTCTCTGGCCTTCTCCCAATTTCTGTTGAACCAATCTTGTTTCCTAGTTCTGCATCTCTACTTTGGAATAATTTTTTTGTGCCGTTATCATATATTTCACGAAACTTGACATACATCTCATTTACTTCATGTCCTAATAGCAAGTCTTTCCAGTCAAATTCCTTAAAGAAATGTCGGAGTTCCCCATAACAACCTCTTCTGAAATCAGGCTTTTCAACTGCTTCAATCTCATTTTCTTCCGGATTATAATGCATTACATACTTTATTCCCAAAAAGACATGGTCACTTTTACCCAAGGGAGGGAGGTACTGAATGTCAAATATCTCTTCCTCTTTCCTGATAAATATCAAATCCAGCATGGAGGGAACATCCCCTTCCCTCATCGTCGTAGCTTGTTTAACATGTTGAAACATGAATGTTTACAAAATAAGGTTTGCGAATCTACAAGTCCAAAAATCCTCTGTTCTAGCTTCATATGCCTCCCAGTCTATGGCTTTCAAGTTAAAGTCGCCGTCTACCAACAGGCGTGATCTATCGTTATCCGCTCTCACTATACTCTCATTATTGTTATAAGCCCCTCTCGTTTATTATCCAGCTCCTCCTTTGACCATGTGTTGCATGGCAGTGGACTATATGCATTTATGATCGTTAGTTTATCATCCTGGTTGCAGGTATCTAGTGCTATTATGTCAACTTCTCGTGGATTGGCTATCATTATTTCACTTACCTTTAGGTGTTCTTTCACCAGCACAGCAATGCCACCGCCTTTCCTAATTTTTATGTCCCATCTCCAGACTGTGTGGCCCCTTGGTAATATGACCTCATTTAAAATAGCATCTTCAAGTTTTGTCTCTGAGTGCAACAATGTCTGGTGTCTGCAGCTGTATTACATCACTTAACTCCAGTATCTTTGATCTCACTCCATCTTGAGAGTGATGGGGCCTCGATGGAAAGAGGATGGAAAGATGGATGGAAAGGGGCCTCGTAGCCTGGTATATAGCGCGCAGGACTCGTAATTCTGTGGCGCGGGTTCGATTCCCGCACGAAGCAGAAACAAATGGGCAAAGTTTCTTTCACCCTAAATGCCCCTGTTACCTAGCAGTAAATAGGTACCTGGGAGTTAGTCAGCTGTCACGGGCTGCTTCCTGGGGGTGGAGGCCTGGTCGAGGACCGGGCCGCGGGGACACTTAAGCCCCGAAATCATCTCAAGATAACCTCAAGAGAAGAAAATCTATGATGGTCTATGTAATCTTCAGGAACGTGTGTGTGTGTGTGTGTGTGTAATTACCTAAGTGTAATTACCTAAGTGTAGTTACAGGATGAGAGCTACGCTCGTGGTGTCCCGTCTTCCCAGCACTCTTTGTCATATAACGCTTTGAAACCACTGACGAAACTGGTGTGTGTGTGTGTGTGTGTGTGTGTGTGGAGGCCAATATAATACATTGTGTTGCATTATTTTGGTCATATTAAACTCTGGTTCCACCTTGTGGAGCTTCTGTATTAATTCATTCCATCCTGACAGTGGCTGAGGGGGGAGGAGGGGAATGGGAGGTGTTGGGTGTTAGGGAGGAAGGGGAATAGTGAAGAGGGTGTGGGGATGGTGGACAGTGGGGGGGGAGATGGGAGGGACCGGGTATGGTAGATAGGCAACCCAGCCAGCCAGTCCATGAATGTTCTAGTATTTTAGGCCAGTGTGGCAGGCTTTGTCAAAGCAATGAGATGCATCTCTGAACACACTTCATTGCCAGAAACTCTTGGCCGCCTGCCTGCCTGCCCACCACTCTTGGCTGTTTTTCATCCACTAGCCCGCCTATGATTGACATCCAACGCCACCCATAAACCATCCATAAAACTGCATATAAATGCTGTTCTGTATACATTATCCCCAATACAATGAGAATTTTTTTTTTCTGGCAGCCTATGTATCATGCCTAGGGAAGGCAAATCCCAACCCTGTCAAACTGCCCAGACAAGTGGGGTTTTCCGAGTGATTCTACCTCATGCCATTCAGTTACTGAAAGGTCTTCTTTCCTTAAATTTTTTGTTTAATATAAACAGATAATTTTTTAACAAAGACCATGTCTAGTAGCAGCATAATTTGATAATGCTGCTATGAGTGATTGAATTTTGTGAAAATGGCTGTTTCTTTTTTACATTCCTGGGAAGAAACTCGGCTAACTTGAAAATATGAAAGAAACTCAATTGGGGGTGTGCTCCTATGATTCGAATTAGTGTGTAGTCAATACATCACTAGCACCTCAGACAATTCCAACACCCTGTGACTACTCTCCCTATTCCTTCACCTGAATCCACCTTACACCCCACACAAAGGTCTTCCCCCTTGAACTCACAAGACAGTTCATGATTTCCTGGGAGTATATGGCAGGCTATGCGGTGGGTTCGTCTCCTCCAAGTGCCATTTTCCAACGTCATTCCACCTGCTCCCCAGTGGTTCATTGTTTATATCATGGGGAGGGTTGCTTTGGTCCTTTCCTCTTAGTAACTGGACTCTGTGAGTAGCTTTTTGGGATTCTTGTTTGGATAGAGAGCCAGTGAAGAGTAGTGCCAAAGGAACAATCAGAGAACACTGTATGAACATCAGAGGTCCAAGGTTGTTCAGTATCCTCCCAGCAAGCATAACAAATATTGCCAGAACAAAAGTGGAAGTCCTCAAGAAAAAACTCGACAGTTTTCTGCAAGAAATGTAGGGCCAACTGGACTGACGTGAATGTGGGCCTGCGGGCCACTCCAAGTAACAGTCGTGCCGCCACTTCAAACAGTTTAGCTCTCCATGTTTCCTCACCTCTATGTGGTTCCCAATCTATCCTTTTGTGATTGAAGTCCCCCATGATGTGTTGCTTCCTTTCTGGGGGTTTGTTTCTTTAGCGAGGCTTAATGGAGCGCCGCCCTTCTCCTTATTGTCCAAATTACATTGTCACTCTCATGGTCGTGCATATCCTTGTTGAATGTCCTGACTTCCAGGACGAGCATGTGTCTTACTCTCCGACCGTCCCTAGCGGTCGGGCGCTTGTCCCTCAATAGAATTCTTGGTGAATCGGATTCTTTTGATATCGTTCGCCTTATGCGTTTCTGTTCTCGTATTAGCATCCTTGGTGATATTTAGCGCCCTCTGATTATTCCGCATATTTGATGGTGCTACATAACCTTCCCGGTTTGGTGCCTTCTTTTGATAATTACTTTTTCAGCAAGGGTTATCATGAATTCCCTGCTTCCTGTGCCTCTGAGGGGCCAGGTTTTGACCTCTGGCCTCCTGCAGGTTTTTAAGGAACAGCTAGGGCTGATGTGACTTCAAGGTGGGAAGCATCTCAATGCTGCTAGCTACAGGGGGGGGCCACCAATGCACCCCAGTCCTTTCAAGATAAGAGGCATTTCATTACAATACTGTTATTCAAATAAATTCATTTATATTTACCAAATGTTTTGCTGAGCTTGTTCCATATTATTATTCAAACAAGATTGTTTGTGATGTTATTCTAGGGCATCTAGAGCTCCTGTGAGGCACATGAACCAATCATGTGTTTTTCTTGTTTGCGAGTGCTGTCTCCTCTCATTGTTTCAGTATTTCCACTGGCTAGCTCTTGATATTTCATTTTCTGTGAGTTAAAGCTATGCTGTGTAGCAAGAGTAATGTGGGTACATCAGACAAGGGCAAGAGAGCTTGCCATAAATATATGTGGGACCTGAGGGTTGAGTGGACAGCACTCTGGATTCGTAGTCCCAATGTTCCAGGTTCAATTACCGGCAGAGGCGGAAACAAATGGGCAGAGTTTCTTTCATCCTGATGTACCTGTTCATCTAGCAGTAAATAGGTACCTGGGAGTTAGACAGCTGCTACGCACTGCTTCCTGGGGATGTGTAACAAAAAGGAGGCCTGGTCGAGAACCGGGCCGCGGGGACGGTAAGCCCCGAAATCATCTCAAGATAGAAAGCAAGTCATTAGAGAAGCATGATAGTGACTGGCAGAGGAGCATGGCATTGGAACCATGGTAGTGCTGTTTCTACTGTAAAAATACAAAGTATGCAGGTTATATAGCGTGTGAATAAAATAGAGAGCAGTGGTGGATAGAAGTGACATAAGCACATTAAAATCTTCTAAACATGAGAATTTGGATGATTACAATGATTTATGTTGTGCTATCTTGAGGCTGGTTGTCGGCGGTGAACACTTGCAGACTTTTGTAGCCGAGAGGAGGACATTAACCAGTTCATAGTGACTGCATTTTGCTGCCTCTCTGTTATCAAGACCAACAAATAACGTTTTATTGACTTAATATTCACACAATCATTATATATTATTTGTGTATCTAAATATGCATAAACATGTACTGTATCTCTTGCTGTTATAAAAATGCCGAAAATTTGGTGATAAATAGCTTTCCCCCCAAAAAAAAGGAAATCCGTACTTCACTCAAAATCTGGATCGGGTAGAGAATATGATCCCAGAAGGGAGCCGGTCGGCCGAGCGGACAGCACGCTGGACTTGTGATCCTGTGGTCCCGGGTTTGATCCCAGGTGCCGGCGAGAAACAATGGGCAGAGTTTCTTTCACCCTATGCCCCTGTTACCTAGCAGTAAAATAGGTACCTGGGTGTTAGTCAGCTGTCACGGGCTGCTTCCTGGGGGTGGAGGCCTGGTCGAGGACCGGGCCGCAGGGACACTAAAGCCCTGAAATCATCTCAAGATAACCTCAAGATCCTAATTTTATAGGTGCTAATATAACAGGCTGCCTTATTAAAGCTAAGAAATCCCTTTTTCTCTCCTTCAGAGTGCTCTTGTTTAGCTAATAGAATAAATACAGTAGAATGAGAGGTGTAGTGAATGCCAAGAATATTGGAAGCTTCAGAATGTTACTTGATTATGTATAGGAAAGACAACACCGTGAGTGCAGCACTTGTAACTACGCTAGGTAGTTACACGCACACCACACAAGCTTACCACACTCCTTTGTTGCTGGCATTCACTCACCGCACTCGTCACACTTATCTCACTCGCTCACCACACTCACGCAGCACACTTACTCGTGGTTCATTAGATGATACGCATGTTATTTGGTGTCTGGCTATTCATCAACTGGTCTGAGTGTCACTAGGTGGGTGACAGTGTGGAAAACATTGCCATTTGCTGTGGGTAACCATGATGAGCATAATAGGGCTGTTATCAGCAACTCTTACTCTAATATAATTTATTTTAATAATACTGTATACATACATACCTGTACATATTTTTTCAAATTTTAATATATATATATATATATATATATATATATATATATATATATATATATATATATATATATATATATATATATAATATATATTATATATATATATATTATATATATATATATATATTATATATATATATATATATATATATATATATTATATATATATATATATTATATATATATATATATATATATATATATATATATATATATATATATATATATATATATATATATAAAATTATTATTATTATTATTTTTTTTATGAAATTTGAATGTTTATAACTAGCCATTTTCAAAATGTTAGTGTATTCTCTCTTACAGGTTACAAATCTTTGGCAGCAAGAAAGGAAGCTCGGGAAAGTGCGTGGCGTCATCCAGGATGGGACGAGGTCGTGGCATACACAGTGCCTCTCATTAGCGAGATGCATGCCAGGATCCTTGTACCAAATAGTATTTCCCCCGCTCAGTAATAATCAAATGGCCTCTGGTTTAAGTACTCCCAAAGGGATGTTGATATCTGGCATTGTGTGTATATATATACAGTATATCTAATGTGAAACAGAAGAATTACATGAATGATTTGTATGTTCATCAAAAAAGTAAATACAGTAGAGTATCAATTACCAATGTATAAATGGCACAATGTACAAATCTCTTGATACCTCCTCTAGAAATAACCCTTTCATTTTTTGTGCAGTTGCATATACCTGTATACATATATAGTTATTGGGTTGGTAACTTCAACTTTGTAATAGACGTGTTTCGAACATTTCCTGGAAATACAAAAAATCCCTTATATTGAGTGTTAACAACGTTTTAATGGAGGTTACGCATGATGGGGCACGCGTTATATTTGCCAACCTTTCTTTTTTTGTTTTCTCTGTTGTGATTAAAGGCTATAGTTTATAATTTACACTGTTGGGTAAATCTCTTACTTGGGTAAATCTCTCTCACTCCTTTTCCCTGCTACAGCACTTCACTTATCTACCTAAATTTAAGAAATTTGTGTAACGGTTCCTATACCTGTGACCACGACTTGTGCTTTGCAAATTTCTGTTGAGTCACATGTACAGTCACAGATCTGTTTTATTTGATATATTTTGAGGGAACTATTGTTGTTACCTTTAATAACACACAAAGTACAAAGCAGCCTCATAACCGAGAGAATCCACTGGAGCCGTGATGAGGCATCTCATCGATACATTACAATGATGTGTTTTCTCTGTCTACTGCATTTGTTATACTGAATTATAAGTGGTTTCTTCGTTCAGAGTTTACAGAGAATATTGATTATTATTTAGAAATAATATATATAATGGTAACATTAAATTTGAATGTGACATTACTGATCTTTCAGCAGTGTAAGTGGTAAACAGATGAACCAAGTCATTAAGTCGGTCAAAGTTTTCAAGCATTCATGTTATCAGCTGTAGACTAAGTTGTTGTTTTTTAGCTGTTTTTTGAATAATTTGGTTTGTAAATGTTAATTTTTTTCAATTTTGTTTTGAATTATTTAATGTGATAAAATTACTTAATGCAAGATGTTAGTGTTCAAAAACATTTCCTTGTATTAGTTTTACATAAATGGTAATAACATAAGTTTGTATATCCGAGTTTTATCTGACAGTGTTCTTAAGCCTCATAATTTGTTCTGTTATCCAGAGAATTGGTGCTTGGAACATACATCCTGGAAATTTGCCGAGACTTGAACAGTACCAGCAAATACCCTGATTGAAACAATGTGATAAGTGATTGTACATTTCTGTGTATCTAGAATACAAACTTCAATCTTTTCCATTCAGTGAATTTATTTTTACCTTGCTCCAGTACTCAAAGTAAGGTAAGTTGCATAGACACGCACAGAGATCACACTAACGTGATGCATCAAATGAATCTGGGATGCGTCTGGGATGCTCCTGGACGCAGGTTCGAATCCTCATCACGGCCCTTGTGGATTTGATCATTTAAGTTGCATAGAGTTTTGTAAATCACAAGACAATGAAAAATATAGCAAACATCTAACAGAACATTCAATTGTTAATGTAATTTTTTTTTCTTCGATCCCTGCAAGTCTCTTTCTTTTATGTGTCGAGGAAGTACTAGCATACTGTGATGAGTGGCTTCTAACCCCTCTTCTGCCTGCTGGGAGAGAGTGCAACAAAGATAATAGCTGAAAGAGGATTTCTGTTTGGGTCACTTGTCAACCTGTCAGAGGTTTCCCGTTGTGAAACGCTACCCTGAGTGGATGGACCAGGTTTCTGGCATGACTAAACAGTTAAAAGGAGTTAACACAACAAATGTATACAAAACATAATTGTACAGCGTAATGTACAATTGTAGGGACAGGCGTTACACAATCTACAAAGTCGCTGTTGGTCCAAAACGTTTCGGGCAAAAGGCTCTCCTCTGCTTGGGACGAGGTAATCCATCTTGTGGCCTCACACTCCATAACTGCTCTTGTAGGTGGTATCCTGTGTTGCAAAGAGGGATATAACCTTATCTCCATATTATGAGCAAGCTTTACTCTTACTCCTTTTTCAGTCTTGACAGGTAACCAGGCTCACAAGTAATTGTAGTTATACAAAGGAAAGATGTTATGCATATGCAGGGAGGCTGGTGAATGTGACACCTGGACGATTGAGTTCCCTGAAACATAAACTGACCTACTCTACCCCAATCTACCTGAATTGCGACTAACTCCCAAACATACTTTGACTCACAAACTCTGTATATTGACTAAACAAGACACTTTCCATAGTACAGCAACACTTCGCTACCACCAACAACACATTGGTTGTTAATGTGTTCCTGGTTGTTAAGTGATTTGGTGGGTCATATTCTGGGTAAAATTAGGATTAAGGACCTGTCCGAAATGCTATGCGTGCTAGTGGCTTCACAAGAATGTAAGAACTCTTGTATATATATAAATAAATACATAAAAATAAATAAAAACTCAATTCCTTGCCTTTGCCATCCTGCATCACATTGCACTTATATGTTTGTCATTATTCTCACAAATAGATGATCTCAATAACTTTCATACTCCGCCAAATTATGAACATTGATGCGGCACTGTGAGTGGAGCATTTTTTCATCATTACTACTAGTGCAGTCATCGGGAGGAAAAACCTTCATGCAAACTGCACGTATTGCAAAGAAAAACTTTTTTTTAAAAAGTTAATACCGAGCCTAGCTTGATGCAGTTGTTCTCCCCCATTAAGTATGACGATCACTTCACCTTGGTTTTTCTCACCATTTCCCAAATTAGTTTACTATCTTTTTTAACTTTTTTTTTTTGTGGGATTTTGGGAACATAATCGTTCCCTATCCAATTCACAATTTGGTTTACATAAGTGTTGCAGCAAAACAGATATCTTGGTAGATTTGTAACTGCAAATAATAAATTACATCAGTGCTATCAAATGTGATCTGTTCCCATGGCTGCCTTCTATTGACTGAAACACGAATTGTGAAATCAGGGATTACACATTGGCTGCACACGATTTTGTGGGAACTTTGTTAGGAGCACCTCTCTGCTCCAATATCGGCACTGCAGTGTTCTGCTACACCTACCTCTTGCTTTTCCATTGCACCTTAGTAGTGTTCTTCAATAAACTTCTTGGTGAATTTGACTCTGCAGAGCTTGTCTCAATATTATGGCTTTCTGCACTACAGTGCAATGTATCCTTTCGAGCTTAGCACACTTTTTAATTACAGGGCTACTTATTTCTCCATACTGTAAATAGGAGCTGCCTCAGTGTGGACCAATAGGCCTGCAATTTTCTCTATCCTTATATATGTTCTTATGCTCAGGTCTAAAAGCATCTTCAAAGAATTTAAAAGTAAGAATTTCTGAATTATTTTATATTTTGAGCTGTATTGGCCCTTTATACTTGAACCCAGATTTCAATAGTTTTTCACTGCAAACTAGTTTATTGTTGTACTCTGTACTCATCCTGTGAGCGGTAGCACAAAAGTATTACACTACACAAAGATCTGAACTTCAGTAGATGTTTAACATTAGCAGTTACAATTTATCTACTCACCTTGTACTATAGTTTTATAAATAACAGATTATATCCTCCCCTGCAACTGCTATACAGTATAAGACAATGGGCATTAGAGGTGGAAATAATATGGAAAATATTTTGGTGTATTTTATTAGTAAATCAAATAATCTTTATATTGTATATGTAAATGTAAAACTGCACATTTTCAGCTAGTTGTAGAATGTAAGTGTACTAACTACATTAACAAGCTTACTTTATACTACATATGTTTTTCTGCTGCTTTTGTCCAAATGTTTGCATATATCAAAGGGTTTTTGTGTGTGTGTGTGTGTGTCCTATAGTACAGTAATTGCATATTTATTAATGTCTTTGTCGTGTGTGTGTGTGGATGGCACTGTCCTTGTGTATTTGTTTGTGTAGATTTGAATAAACAGCTTTGAATATTGTTCTCTGTTATGATGGCTCTATTTGATTCCAGTTGTCTGTCACATGATCGAGGGGCCCAAGAATCGATTTCGTATGTGTGTGTACCGTCCGATGTCACCCAAAGGCCAGAGAGCTTGGTGTGTTGTGGTCTTGAATGGACTTTTTTTTATGTATGTATATATGCATGTTAGTGTTTTAATTTTTAATTTTTATTTATTTTCAATAAAAAATATATTTTTGTTTTACCTGAATTAAAATATTGATCAAATGTTGCAGTTACAAAATAAATCCAGCTCTTGAACTAATGTTCTATACAGTATATAAACATTGAATATATAATTGTATATTTCTAATCTGCATTGCTAAAACAAATTATTAAACAGAACTTTATTTTAAGGTACTGTAGTAGCTTTTTGACATTTTCTATAGCTTTCCGAATACAGCACTACTTTCCGTGTAAATACTACAGAACTTCATTCTTGTACGATTGTTTAGAACAAGATGGCGGTACATCCACATATTTTTCTATGACTCGACATTAGTGCATAATAGAAAAGCATTAATTAGGATTGGGGGGGGAGGGGTAATGTTAGCTGGAGGCTCTGGAGAGCAGCTGTTGGCTGTTAGTGTTGATGGATGTTAAGGAACAGCATCTTCAACAGTTTTGAGATTTAAGCTGCTGCAGTATCTTGAGGTTATCTTGAGATGATTTCAGGGCTTTTTAGTGTCCCCGCGGCCCGGTCCTCGACCAGGCCTCTACCCCCAGGAAGCAGCCCGTGACAGCTGACTAACACCCAGGTACCTATTTTACTGCTAGGTAACAGGGGCATAGGGTGAAAGAAACTCTGCCCATTGTTTCTCGCCGGCGCCTGGGATCAAACCCAGGGCCACAGGATCACAAGTCCAGCGTGCTGTCCGCTCGGCCGACCGGCTAACTGTATTATTACCTCCCTGCAGTAGGCCTTTGAGGTAAATCTACAAAATTGCCCTGCAGTACTTTGCTACATAACTTTTACTGAAGTGGATTATTACAGGAGCTTTAACATCAGTGGCAGGCAAAAGACCTCACAGTAACAAACAGCAGTGAGATTTGATGGCAATTAAATCCTATGGGTTTCATCATTTATCTAGCCGAGGCTCCTAATGTTACTTTGCTATTCAGACCTCATTGCTTTTCCACCACTGCAAATCTGATTCAGCCGCTCTCTGGGGCAAAGTTACATGTGCAATTAATACAGTAAAGACATGCACAGTGCTGCTCTAAGGCAAACCAAACCCACAGTCCCCTAGCAGGAAGCCTCACAACAGGCCTTTAATGTGGATCTTTATAGGAAGCATTGGAGGTGTTGCTTGAGGACGAGCACCTCTGGCAGGCGACAGTCATACTGGAGAATGTCCTCACACTCTTCTGTCAGCTTTAGCAGGAACTGGAATTAAGAATAAAGTAGAAAACATACAAGAATAAGCATTTCATGATGGACGTGGCCATTTATAACACCAATGTGGGGGGATTTGTTTATTGACTTGAGTTGGCGAGTGCGCTTGTACTGGCTCTACTAACAAACCATGTTTGTTTCTATTCTAGACGAGAATTGTTTAGCCTTAAACTTTGACTAACAAATATATAAATTATGACTTCGGTTTACAACCCTTTGTGATGGTGGGAGGAGAGGAAAATGGCTTTGGTAACTGGTTCCCTGTATTTAGCCACAATGAGATAGCAACACACCTATAAATCACATCAGCACTTACAAGTCTGAATGATTCTATTATTCTATTGGGGACCAGAGGCCAAAACCTGGCCTCTTGCAGAGAGCAGTAGATTCATCATCATGATATTATGTCATTTATATAAATGTACACTACGTACATACATTTGATACATGATATGGAGGAGAATGCGTAGATAAGAAATGTACATTATATAAAGCCATTAATGTGCACTGTTTTGGAAATAAAGTAAACCTAATTAAGGAATTTATTTACAAGTTTAAGGGGGGGTTAAAACTTAAAATGAAAAATAAGTTAACATTTGAATGTTAAGAGATATTTAGCCATTGGTGTACAATTTTTACGTGATATTTAGAAACTAGTGTTTAACAACAGTACAAATATTACAAATATGGAAAATAATGTTCACAACAACACAGGTTGTGTGTTGAACACACAGGTTGACGTGTATGATGAGGAAATTTGAGTAAAATCGGTTACATAATGTTAAGCAGGTATTTCTTTGTTTCTCTTAAACTAGTTGAGAGAAGTACAATTTTTAATATTATTTGGAATGTCATTCCACAGTGTAGGACCCTTAATTTGTAAGGCATTTCTGCTTTGGTCAAGTCAAGATGAGTACCGAGAGGTTCCATCTTAGGGCCGACCTCTTTTTATCATTTATTGTATATCGATGACAGATATGAGAACCACATTATAAAATTTGCAGATGACACTTAAGATTTGTGATAAAGTAGGGAGCAAAGATGATATTGAGGTCTTACAAAGAGATCTACATGAACTCCACAAATGGTTGGAAGACTAGCAAATGCTTTTAAACATTGACAAATGCAAGACCTTGCATGTGGGGCATAACAATGCACATCACAACTCTACCATGCAGCAGATTGAAGAGGAAAAGGACCTAGGAGTCAAAGAGTCCACCGGTCATTGAAAGTTGCACATCAAGAAGGAGCTTCAGTAAAAAAAGGCATCCAAGGCTTGTGTGACTTTGGGGTAGTTAACTCATTGTTAATTTCCACTTTCATGGGGGATTACTTTCTGCAGCCCTGCAGTTCAAGGGCCAGATTCACGAAAGCACTTACGAACCTGTACATCTTTTCTCAATCTTTGGCGGCTTTGTTTCCAATTATTTAACAGTTAATGAGTTCCGAAGCATCATGAAGGAGGCTGTTTATAACAATAACAACAGTTGAATGGGAAGTTTTCATGCTTGTAAACTGTTTAATAAATGTAACCAAAGCCGTCAAAGATTGAGGAAAGATGTACACGTTTGTAAGTGGTTGCGTAAGTGCTTTCATGAATCTGGCCCCAAGTCTAGAGGATTGAGGATGAAGGTGTGTATTCCCGTGGTGGTACGCTGGTGGAATCAATGAAAGAACTGCATCATGACTCATTTGGTTTACAAATACAAATATAATACTTTTGTTTAGTTTGCTGTTTGTATGTTTTGGTTCACCCACTTTTCTAGTGGCCTTTTCTTGGTTAGGGGGATCTAGAATCCCCTGCTTCTTGCACTTCTTTAGAGGGGGCCAGGTTTTTGGTCTGTGGTCCCTACTATGCTTACAGTGACTCGCAAGGGCGGATGTGGATTGAATTGGGTGGAATGTTCTGCGTAGCAAGCACCACGGATCCACTATAGACCCACAAGAAGGTGTTACATTACATTAAATGCTGGTTGTATTCTCACCTGAACTCTGTCAACTTCTGCTTTGTGATACTTTTCCCAGTGTAACTTTATTAGCGTTTAACAGTCGTTCCAAGTCGTCTTTGTTACTAGGTTGACTATTAGAGCCCATCTAGATAATTACTATTGTGTTTCTCAAATACTGTACATAGTGTTACATTTACATTACTATATTTTAATTTATTTAAAAAATACTGTACTATCCCTATGCTTTCCATTTCAGTTCCCAGAAATAATGTACTGTAATAAACACAAAATCTATTCCAGCTTTTTGATATCTATGATCTCGTATCAGTATGAATACATGTATAGTACAGTAATAAAAATTAAACCTGTCAGAAATCAGAAACTATATGGTTAATTGAGGTAGCTCAAGTAGTTGCTCAAAGAAAAATCCTTCAAGATGCCTAGTCAGGAGATGCAAAGGTGTTGTCACCTGAACCTTGTGTTGGCAGGCAGCTGTGGTGGTGGGATGTGTGTTGGTAACGGTGGCGAGGATGGTAGCGATCTTTCTATCATCGGTACAAGGGAATGTTTCCATAGCAACACCACTGGAACCATCATTAGAAGTAGCCAGAGTGCTTCCACGCTCCAGTAGCTCCGTTGAGGCCCGTACCAGCTCCAGAAGTATCACGCCTGGGGAACCATGTGCAATTCATGGGAGTATTTTTAACTTCCTGTGTTCTGTTGTGTGTTCCTTGCTGTATGGAATATGCTGTCTGGAGTAATGGGGAGGGTGAAATTGTACATGAAATGGGGGTAATGACAAAAATATCGATGGATGATGGAAATATACATAATGGAGAATTCAGATGGGGAGTGTAGTGGAAAAAATAATGGGGAAGGTGATGCATGTTAAAAGGGGTAAAAAATTAATAAAATTAACTTAAACATTCAGCATCAAATACTGTAGAGTAATATTAATGGATATATACAAAAAAAATTAATGCAAACATTTGTATATTTTCTTACACGAACAAATCAATATACTGTACTAAGTTGGAAATTTATCACTTGCTCAATATTTACTAAGAACAAGTAATCAAGCAAGCTGGTATCTAGAGGATTATCTTTTTTTTTTTCTCTCTCTCTCTATCAGCTATTTTTTTTCCTTGAGTTAACAGAACTCCTAGTCTAATATACTGTACTGTTTCATGACATGAAAAGTAAGCTAAAGTCAACAGCTCAAAATAGCTAGACAAAACATCAAGTAGGTACATTACATAATTCAACAGTCTCATTGTTCAAAATTCAATTGATTTGTTAACGTAAGTAATTTAATGTCACACCTAAAATTCTGTTGAGTCAAACAGAGGCATCAGCTATCACAAAGCAAAGGTGGGCAGAACTAGGCTCCAAAAGAACCGAATTCCTGGATCTTAGTCTATTATGACAGGGAAAGTTGACCCTTTGTCCAGGTAGGCCCAAAATAGGGACCAACAGTTGATTTTACCTGAGTATACCTGAAGGTTACTATCTCTTATTGCCTCGACGGGGGCAGGAAGCTGGCAGCTTGTCGAAGATCCCCCCCCCCATTTTACCTGAGGATTTTTTCCAACTAGATTTTAAACATTTACGGCTTCGGTGGGTAGGTGGTTCCATGGGTATATGAAACCACCCTATGGGTGAAAAAGAATCTCCTGTTTTCTGTCCTACATTGTGGCTTGTTAAGCTCGAAGTCTTTGTTTTTTATTTTACAATTGACCTTTTAAAGAAGTGGTCTGGATTAATATCCTCCAACTTATTTAGTACAGTATATTGTACTAAAGTCCGTCCAGACTTTATCTATCTCAGACATGAGATAGTGCTAATCTCATCTCAATGAGATTAGCACTATCATGTGAGGTTTGTAGTGTTAGTACGAAGGCCCTCAGCTCAACCATTCCTGGTATGAGAGTGGATTTAGTTCTGGGATGATTTTTGTCACTGTGAACATAAGAACATAAGAAAATACCAGTCCCTGTGGCACAGTGGTAAAACACTAGCCCGGGTGCCAATCCTTAATTCTAGCCATTGTTCATCCAGCAGTGAATGGGTACCTGGTTGTTAAATTTATTTGGCAGGTCGTATTTTGAGGAAAATTAGGTTGGACCTGCCCAAAATGCTATGCGTGCTAGTGGCTTTACAAGAATGTAAGAACTCCTGTATACAGTATATAAATAACTAAAAAAAATCAAGGGAACTGCAGAAGGCCTATTGGCCATTACGCAGCAGCTCCTATTTACAGGTATATCCACCCAAACTCATTCATATACATATATGCCTAACCTACCCTTGAAACATTGCTGACCTTTCTCCAAAGCAGCTAGCTATGTCTTTTTGAATGGTGCTAGGATACAGTATCAAATTTGATATAGGAAGAAATTATGCACCAAATAGGACAGAGAGAAGATAAAAACTGAGACCAAGTTGGAGAAATGTCTCAGTGAACATAAGAAACCCTGTGAAATGGAAACCCTGTGTCATCAACAACGAATTGCTCCCCAGCCCTGCGTTGGTGGACTTCAACTATTAACGGCATTAATTTATTTAGTACAGTGAGCCTGAGCTTCAAAAAAATCATAAGGTCAAAGGGGGGGGGGCTTTGACAAGCCGCCGGCTTCCTGTCCTCGTCAAGGCTACTAGTGTATTTGCGGTCCTCGGGTAAATTCAGGTACTTTCAATATACCTATTCCCCCTCTAGTGCTGCTGTGGAGAGGTAATAAAGGACTTCATCAAGCCCAAGCTCAAAAGTTCAGTGACATCCATTTTGAAATGATTGTCTTCTTGAAAGGAAATTGGAGCATTAATTTACTGTTATATTTTTCCTAGTTTCATTACATGTATCCACTTGATTTAATTAAGGATCTGCTGTTTAGGGTTCCGCAGGTTCAAAATGCTATTACAATAAGTGAGCACTTCTAGAAGTCATGCTGAGCTCGCCCATGCTGAATTTCCATCGACAAGTCATGCAACATCCGCTGATGATGATATAAAATATGACTGAAATAGTGTAAAAAGTGAATTATTAGGGATGATCGCGACAGACAGACAGACGGTGGACGGTCGCCATGGGAAGGGACATGTCCGCTCCCACACTGTGATAGTCGGCAAGGCGGGTTACACTAGGAGGTCAGCGCACATCCTCATCCTGTACATCCTGTACAAGATGGAGGTCCTCCCTGTGTAATGGCCATTGTCAGATGGAGCACCACCAAGCCTGAGCCACTCCACAAGACACCCAAAGCCACTGCGACCCGTAGAGGGGGGGAAAGTACAGGAACTCTGCAGACTACTATGGTCCAGAGGCGAGATTCACGAAGCAGTTACGCAAGCACTTATGAACGTGTACATCTTTCCTCAATTTTTGACGGCTTTGGTTACACTTATTAAACAGTTAATGAGCTCCGAAGCACCAGGAGGCTGTTTATAACAATTACCATAGTTGATTGGGAGGTTTTCATGCTTGTAAACTGTTTAATAAATGTAACCAAAGCCGTCAAAGATTGAGGAAAGATGTACAGGTTAGCAAGTACTTGCGTAACTGCTTCGTGAATCTGGCTCCAGGCAGTTAATCGTCTCCTGGAGAACCTCAAACTCTCCACATAAGAACATAAGAACATAAGAACATAAGAACAAAGGTAACTGCAGAAGGCCTATTGGCCCATACGAGGCAGCTCCTATTCTATAACCACCCAATCCCACTCATATACTTGTCCAACCCGCGCTTGAAACAATCGAGGGACACCACCTCCACCACGTTACGCGGCAATTGGTTCCACAAATCAACAACCCTGTTACTGAACCAGTATTTACCCAAGTCTTTCCTAAATCTAAACTTATCCAATTTAAAATAAAAAATAAAATAAAATGTTTATTTAGGTAAGGTACATACAATAAATTTTTACAAAGATTGGTTGACTTATAGGTAGAGCTAGTACATACAATGCTTAAAGCCACTATTACGCAAAGCGTTTCGGGCATGATAAACTTAAATGACAAGCTTAATACTAATTGAGCATAATGAGTAGAATGAAAACAAGAAATGAAAACATAGCTGAAAAAGCAGCACAAATACAATTATGTCGACAAACAGCGCTCTTTAAAAAAAACAGACATTGGTTGACAATAGAAGGGTAAGGTAGGTTACAGGGAATTTATTAGGTATAGCTTCGTTTTTATCTAAAACTGGTTGAGAGAGGTACAGTCCAATTTATACCCATTGTTTCGTGTTCTGTCTTGTGTTGATATTTTTAATACCCTATTAATATCCCCCTGTTATGTCCATTCATCCACTTGTAAACCTCTATCATGTCACCCCTAACTCTTCGCCTTTCCAGTGAATGCAACTTAAGCTTTGTTAATCTTTCTTCATATGAAAGATTTCTAATTTGGGGAATTAACTTAGTCATCCTACGTTGGACACGTTCAAGTGAATTTATATCCATTCTATAATACGGCGACCAAAACTGAACTGCATAATCTAAATGGGGCCTAACCAGAGCAAGATATAGCTTAAGAACCACACCAGGTGTCTTGTTACTAACGCTTCGATTAATAAATCCCAGTGTCCTATTCGCCTTATTACGAACATTCATGCATTGATCCTTTTGTTTTAAATTCTTACTAATCATAACTCCCAGATCCCTTTCGCAATCCGACTTCGCAATCTCAACACCATCTAGCTCGTATCTTGTAACTCTATCATCATTACCTAGCCTCAGAACTTTACATTTATCAGCATTAAACTGTATTTGCCAATCCTTTGACCATTTCAAAACCCTATCTAGATCAACTTGAAGTGATAGTGAGTCCTCCTCCGAATTAATTTCCCCACCGATTTTCGTATCATCGGCAAATTTGCAAATGTTGCTACTCAAACCTGAATCTAAATCATTTATATATATTATAAACAACAGAGGTCCCAGGACAGAGCCCTGAGGTACTCCACTAACAACATTATCCCACTCTGACTTAACCCCATTTATACTAACTCTCTGTTTCCTTTGGAATAGCCATGCCCTAATCCAAGTTAATATAGCACCCCCAATACCATGAGCTTCTATTTTTTAAATTAGTCTTTCATGTGGCACTGTATCAAAAGCTTTGCTAAAGTCAAGGTATACAACATCACAATCCTTACCACTATCAACTGCCTCAACTATGCTGGAATAAAAAGTTAGCAAATTTGTTAAACATGAACGGCCATTTGTAAAACCATGTTGCGACTCATTTATTAATTTATGTTTTTCAAGATGGAGACGAATTGTATTTGCAATTATTGATTTAAGTAACTTTCCCACAATAAACGTTAGGCTAATTGGCCGATAGTTTGACGCAAGTGATCTATCTCCTTTCTTAAAAACTGGTATCACATTAGCAACTTTCCAAAACTCTGGCACTCTGCCTGACTCTATTGATTTATTAAATATGGTAGACAGTGGCTCGGAAAGCTCCTCTTTGCATTCTTTAAGCACCCTGGCAAACACTTCATCCGGCCCTGGGGATTTGTTTGGTTTGAGTTTTTCTAATTGTTTAATTACATCCTCCCTGGTAACTGCTAAACTCGTCAACCTGTCCTCATCCCCACCCACATAGACTTGTTCGGCTGAAGGCATATTGTTAAGTTCTTCTTTAGTAAATACAGATATAAAATATTTGTTAAAAATACTACTCATCTCCTTGTCATTATCCGTTATTTGACCTGTCTCAGATTTTAATGGACCTATCCTTTCCCTAGTCTTAGTTCGATATAACTGAAAAAACCCTATAGGATTTGACTTTGCTTGCTCTGCTATGCGAACTTCATAGTTTCTTTTTGCTTTCCTAATCTCTTTTTTAACATTTCTAACCAGTTGTATGAATTCCTGTTCTAAACTGACTTCCCCATTCTTAATCCTTTTGTACCAAGCTCTCTTTTTACCTATAAGGTTCTTTAAATTATTTGTTATCCACTTTGGGTCATTAGTATTCGACCTATTCAATTTGTATGGTATACTACGTTCCTGTGCTTTGTTTAGAATATTCTTAAATAAGTTATATATTAAATCCACATCGAAATCCCCTTTTACGTCACCTGTCGCTGGGTTCATGTCTCGCTCCAAGACCGGCCCACACCCCATACCCAAGAGTTTCCAGTCTATTTGACCCAAAAAAATTCTTAAGCTATTAAAATCAGCTTTTCGAAAATCTGGCACTTTAACAGAATTTTCTCCTACAGGTCTATTCCATTCTATGCTAAATCTGATTACTTTGTGATCACTGTTCCCTAACTCACTCCCTATTTCGATGTCATTAATTTGTGTTTCCCTGTTAGTTAACACTTTCCCTGTTTCCCTGTTAGTTTCCACCACCGAGATCTTAGCACAGATATTGACCTTCTCTTCGCCAGCGTCTGACTTGCAGAAGATATTCACCACCGCCGCCACGACCACCCTACAAGACGCCAGCCTCACCCTTCAAGCCACCACGACTCTACCTGGCGGACAGGACCGGGTTTGTCAGGAACCTCAGTTCTTGGATCACCGACTGCGGCGACGACGATGACATCCCCGCCACCATCAACACCCAGAACCCAGACAGTTAGGCGCGGTCGGTCACAGTGAGAGGGTGTGTTACCTGCAGTTCCAATTGTCTTGATACTGAAAATGAAAGGTGTAATGAGTGAACTGCTGCTAGTGAGGGAGCTATGTGGAGCTCTGGAGATAGAGTTGGATTCCCTATGAGAGGAGCTAAGACAGAGGAAACAAAGATGGAGAACAGCAGTAGAGGGCCTACGTCTTGGAATATCGTAGGGGACAGGGGTCTTAAGAAGTCTCTGACGAGGCCATCTACAGCTGTCATCATAGACTTCCAACTCATTTGCCGTGCTGGAAGATGAGTGCTGTAGGAAGACTGCAGTTCGCTCGAAAGGCAAGGCAACGAAAGGAGCGCTGGTCCCTCAAGGTACTCACAAAGCAAAGGAAGCAACTAAGCGAATTTTGGTTGTGGGAGATTCCCGGGTGAAGTATTTGGATAGAGCTTTTTGTGCCAGAGATAGGGTGGGACAGATTAAGAGTTTGCTATCCGGGAGCAGGAATTGGTGATATTGTTAACAACATGAATAATATTATGACTGGAAATGGGAACAAACCTCATTATTTGTATCAGTGCCAGTGGAAATGATGCAGGACGAGTTAGGAGTGAGACACTGATACAGAGGTTTAAAACAGTCATAGAATTAGTTAGGGGCAAGGTAGGAATCCCGATCAAATGTGGCATTCTTCCAAGAAAGGGAGTTGGAGGGCACTTGGTGTCAACTGCCGACTAGGCAAATATTGCAAATCAAATGCACTATCATTCATTGATAACTGGGAACAATAATATGGAAGAAATGACATGTATGCTCGGGATGGGGTGCATTTATCTAGGGCTGGGGTTCTTACTGTTGTTAACTCGTTGGAACCTGTGGTTGGAGGGGTTTGTTTGGGTTTAAACTGTTAATAGATAATGACATGGGAATTAATATGGGAAAAGAAGGCAATAAAAGTGTGTGTTGGTGAGGAAAAAAACTTGCAAAAATAAACAGGGAATGAGAAGTGCCTCAAAATAACAATTCACTTAGACAAAATTACACGAACAGTTGGAGTCTTAAACAAAATAAACGATTTAAATGCTCTTGTCTACATATAAACAATAGATATTGCACTTATTGAAATATGGATGAATGTAGAAAACAGAGAACTATTAGCTGAATATCAAATAAACGGATTTAAACTATTTCACACAGATAACTATATTAGACGAGAAGGAGGAGGAGTATCCATATATGTTAGGGAAAATTTGAGATGTAATCTCAAAGAGGGAATCAAAACAGCCCACACACAGAAACTATTTGGTTATAATTAAACGAAAAAGCTAAAAATCTTATAATTGGAGTTATACAGCCCACCAAACTTAGACGGAATGGAAACACTGCCTCTATGGAGTGAAATATCTAGAGCAGCTAGGTCTAACAGTATTTGTGTTATGGTTAGAATGGACCCCCTCCCCCATATGCCAAAGACTGTCTTAAACCTCTGTATCAGTGTCTCACTCCTAACTCGTTCTGCATCATTTCCACTGGCACTGATACAAATAATGAGGTTTATTCCCATTTCCAGTCATAATATTATTCATGTTAACAATATCACCAATTCCTGCTCCCGGATAGCAAACTCTTAATCTGTCCCACCCTATCTCTGGCACAAAAAGCTCTATCCAAATACCTGGGAATCTACTACAACCAAAGTTTTCTTAGCTGCTTCCTTTACTTTGTGAGTACCATGAGGGACCTGCGCTCTCACTGTTGTCTTGCCTTTCGAGCGAACTGCAGGTTTCCTACAGCACTCATCTTCCAGTCTCCGTGGTGTAGTTGTAAGACACTCGCCTGGCGTTCCGCGAGCGCTATGTCATGGGTTCGTATCCTGGCCGGGGAGGATTTACTGGGCGCAATTCCTTAACTGTAGCCTCTGCTTAACGCAACAGTAAAATGTGTACTTGGATGAAAAAACGATTCTTCGCGGCGGGGATCGTATTCCAGGGACCTGCCCGAAACGCTACACGTACTAGTGGCTGTACAAGAATGTAACAACTCTTGTATATATATATCTCAAAAATCTTCCAGCACGGCGAATGTGTTGGAAGTTTTTAGGACGTTCGTAGGCGGCCTTGCCAGAGCCTTCTTAAGACCTCTGTCCTTTGCGACACTCCAAGGCGAACCCTTTCTAATACTGGTCTCCTCCTTTGTTTCCTCTTGAGGTTGTTCCTGCTGTCGAAGCTCCTCCCGTAGAGAATCCAACTCTGTCCTTAGAGCTCCACATAGATTCATCAGTTCCTTCACTACACCTTCCATTATTACTATGGTAGCACAATCGGAGCTCCCGGTAACCCACCATTTGGTCACCATTTGGTCCGGGAGACATCTCCCGTCAGTCACGCAGGGTGCAGTCGCACCTCCACAGATCTCCACAGATGACTCAAAAGGGCCACCACTTACGGGCTATTCATGCCCGTGCCACCTCTTGGGTGGCTTAATCTTCATCAATCAATCAATCCCGGTAACACACTCTCACGGTGAATCTCTGCGCCTGTTTGTACGAATCGACGAGGTAGGTAACCAAGGGAAAAGGCGACAAGAGCCCCTGCTATGCCATCTACGTTGCCATCGCGAAAGGCAAAAGACAGTTCAACGGCAAAGCCAAGATCAAGAAACAGCTGTAAATTCAACCGGATAATCCGCACCAGGAACCGCGCTAAGTACCCGTAGCCCATGTTTGTCCACGCCGTCTCCATGCAAGACCACACCGACCTTTCCACGCTGAAGAGGTGGAAAGACCCTACGACCCTGCCTTCTACAAAAGACACCCGGAGGGGGGCAATCCGCACTGACGACCCTGAATGCACAGAATTACCAGAAATACGGTGCGCAATAGTCAAGCACCGCCTCGAACAGTAGGCTGCAAACATCGGGGCCGACCCTTATCTGGGACAAATAATGCGAGCAGCCACGAACCAATCCATTCACCAATCTACAGCTGCAGCTCCTATCAAAGGTGATTGGACCACCGAGCTCTATGTCTCCGACTGGTTCCTGATCCTTGTCCTAGTCTTCCATCCCCTGCGTAGCTGCCTTAAGGTCCTTGGAATTGGAATGGAATTATCAGCCTTGACAAAAAGATTTACTGTACACAGTGGAAATAGAGAAATAACTTTGAATTATACAAGTGGGTTACAGCTGTTAGTCAAAATTTTGTATTTAAGTGCAGTGCATTACTGAGACGCGAATTATCAGTAGGCCTAGTGGTTATGTGAAGTGAAGGCTTGAAAATAAGTGTAAATACTATATAGTTTTATAAAGGGAATGATAGAATCCTTGTATAGTATACACTGTCAACAGTATTGTACTACATTATACTGAACGATACAATATAAGCGACGCAGAGTATAAACTAAACTTGGATGACGTAATCTTCACAGCTTCGTGAAAGGATCTTCACAGCTTCATGAAAGGATCTTCACAGCTTCGTGAAAGGATCTTCACAGGTTCGTGAAAGGATCTTCACAGCTTCATGAAAGGATCTTCACAGCTTCATGAAAGGATCTTCACAGCTTCGTGAAAGGATCTTCACAGGTTCGTGAAAGGATCTTCACAGGTTCGTGAAAGGATCTTCACAGCTTCGTGAAAGGATCTTCACAGGTTCGTGAAAGGATCTTCACAGGTTCGTGAAAGGATCTTCACAGCTTCGTGAAAGGTAAGTCACTTTGTCAATTTTATTACAGTATTACTACATATTAATTATTTTGTTCAACAATAGCCATACATTAGTAATGCATGATAGAGCTGATAAGTTAGCCAAAGAATCTGCCTTTAAAGGAGCCGTTGAGTGTAACCTTGGATTGTCAATGAGCAATCTGAGAGCAGCAGTACACCGAGAACTTCAACAAGATCTTGTAGATCTGAGGCAAAGTGAAATTGACACCAGTAATTTCATCTATCATCATACTATCATGCAAGAGGAGAAACACATATATGGATCATCCAATAAAATCAGCAGACTTCTAGATGTTACTACTGCTCGGCTTAGACTCGGTTACAAGTATCTCTGGGAATTCTCATTATCTGCTGATGTAGATCTGACCAAATGTAAACTGTGTCAACAAAATTATTCGCACACCCTCCGTCACTATGTGATGGAGTGCGAAAAGATACGTGAATTTAGAGACAATTCTATAACCAATGTTCCAGCGATGTGTCAATATTTCATTCAAAATGATCTGCTACCAGAAATTTTAGCCAAATATCCCCAGTTTGCTAACTGTAGGTAGTAACTGAGTGATTGTAACCTATCCACCGCTGCCCACTGGATGGGGGGCGGTGTGCAGGACAAACATATAAATTGTGACACTAGCTCTCCACATATGTCAGTTGCTTAATTTAGAACCTGTACTTGAGGTCGATCTCGAACCCATTGTTGATGTGATGACTTATATTGAATTTTGTAACTAGCTCATCAAGATTGTAACTTGCTTAGCTAAATGAATTGTGGGGTTCAGTCCCTGAGCCCATTATGTGCCTCTGTAACCCTTTCCACTACCGCCCACAAGATGGGTATGGGGTGCATAATAAATGAACTAAACTAACTAACTAATTAGTCCGTGTAAGTATATTTTCTGTCATTAGCACAGGAAAACTGAACTCACAAGATGTTCGTCTTAGTACTTGGTTAGTGCCAATTAAGTCTCAATCACCATTGAATGGCTGCCACAGCCTATGTCGTAACTAAAAATAAAAAAAAAACATCACCTGTACAGGGTCAAACAAAACACTACGTTGAGATTTCTCATTTCCACATTTCTCACATTGAGAAAACACTAACAATCATTGATTGATACACTTGAAATATTTCGCAATACAAAGGAATTAGCCGACTTTTCCTCCCATTTGGAATTGATCAGTTTTGTTCTTATTAATAAGTTTAGGTATACATAGCAATGTGCTGCTGCCCTATTCTGTATGGAAGCTTACACAGTGGAGATCAACAACTAGCTATAAGTTCATCTAATACTCCCATCTCACTGGATGGTTTGTCATACAGATCTACACCAACGTTCACATATCAACTAGGTGACTGCACAGCTAGGCGCAGCTAGATGTAGTTCCTCACCTAGGAACTAGGGGCCAAATTCACGAAGCAGTTACGCAAGCACTTACGAACCTGTACCTCTTTTCTCAATCTTTGGCAGCTTTGTTTACAATTATTAAACAATTAATGAGCTCCGAAGCACCAGGAGGCTGTTTATAACAATAACAACAGTTGATTGGCAAGTTTTCATGCTTGTAAACCGTTTAATAAATGTAACCGAAGCCGTCAAAGATTGAGAAAAGATGTATACGCTCGTAAGTGCTTGCGTAACTGCTACGTGAATCTGGCCCCAGGCGAGCACATCAGCTGTGAAGTCTCCCAGGGGTACGAACGCTTCCCACGCCAGACGATTCGACAAAGCTCGTTTTCTGTTGGTTCAAAACGTATATATTGTGACCCTACGCTGTATTAGCGTAAGTTAGGATGTATTGGGCTCATTTGGGTTGGTTAGATTGATTTGGGTTAGGTTGGGTTGAGCTAGGGTAGGTTAAGTACGTTAAAAAAAGATCCGCTGGCGAATCGTCTTGTGTACGATGTGACTTATACCCTTAACATTTCTGCCTAGTGGCTTTACAAGAATGTAATTACTATGCTATGTATCCTCACAATCCCAATGTACCTTCTTGTATATATATAAATAAATAAATAAATAAATAAATAAATAAATAAATAAATAAATAAATAAATAAAACTTGTATCCAGTAGCCGACCGGTGGCTTAATTCATTGTTGGCGCCTCACTAAATTGGAACGCAATTACATACTGGAATTATACAGTAACTTTGTACACTCTATACAACTTTTTAGGTGTTTTAGCAAGTGAAAAGGCTAGAAGGAAATGTAATTTTTTGTTTAATAGTTGTATATTATTTGGTTTTAAACTTTAAATGATAAAAATTTTATATTAAAGATATCTTCAACTGCATATTTCAGTTATATTTAATGTAAGGACCGAGAACTGAGTCGACCATAATTACTTTTTTTTTCCTAAAGTCCCCGACCCCGTGGCGTTGTGGTAACACACTCGCCTGGCGTTTCGCGAGCGCCTTGAGCAGGGTTCGTATCCTGGCCGGGGAGGATTGACTAGGCGCCAGCCTTTACCTGTAGCCTCTGTTCACCCAGCAGTGAATGGGGAACCTGGCTGTTACACGATTTGGCGGGTTGAATTCCGGGAATAATTAGAATTAAGGACCTGTCCGAAACGCTATGAGTGCTAGTGGCCCCATATATATATATATATATATATATATATATATATATATATATATATATATATATATATATATATATATATATATATATATATATATATATATGTCGTACCTAGTAGCCAGAACTCACTTCTCAGCCTACAATGCAAGGCCCGATTTGCCTAATAAGCCAAGTTTTCATGAATTAATATATTTTCTCTAATTTTTTTCTTATGAAATGATAAAGCAACCCATTTCATTATATAAGAGGTCAATTTTTTTTATTGGATTTAAAATTAACGTAGATATATGACCAAACCTAACCAACCCTACCTAACCTAACCTAACCTATCTTTATAGTTTAGGTTAGGTTAGGTAGCCGAAAAAGTTAGGTTAGGTTAGGTTAGGTAGGTTAGGTAGTCGAAAAGCAATTAATTCATGAAAACTTGGCTTATTAGGCAAATCGGGCCTTGCATAGTAGGCTGAGAAGTGAGTTCTGGCTACTAGGTACGACATATATATATATATATATATATATATATATATATATATATATATTTTTTTTTTTTTTTTAAGATTTTTTTTGTACCACCTCTAGCTGGAAGAAGGGGGACCCATAGCCTCGGAGGAAACCACGCATAACGCATTAGAGGGAATGTTTAGATCCCCTCCAATACAGTTTCTGTGTGCTTTTCTCCTACCACCCCCTTCCTTTTTTAATTTTTGTGCTTTATTATGCATTTGATGGTTACAAGATATACATGGGTTGATATATATATATATATATATATATATATATATATATATATATATATATATATATATATATATATATATATATATATATATATATGACAATGTCAGACCACGGAGGAAAAATGAAACAGGAAATTTCCTTAAGTACTTTCGTATATTAAATACATCTTCAGAAGGTCCTTCCTTCTGAAGATGACTTGGACCTTCTGAAGATGTATTTAATATACGAAAGTACTTAAGGAAATTTCCTGTTTCATTTTTCCTCCGTGGTCTGACATTGTCACATTCTTAATCACGTGTTTATTTTCGTGATATACACACATATATATATATAACTGAAAACTCACACCCCAGAAGTGACTCGAACCCATACTCCCAGAAGCAACGCAACTGGTATGTACAAGACGCCTTAATCCACTTGACCATCACGACCGGACATAATGAGGTGATAGCCGAGGCTATATGAACCACCCCACCGCCGGCACTCGGATAGTTATCTTGGGCATAGCATTTTACCAAATCACCTCATTCTTTGGGGCACACGTGAGGAACACAAATGCGAAATTTGTGTTCACAAATTTCGCATTTGTGTTCCTCACGTGTGCCCCAAAGAATGAGGTGATTTGGTAAAATGCTATGCCCAAGATAACTATCCGAGTGCCGGCGGTGGGGTGGTTCATATAGCCTCGGCTATCACCTCATTATGTCCGGTCGTGATGGTCAAGTGGATTAAGGCGTCTTGTACATACCAGTTGCGTTGCTTCTGGGAGTATGGGTTCGAGTCACTTCTGGGGTGTGAGTTTTCAGTTGCATATGTCCTGGGGACCATTCAGGCTTGTTCGCATATATATATATATATATATATATATATATATATATATATATATATATATATATATATATATATATATATATATATATATATATATATATATATATATATATATATATATATATGTGGACTATATGTTCATTGTGGTGCACAGGTAGCACAGGTACCTGAAGTGTGTGGTACTGTATGTGTGGTACCTGATGTACTCACCTAGTTGTACTCACCTAGCTGTGCTTGCGGGGGGGTTGAGCTCTAGCTTTTTGGTCCCGCCTCTCAACTGTCAATCAACTGGTGTACAGATTCCTGAGCCTATTGGGCTCTATCATATCTACACTTGAAACTGTGTATGGAGTCAGCCTCCACCACATCACTGCCTAATGCATTCCACCAGTTAACTACTCTGACACTGAAAAAGTTCCTTCTAACGTCTCTGTGGCTCATGTGGGTACTCAGTTTCCACCTGTGTCCCCTTGTTCGCGTTCTGACCACGCCTTACAGTTTGTTCTTGTCCACCCCTGTCAATTCCCCTGATAATTGCTTATAGACGATAGCGAAAATCTTACCAACCTCTAAACTTGGAGAGGCCAGGGTCGACTTGAGCAGCCAGCCCCAGCAGCTCCTGGGTCAGGGCCACCACCCGCAAGAGGTCATCCACACTCACACCTGTAGGTCAAGGAACATTACCTTTGTGGCTAACGTGGATCTTAACTGATCTTTCCCGAGCCCAAAACCTAGCTTAGATGATTGCTCAGAAGCGGGCACTCTCTGTCTGTTCTGTCTATCTGTTTCTCTGTTTCTCTGTCTCTGTCTCTGTCTCTGTCTGTCTCTCTCTCTCTCTCTCTCTCTCTCTCTCTCTCTCTCTCTCTCTCTCTCTCTCTCTCTCTCTCTCTCTCTCTCTCTCTCTCTCTCTCTCTCTCTCTCTCTCTCTCTCTCTCTCTCTCTCTCTCTCTCTCTCTCTCGCCAGTTAATAAGGTTCACATTTAAAATCCATAAGATCTACCGTAGAGAGCGTATCTACCTCTGACCCATTTCTGACCCAAATAATTGCACCTATCTTTCTTCCACACACAGGTACCATTTTTCAGCATTGAGTAATGTGTTTCCTAAATTATCGTACCGAAAACACACAAATTCTCAAATTTGGGAATAAAATACTCCCGGGGGAGTGGGGGGAGGGAGGGGGATTTTTCCCTTAGGAGGAAAAGGACTTGTCAGGGAAAACCCACTTCTTTGGGTGGGGAAAATTTACCTGATAGTTTGGGTGTCATGAGAGCCAGTACCAGGGCGAACTTCAGCTCAATGGTGATGTAGTGCTGGCCTCCCAGTACCCTTGTTAAGTGCGTCACTGTAGCGTCTAGGGCAGTTGCGTCTTCCTGCGGCACGCGGCTTGCTGCAATTCCGGCAGCTTGAAGTAAGGAATTTAGGGCGGGCGAATCCACGGCGGCTCCGCAAGCATTGCAGACCCAAGCCACTTGGGGGTCAGGAGCGGGCACCAGTAGGCCGCCCTCGCACTTCCGACACGACACGGAACTCAAGTGTGAGCCCAGTTCTGTGGGGTCGACGCATCGCTCACAGGTGCAGGTGAAGAATTTGGAGGACTCGATGTACGCCGCCCTGGCGTGAGTGCCCCAGAGCGTAGGGGCGTAGGTGTTGGTGATGGGGGCGCCCTCTGGGATGGCCGCCAGAGAACGGACGATCAACACACCGTCTTTGTACCAGTGCTGTGTGTTGGGCAGACAGGAGTGGTTCATCAGCGCCCCCAGCGGGAAGAGTGCGCGACCTCCTCTATCTCTGGCGAGGCTGATTACGAAGCAGTTGGTGTCAAAAATCCCACACAATTGCTGCATCACTTCCGAGTTGACAGGCAGCCCCATGTCCCGCTGCATTGGCCGTATCACCTGTTCCTCTACCAAACGACCAACAGGAAGTTTCCTTCGATTTTCTACATTACTTTGTAGAGCTGCGATAACCGCTCCCACGCCTGGTAACTCCTGTAGTAGCAGCAGCGTTCGTAGTGGAGACAGAAGGACATTTAGCTGCTTGATCATAAACCTGTTGTTTGGGTCTTGTTGCAGTCCTAAACGTTTCACTATATTGCATTCTTTATTTGTATGGCATATGCCGTCACAAGGGGGCGTGCAGCGCGGGGCGCCGCACCCTCCACACCCTCTCCACGCCTCCTTCAGTATACACAAGCAGGCCAGGCAGGTGGGCCCGGCTTCAAGATTCGGAGAAACCACTAGCGGTGCCTCCCTGAACACCACCTCCCCGGCACTGATATCCTGCGAAGCTACCAGGAATCTTCCTTCCGTAGAAGTCCTCTCGATCCTCACCGCCGCCTTGAAAGGACCTCTGGCCAGGGAATCTACATCATTGTTTCAGCGTTCGACGACAGGGCGCTTGGAGGTGTATTCTCGCTGTAAGCGGTCAGTAAAAGTGCTGGATGGTTGGCTCTTGTTCTGTAACTGGTGCCAGGACGGATTGCTGGGTGCCAGAGACGACAGGTAGGACTGGAGAGCCTCCACACTCGCATCCATTTCTGTGCCGACAAAAGTTTTAATATTAATAATTTTCCCATTTAAATTAGAAGTTATAATGTAGTTAAACAGATAAACGATTTTTGTTTGTAAATTTACCCAAAGTTAAGACAAATATACTCATGTATGCATGTACGTAGACACTGTAGACCCGACCTCCTAACACCGTGTCGCATTTTGACCTTTACCTAAGGCCAAAAACGGATATATATATATATATATATATATATATATATATATATATATATATATATATATATATATATATATATGACCGAAAGGGTAAGATTAATGGTTCTAACATGAATCTTCTCAACATTTCTTACGTTTTTCTACACTGTCGAGGGTAATTGAAAAATTAACTTTCCAAAGTTCATTTTCACAATTTATTTATGGTCTGACACTTAGAAGCGTTTCGCAAAAGACTTCTTACATTTTCAAAGAAAAATTTTACATACTCCGTTTTCATGCTTATATTCGTTTTTGGGTGAGGTGACGGGACACGAATGTTTTTGGGTGAGGTGATGGAACACAAATCAATGGGTACACTGCGCATTTTCTCCTCTTGCTTCTGTGTTGGTTCGGGGTCTTGAAGTGGGTAGAATGTAATGATGTATTAATTGGCTGTTGATTGTTGGTGTTTACGTTTTAATGTGATGTGCCTCGCTGATGTCAAGTCTCCTGTTATCGTTGTATCTGTCGATAATTTCTGCGTTGCTTGTTAAGATTTCTCTCGTGATGGTCTGATTGTGAGAGGAGATTATATGTCCCTTGATGGAGCCCTGTTGCTTGAGCATTGTTAATCGCCTAGAAAGAGACGTTGTTGTCTTGCCTATATACTGAGATCTTTGGGGCTTACAGTCCCCAAGTGGGTATGTGAAGGCGTAGACGACGTTGGTTTCTTTGAAGACGTTCTGTTTGGTGTCTGGAGAGTTCTTCATGAGTAGGTTGGCCGTTTTCTTGCTTTTGTAGTAAATTGTCAATTGTATCTTCAGATTTGCGTCTGTGGGGATAACGTTCCTATATCTTTCAGGACACTTTCCTCCATTTTATGAACCGTCGAAAAGAAGTTCCTGTAAAACAGTCTAATAGAGGGTACAGGTGTTGTGTTAGTTGACTCTTCAGAGGTTGCATGGCGTTTCACCTTTCTTTTAATAACGTCTTCAACATAACCGTTAGAGAAGCCATTGTTGACTAGGACCTACCTTACCCTGCAGAGTTCTTTATCGACTTGCTTCCAACCAGAGCTGTGAGTGAGAGCACGGTCGACGTAAGCGTTGACAACACTCCTCTTGTACCTGTCTGGGCAGCCACTGTTGGCATTGAGGCACATTCCTATGTTCGTTTCCTTAGTGTAGACTGCAGTGTCCCGCCCCTCCCTGTCCTCACATGCCCCCCACAGCTCTGTCCTCGAGGGCAGGAACGCCACAGGTTGCTGCTAGACAGATGGGCTGCCATGTGTGTGTGTCTGCGGTCCTCTGATGCTGAGGACGCGCCAAAACCTTCACTATTGTCCACTGTGACGTGGGAAAAATGTACATGACAGGAGGAGGGGGGGGGGGGGCTAGGGGGGGACTATACCCGCCAAACACACACCGGAACTACGACGTTGGTACAACGTTCGAACAAGTTTTAACACTTCCTAACCAGTTATAACAACCAATATAGCAAGTTGTAACAACATTCTAATACGTCATAAACAGGTTAAGCCAAGGTGTAATAACTTTATTACAAGTTGTAATAAGCGGAAAATAGAGACAGTTACGGTTTGTGTTTCCAGGCTATCAGGGTGGGGGGGGGGGGGGGGGAAGCACCAAGCCATTACGACTGTACCTGAAAGGGATCAGGGTTAGGATTTGGGATGGGACGGAGGGAAGATATGGTACCCAACCACTTGTGGACGGTCGGGGATTGAACGTCGACCTGCATGAACCGAGACCGTCGCTCTACCGTCCAGCCCAAGTGACTGGTGGAGAATTAGGGCGTTTCGGGGCACTCAAACCCCTGAGTCACACCGCTGACAAGAATATCACTCCCTCGCATGACTGAAAGGTGTCATGCAGACTTCAAGAGCGAATCATGAATGGAATTTCCTTGTCTACAAGTTTGTTTACATTCCCCTAATCTGAGGGGAATCCCCTCTAATCCCCTAAATCTCCCCTCTAATCCCCTAAATCTTGCCTCACAGGTTTAATAGAATTCTGTGAACAGGCAATACAAATTAAACACGGAAGAGAAAGGTAGAGACAGACTGCATATTTTGGAAGTGTCAGAAAGCCTTTGACACAGTATCCCAAAGGAGACGTGTCAGGCCAACACTCTCCAACTGCTCTCTTCTACATTTGATGAGTTGGGGGAGCTTCTACAGTCTCTTAACACAGGGGAACATTTATGGACTGGTGCCTGTGGAAGGGGGCGTGTATGGCCCAGTGGTTGGAAAAGGAGAGGTAAGTGGACCGGTTCTTGGGGCGGGGAAGATGTTTGGACCGGTACTTAGAGGGCAGAATATGGCCCAGTGGTTGAGGGAAAAGAGAGGTGTATGTGCTAGTGGTTTGGGAGGCATGGAGGGAGCTGTCGTTCCTGGTGACGGCGCAGGGGCGCGTGGTCTGGGATGGCATGCCGCCGGGGGTAATGACTGAGGCATCTGTCAGTCAGGTGATGGAGCTGTCATGGCGGCCGTGGTGACACCATCCACCTGTGGGATTCCGTTCATATCCACTGCTATATACAGCCACTAGGAGGGCCGGCCCGGCCCGGCGCCGCGCGAAGGATGCTTCAGTGTCAGTCCGAATATAGAGTCCAGCATGTGCTAATATATGTTTTATGTAGGGACTGAACTAGTACAGTCCCGTCACACTTGGTGTTCGAGATGGGCTCTTCGTGATGCTGAGTTGATTCATAGTGTGCTTGCGTCACACCATGTTGTGTCAGGTTGTTTCCCAGGTGATGGATGACGCAGGTTAATTGTCACCCTGCGTCTCAGCTTGCGTCTGTCTGTTCTCTCTCTCTCTCTCTCTCTCTCTCTCTCTCTCTCTCTCTCTCTCTCTCTCTCTCTCTCTCTCTCTCTCTCTCTCTCTCTCTCTCTCTCTCTCTCTCTCTCTCTCTCTCTCTCAAGTTGTCCCTCTTCTAATCATGGCTGTTCTTCTTCTCGGTGACTAATAGTAATGGCTCATTTATAAGGCATAATAATAATTCTTCATCTCGCTGAGCTGTGACATAAATATTATTGAGCATGTGCTATGTGGGCGGCAGTTATGGGCAGCGTTGGATCAGGCACTCGGGGACACTGCCAAAGTTTACAGAAGGCACTTTAATGCAGCTTGTCATGTGCTGACTAAGCCAGTGATAGGTCAGGCGACGCGAGTATGGTGACACAAGACACACACACACACACACACACACACACACACACACACACACACACACACACACACACACACACACACACACACACACACACACACACACACACACACACACACACACACACACACACACACACACACACACACACACACACACACACACACACACACACACGCACACACACACGCATACACACACACACACACACACACACACACACACACACACACACACACACACACACACACACACACACACACACACACACATATAGATCTTTGATAATAACAGTCCTTATATAAGCATGTTGGCCAGCCTTAAGATGACATGGGGAGACATCTCCCGTCACGCAGGGTGCAGTCGCACCTCCATATATCTCCCAGTATCATTTATTGACACTGGTAATGGCTCAAAAGAGCCAACCACTTACGGGCTATTCATGCCCGTGCGTTTTGGGTGGCTTAATTTTTCATCAATCAATCAATCGACCTTAAGAAGACATGATTGCTACTCATGCTCTCTGGTAAAAAAAAACCTTGGTAGGGAGCCGGTCGGCCGAGCGGACAGCACGCTAGACTTGTGATCCTGTGGTCACGGGTTCGATCCCAGGCGCCGGTGAGAAACAATGGGCAGAGTTTCTTTCACCCTATGCCCCTGTTACCTAGCAGTAAAATAGGTACCTGGGTGTTAGTCAGCTGTCACGGGCTGCTTCCTGGGGGTGGAGGCCTGGTCGAGGACCGGGCCGCGGGGACACTAAAGCCCCGAAATCATCTCAAGATAACCATCTCAAGATTGGTACAGCAACATCTTGAGTAAGAGAATAGTACATGATCCAGGTTACATAATAATCTTTTCTTAGTTGAAATGATTGTTTAAACAAGATAATTATTTTATCTGAATAAACATTTGATTTGATTTCAGGTACTGTTAGCTGAAGTTATTGCTTGTTTAAGGGAGAGAAATCAATTATTAGCAGCTAGTGAGGAAGACGGTTGAGAGAGAGAGACTCCTCACAGCACCTCACACAATACGGGTGTGAGGTGCCTAACCTGCGTCTGGGATGCTCCCGGACGCAGGTTCGAATCCTCATCACAGCCCTTGTGGATTTGTTTACCTCACTCAACACGGATGAGAGGACGCGGGTGTAACTAAGCTCCTCCACTATTGAACATCACTTCATGATGTAGTTAAGTTACCCCTCACACTTAGAGAAGTTAGTTTAGTTCATTTATTATGCCCCCTATACCGATCTTGTGGGCGGTAGTGGAAAGGGTTACAGAGGCACATAATGGGCTCAGGGACTGAACCCCACAATTCATTAAGCTAAGCAAGTTACAATCTTGATGAGCTAGTTACAAAATTCAATATAAGTCGTCACATCAACAATGGGTTCGAGATCGACCTCAAGTACAGGTTCTAAATTAAGCAACTGACATATGTGGAGAGCTAGTGTCACAATTGATATGTTTGTCCTGCACACCGCCCCCCATCCAGTGGGCAGCGGTGGATAGGTTACAATCACTCAGTTACTACCTACAGTTAGCAAACTGGGGATATTTGATTTTATGCAGTCTCCGTGGTGTAGTGGTAAGACACTCGCCTGGCGTTCCGCGAGCGCTATGTCATGGGTTCGTATCCTGGCCGGGGAGGATTTACTGGGCGCAATTCCTTAACTGTAGCCTCTGTTTAACGCAACAGTAAAATGTGTACTTGGATGAAAAAACGATTCTTCGCGGCAGGGGATCGTATTCCAGGGACCATAGGATTAAGGACTTGCCCGAAACGCTACGCGTACTAGTGGCTGTACAAGAATGTAACAACTCTTGTATATATCTCAAAAAAAAAAAAAAAAAAAAAAAAAATTGGCTAAAATTTCTGGTAGCAGATCATTTTGAATGAAATATTGACACATCGCTGGAACATTGGTTATAGAATTGTCTCTAAATTCACGTATCTTTTCGCACTCCATCACATAGTGACGGAGGGTGTGCGAATAATTTTGTTGACACAGTTTACATTTGGTCAGGTCTACATCGGCAGATAATGAGAATTCCCAGAGATACTTGTAACCGAGTCTAAGCCGAGCAGTAGTAACATCTAGAAGTCTGCTGATTTTATTGGATGAACCATAGATGTGTGGCTCCTCTTGCATGATAGTATGATGATAGATGGAATTACTGGTGTCAATTTTACTTTGCCTCAGATTTACAAGATCTTGTTGAAGTTTTCGGTGTACTGCTGCTCTCAGATTGCTCATTGACAATCCAATTTTACACTCAACGTGTAATCTTTGATTACACTTTGAGAAGAGAAGATTAGGTTACTTCTAATAGGTTAAGTTAGGACTGAAAGATTAGGTCTGAAAGATTAGGAATGAAAACCTAAATCATTAGGTTAGTTGTCATTAGGTTAGGACTTGCGGACGTTAGGTTACTTCTAGTAGGTTACTACCTACAGTTAGCACACTTTATCTTCTCTAAGAAGAGAAGATGAAGGATAAACTAAGAAAAGGAAGACGCATTCAACCCAAGATAAAATATCAGAGTTACGTAGTGGATAAACAGCTGACGAGTAACTATCTTTAGTCTGTTTAGTTAGAGCAGTTATAAGTAGAGAAATACCCCCCCCACCCACTCCCCCCACCCTAAAAAGAACCAAATTAATTACAAAGATATTTACCTTACATCATTCTTAATTGACTTGAATGTTGAGCTGATTCCAGCAGCCATAGTTAACCCGCCAAACACACACCGAAACTACGACGTTGGTACAACGTTCGAACAAGTTTTAACACCTCCTAACCAGTTATAACAACCAATATAGCAAGTTGTAACAACGTTCTAATACGTCATAAACACGTTAAGCCAAGATGTAACAACTTTATTACAAGTTGTAACAAGCGGAAAATAGAGACAGTTTCGGTTTGTGTTTCCAGGGAAGAGTGTTGCTTTTATGCAATTTACATCTACCTTAGACTATATATAGACTATCAATCGACTTGAGAATGGTCCAGGACGGACCGAAACGTCGTCGTCCCTTCACCTTCTAGTGTGTGGTCTGGTCAATATACTTTAGCCACGTTATTGTGACTCATCGTCTGCTTAGACTATATACCTTAGACAACCTTAGACAAATAGTGTTGACCAGACCACACACACTAGAAGGTGAAGGGACGACGACGTTTCGGTCCGTCCTGGACCATTCTCAAGTCGATTGTGAGACAATAGTCAAAGGTTGTCTGGTCTGGAGGGCCAGTTACAGGCACTCAGAAGTCCCTTCACTTCAAACTTAATTAAAAAGGCAAACAAATTTCCCCCACACACTGCGTGAAGAACATAAAACTAACACAGTGCAAGCAAACTCGTTTTTACCTCGTCTTTGTGTACACAATCTCGCCTGAAAGCAACTTTAGAATTGTAATTAATTTACAGGATATCACACGGGTTCTGTGCGATACACACCTGCTATACGTATTCGATGTATTCGATAACGTATTCGATGTATTCGATGTATTCGATAACGTATTCGATGTATTCGATAACGTATTCGATAACGTATTCGATGTATTCGATGCTATACACATCTGCTATACAACACATGTAAAATTTTAAGGGTTACGTAGTGTTTTGTTTAGGAAATGACAGAGGAGACAACGTTGTGGTTTTAGAAGAATATGCAGGTCAATAATGCCAGCATGAATGTGAGTCTCTGAAGATACTTAGTCGTCTCCTAGCACTTGCCAAATTGTGCTTACGGGGGTTGAGCTCTGGCTCTTTGGTCCCGCCTCTCAACTGTCAATCAACAGGTGTACAGGTTCCTGAGCCTATTGGGCTCTATCATATCTACATTTGAAACTGTGTATGGAGTCAGCCTCCACCACATCACTGCCTAGTGCATTCCATCCGTTAACTACTCTGACACTGAAAAAGTTCCTTCTAACGTCTCTGTGGCTCATGTGGGTACTCAGTTTCCACCTGTGTCCCCTTGTTCGTGTCTCACCCGTGCTAAAGAGTTTGTCTTTGTCCACCCTGTCAATTCCCCTGAGAATTTTGCAGGTGGTTATCATGTCTCCCCTTACTCTTCTGTTTTTCTTACTCTCAGTGTTTGGAAGCCAATGACTGGTAAAGAGGGGATTGGGGGTACATGGAATGGGGGATGTGGGATGGGTAGGGGGGGAGGAATGGTGCCCAATCACTTGTGGACGGTCGGGGATTGAACGCCGACCCGCACGAAACGAGACCGTCGCTCTACCGTCGAACCGAAGGTGGTCATAAGGCGCTAGACCTCACTTCCCAGTAGTCACTGATATGTAAGTACTATCAGGTTCCTCTTAATGCACCTTCCAGTACCCACTACTGGGTTTTCACATGGAGTCAGTCAACTGTTGTGGGTCGCTGTTCGGGGGGGAAAGCTCAGTCGTTGAGTTGATATGTAACTCATTAAGCTCACCGTACACCTCGTCCTCACCGTGGGCAACAGTAGTGTCCCAGCCACGCTGCAACTCCTGGACTTCACAGTACGACACCTCTGCTACTAAACCTATTCACAGTAGCATACCTCCATTACTAAGCCTATATCACCGTGACCAACTGAGTACTTGGTGACCAACTACGACACATCGACACACGTGGACACATGTGGAAACACATGGATACACGTCGAAACACGTCGAAACACGTCGAAACACATGGATACACGTCGAAACACGTCGATACACGTCGAAACACGTGGATACACGTGGGTGGGACTCACCGTGGCCTCGAAGCAGCTGGTTCAAAGGCAACACATAAACAATCACTCCTCATGTGAACAGATTAGCATTCAGGTGTTCCCAGCTCGACTGGCGTGAAGTCAAAACTAAATTCAAAATAGCCTGAAATTTGAATTAGTTAAGAAACTCGGTTTAAGCTGGATTTGAAACTCGGGTTTGAATTTCGGGGAAACTTATTTAAACCTGGAGCTCCACGTGGTACGTCTGGAGGCGGAGCCGAAGCTGTTGGTTAACTGGTAGTGTTCAAATGCCTTCCCAGCTGGTGGTGGGTGAGGCTAGTACCCCCCTTTCACTATCCTCCCCTCCCATTACCCCTCTCTCTCTCCCTACCTATCCCACTACCTCCCCCTTCCCCTCTCCTAGCCTTGGTAATTGCCATCCATGAGTATCTCAACTACAGTATGTGTGTCTGGGGATCTACAAGCCAGAATGACATTCCACCCTTAATTACTCAATATAATTCAGCCATTAAAACAATAACTCAACCATTAAAACAATAACTCAACCATTAAAACAATAACTCATCCATTAAAACAATAACTCATCCATTAAAACAATAACTCAACCATTAAAACAATAACTCATCCATTAAAACAATAACTCATCCATTAAAACAATAACTCATCCATTAAAACAATAACTCAACCATTAAAACAATAACTCAACCATTAAAACAATAACTCAACCATTAAAACAATAACTCATCCATTAAAACAATAACTCAACCATTAAAACAATAACTCAACCATTAAACAATAACTCCTTATATAACCCCTTATACCCCAGACCTTATAAGTAAGTAAGGTAGCCGGCCGGCCGAGCGGACAGCACGCTGGACTGTGATCCTGTAGTCCCGGGTTCGATCCCGGGCGCCGGCGAGAAACAATGGGCAGAGTTTCTTCCTGTTACCTAGCAGTAAATAGGTACCTGGGTGTTAGTCAGCTGTCACGGGCTGCTTCCTGGGGGTGGAGGCCTGGTCGAGGACCGGGCCGCGGGGACACTAAAGCCCCGAAATCATCTCAAGATAACCCCTACCAGACCTATAAGTAATTGAACTAAATAATTAAACCAATTTATAAAATAAAGTCCCTAATATTCCTTACGTATTACGTATTTTTTTACGCAAAGAACAAATCCACAAGGGCCGTGACGAGGATTCGAACCTACGCCACGGCCCTTGTAGATTGGTTCATTTGATGCATCACGCAATTGTAATTTCTATGTGTAATTTATTTACATATTTACGCATTTACCAAGGCTTTAAGGTATTATGGTGTTAAGGATATTAGAGACATAAAGGTATTATTTACATATTTACGCATTTACCAAGGCTTTAAGGTATTATGGTGTTAAGGATATTAGAGACATAAAGGTGTTAGCGTATAATAACACGCTTTGCGTATTAGTGGATTTGTAATTTTAATATAATTGTAAATACTCTGTAAACAAAAATCATTAACCTCTGTATACTTTGTAAATTATTTTTATTATTATACAAACCGTAACTTGAAACTTGACTGCTATAAGTGTAAAGTAACCATGGACGTGACACGTAGGATCTTGTGGTTATCTTGATATGATTTCGGGGCTTAGCGTCCCCGCGGCCCGGTCCTCGACCAGGCTTCCACCCCCAGGAAGCAGTCCGTGACAGCTGACTAACACCCAGGTACCTATTTTACTGCTAGCTGAACAGGCCATCAGGATGAAAGAAACTCTGCCCATTTTGTTTCTGCCATCAGTCGGGATCGAACCCCGGACCCTAGGATTACGAGTCCAGAGCGCTATCCACTCAGATATCAGGCTCCCACACGTGTAGGGGGGTGGGTGAAGGGATGTGGGAGTGTTTGGGGGTGTTTGGGGGGTTATGGGGGTGTGTGGGGGTGTTTGGGGGTGTGTGGGTGTGTGGGAGGCGTTTGGGGGTGTGTGGGTGTGTTTGGAGGCGTGTGTGGGGCGTGTGGGTGTGTGTGGGGGCGTGTGGGGGTGTTTGGGGGTGTGTGGGTGTGTGGGAGGCGTTTGGGGGTGTGTGGGTGTGTTTGGAGGCGTGTGTGGGGGCGTGTGGGTGTGTGTGGGGGCGAGTGGGGGTGTTTGGGGGTGTGTGGGTATGTGGGAGGCGTTTGGAGGTGTGTGGGGGGCGTGTGGGTGTGTGTGGGGGTGTGTGGGGCGTGTGTGGGAGGCGTTTGGAGGTGTGTGGGGGCGTGTGGGGGTGTTTGGAGGGGTGTGTGGGTGTGTGTGGGCGTGTGTGGGGGGCGTGTGGGCGTGAATATTTAGGTGTGTGACGAAGAGACAGAAGAGGTAGACGGGGTGCTGGCTCAGCGCCCAGTGGACGAACAGGTCATCTTCAACTACCAAACGGGTGAACACCGTCAGGGCCTCCAAGACCCCCGTAGACCCGTAGACCCTCCAAGACCCCCGTAGACCCGTAGACCCTCCAAGACCCCCGTAGACACTAAGTCCTGGAGAATCGGGTGTTTGAGGTCTGCCTAAAACATGACACTCTTCATTACTACCCAACCACTTGGGCTGGACGGTAGAACGAGCGTCTCGCTTTATGCAGGTCGGCGTTCGATCCCCACAAGTGGTTGGCCACTATTCCTTTCCCCCCGTCCCTTCACAAATCCTTATCCTGATCCCTTTCACAGTGCTATATATAGTCGTAATGGCTTGGCGCTTTACCCAGATTTCTATTCCCTCTATGACTGGTTGCTCTTGCATCAATTTTAGCTTTAGCTTGTTGTATCAAATGCGACATAGATTGAATATTAAGAAGTTAGTAAGACTGACACACACAGAGATCACACTAACGTGATGCATCAAATGAACAAATCCACAAGGGACCGTGACGAGGATTCGAACCTGCGTCCGGGAGCATCCCAGACACTGCCTTAATCTACTGAGCTACGACAGGGTAAAACAGAGCTACGACTTTACCTTGTCTTAACTCAGTCGATTAAGGCAGTGTCTGGGATGCTCCCGGACGCAGGTTCGAATCCTCGTCACGGCCCTTGTGGATTTGTTCTAGTAAGACTGGTTCTTTGAAACACAGAATATATAACAATATCTACTTATATTACCAGAGAAAAATGATTACTGTGATTTCATTTATAATTCCCATTAGACACCTTACGCAAACATCTGAACATAAAGTGGCGATGTTTCGGCCCGTTCTGAACTATTCTCAAGACGTTTAAAGAATGGTTGAGAAGGTCAGTAAAGAATGTGAAGGGGGAAGACAGGAAGGGTAAGAAATATACCATTTAAGTCAACAGCAATGAACAAACTACAAAAGCCATATGCAGGCGATGAGTCACAATAACGTGGCTGATGTATGTTGACCAGACCACACACTAGAAGTTGAAGGGACGACGACGTTTCGGTCCGTCCTGGACCATTCTCAAGTCGATTGTGAATCGACTTGAGAATGGTCCAGGACGGACCGAAACGTCGTCGTCCCTTCAATTTCTAGTATGTGGTCTGGTCAATCTACAAAAGCCATAATGGTGAAGAGAACGAGATGAAATTGAGACAAAAGAGAGAGAATAGGAAGAGCTCAAATAACGTTTGTTAACAAAGTTAGATCTCTTGAGGTTATCTTGAGATGATTTCGGGGCTTTTTAGTGTCCCCGCGGCCCGGTCCTCGACCAGGCCTCCACCCCCCAGGAAGCAGCCCGTGACAGCTGACTAACACCCAGGTACCTATTTTACTGCTAGGTAACAGGGGGGGCATAGGGTGAAAGAAACTCTGCCCATTGTTTCTCGCCGGCGCCTGGGATCGAACCCAGGACCACAGGATCACAAGTCCAGCGTGCTGTCTGCTCGGCCGACAGGCTCCCTAGATCATCGAAGTATGTAGTCAAGAAGGTAAAAATTTGACCCAGGACTAAAGATCATAGTCCTATGGTTGTCTTCTTACTTTCTGGCCATTCACCACAAGTTTCTAACCTTACACTGTCCTCTTCCAGTCTTTCCTTACACACCATAATGGCCCGAAATGGAGCGAAACGTCGACACTTCCTATATTTTACAGATGTGCTCATTAGGTATTTAATCTTCAGTCCCATATATTGGGACTTAGCAACATAATTCTCATTGCTCAACTGAAGATTTAAAGATTTCAGAGACTAATTCTTTGAGACAAAAACAGATGTTATCATTAAACACAACCAACTGGGCCTAATTACCGGTCTTTAGGACCCGTAGCTATGTGGTCCTCGAGGAACTGCAAATACTGAACACAAATGAACAACAGAGACGTGTTTCAGTAATGTTTATCTCAGAAGGAAAGTCTTGTGTTTCGCTCCTCAACTTACCATTCGACGTTTAGGCAGATGTTTAGTATAGGAAACTTGCCTCGTAAAATTTTTAAGATGGTGTGGAGAGAAGAGAAGGGGGAATTGGTTGTATTTCAATGCCCCTGTTGTGGACACTGTCCCTGGAGCTAGTGACGGGTAGACAGTCCCCGTAGCTAAGGAACATTCTCTTCTGTCAGAGAAAATCCTAAAGTTTGAAATATTTACCCAATCGTTCCAGCCACATAATCCTTGTGTCCAGTCTATCCTCTATGTACCGTTCCCCTGCCGTCTTTCTTATCCGGACTCGCCTCCATTATCCGGCCACGCCTATTTCATCCGGGCGACCGCTATTAACCGCGTAGCCGGAAAAATGCCAAGCTTATGAAAGTTGGCCGCTTTGATCCCACGGTATTCATCGAAATTAAAAGTTTCGTCAAAGTGGGCAGCGAGACCCTTCCCTCTTGGACGCCTGGCAGGTCCTTGGACCGCCTGGTATTTTGGTTGGGAGAGAGAGAGAGAGAGAGAGAGAGAGAGAGAGAGAGAGAGAGAGAGAGAGAGAGAGAGAGAGAGAGAGAGAGAGAGAGAGAGAGAGAGAGCGAGAGAGAGCCAGAAGGGGAGAGAGACAGACAGAGAGAGACACACATGAACTTCAACAATACTTTATACCACATACGCACAAAACTATCTTAACTAACTCAATACCAAATATTTAATGAACATATCTCAGCTTATACAACCCCAAGACCAGGGAGACAGACCAAGAAATCAACCAATTATGAACGAGTTGTATCTAGAGATTTACACACCTGTTGTGGATTTGCATCTTGGAGAAGGCCAGTATTTACCCTAGGTAAATCTCGCTAAGCATGACCGCGTTCGAGTCACCGAATATCGGAAACCAACACACGAATAAAGTTACACACACGCACAACAGGCTCTGATATCAGCATCTAGAAGAAGGGAACAGTATCAGCATGGAGACTGAACCACTCAGCAGATTACAAGATGAAGAGATGTCGACGATTCAGTCCGTTCTGAACTGTTATCAAGTCGATTCTGGTGTTTGGTTTAATAGTCATGTCTTCAGTTAGGTTATTGTGACCCCTCGTCTGAGTAGCATCATTCAGGGATAAGTCCTGTCCAACCATGTGACCATTAATGGACACAATGGATAATAGCGAGTTAGATGAGTCTACCCTTAAATTTGAAGGTTATTTGTGTATCAGTGTGGCAGCCACTCTGAACATAAGAACATAAGAACAAAGGTAACTGCAGAAGGCCTATTGGCCCATACGAGGCAGCTCCTATTTATAACCACCCAATCTCACTCATATACTTGTCCAACCCGCGCTTGAAACAATCGAGGGACCCCACCACCAGCACGTTACGCGGTAATTGGTTCCACAAATCAACAACCCTGTCACCGAACCAGTATTTACCCAAGTCTTTCCCAAATCTAAACTTATCCAATTTATACCCATTGTTTCGTGTTCTGTCTTGTGTTGATACTTTTAATACCCTATTAATATCCCCAATACCCTATTAATATCCTCTGGTGGGCAGTCTTGAACTAGATGGCATCTAGGGTGGGCAGCCTTGTACTAGATGCCATAAGGATTATGGCAATCCCGTTCTCTCAACTAATAGGTCGCATTTATTTAAGTAATGGCAATGAACGTTACAAATAGAGCCTACTATGAGGAGTAACTTCCCATAAATATCTACGTTTTCTATGCATCGCTCTCAGTAGATTAGGGGGGACTTGCTTGGGTTTGTACGTTTCTGGTTTGGTTGGGAGGTTGGGTTTTTGACGTAGAGGCAGATCAAAAGAACAGGCTGGTGCATAATTAGCTCGATCAATCTTTGAGCAGAGTGGAACAGTTAGGTCATATTGCGTTACCATCTATGCAAGTTGCAAAGTTTGAACAAATCCACAAGGGCAGCGACGAGGATTCGAACCTGCGTCCGGGAGCATCCCAGACAAAGTTTCACGGAACTCTATATTCGTGACTATTGACGGTCGTCACAATAGGTGCTATCTAAACAGGAGGATGAGTTGATATCACCAACATCCAACACGCTCAATGTTTTAATAATTTGTTGATCATTTCACGATTTTTTTAGAAAACGGCCAAAAAATCCCGTTTTCTTAGGCACTCTTTGCTCTATGGGCCTAAGCATGTTTTTCCAACCCGTTCTCGCACTTTCTTAGTCAATATTGACTTATTAAATAAGTGCATATGTGACATACTAATTTATTGTCAATATTTTAGTTTACCTTGAAAAGCTTCATAGAAAACACCGACCTTACCTAACCTTCTTAGTATGTTAAGATAAGCATCTTATTGCTTCGTAATTACAATTATTACTTAACTATACCTATAATAGGTTAAGTAATAATTGTAATTATGAAGCAATAAGATGCTTATCTTAACATACTAAGAAGGTTAGGTAAGGTCGGTGTTTTCTATGAAGCTTTTCAAGGTAAACTAAAATATTCACAATCAGTTAGTATGTCACATATGCACGTATTTAATAAGTCAATATTGACTATACGAAAGTGCGAGAACGGGTTGTATTTTTCACAACCAATTTGCATATTCTCAAGCTTTTTATTTTATGGACATGTTACCAAAGATCAGTTATCCTGCTATTGCTCGAAGCACTTCGCTAAACATTATCTAGTCCGTCAACAGGTTAGTTAGGTCATTATGTACACACACACAGTGCATTTTACTACTGTTTAGTAAATTCATTTCTAGACTTTGTCTAGTGATTCTGGCGAGTGTTCCTCCTCCCTGTTTAAACCATATAAATTTATATATTTGTGATGTTCTGGAGGCCTATTAAGGTTCCATTAATAGTCCGTTGGTCAACTGGCTAGTAAACCTTTGTCTTAAACAGCGATTATTCTCAAGTTATAGCCGTATACTATTTTAAACCCAAACTTTATAATTAACTAAGCTCTTGGTAGACAAGTTTTCTTTGATAATGCCGATGGCCAACGTTTTCCTTTATGTTAAATTTCTTGGTATACTCAAGCAGGTCAGAATTTCACATGTTTAAGTATGCTATACAGTGGCAATATACCTAGCCTAATCTAACTTAACCTAACAAAGGACAGGAAGTACATTAAAGCACTAATTGCATAGTGCATTGTGTTACTGTTAATATAGTGCAAAAATAGACACTGTGTGGTGCATACCAACCCGTCCTCCGAATATTGGGGGGGGGGGGTAAATGTAAAGGCACAAGTAAGTGTAATTATGTACTATTTCTAGCAGTCATGAACTGTACTTATTTCAACCCGTTCTTGCACTTTCTTTAAGTCAATATTGACTTATTAAATAAGTGCATATGTGACATACTAATTTATTGTGAATATTTTAGTTTACCTTGAAAAGCTTCATAGAAAACACCGACCTTACCTAACCTTCTTAGTATGTTATGATAAGCATCTTATTGCTTCGTAATTACAATTATTACTTAACCTATTATAGGTATAGGTTAAGTAATAACTGTAATTAAGAAGCAATAAGATGCTTATCTTAACATACTAAGAAGGTTAGGTAAGGTCGGTGTTTTCTATGAAGCTTTTCAAGGTAAACTAGTATGTTTAGTATATCACATATGCACGTATGTAATAAGTCAATATTGACTGTAAGAAAGTGCGAGAACAGGTTGACTTATTTTCACTTAATATTAAACCGTACTGTCAAATAATTATCAGAATATTTGAGTTTACATGAAAAGCTGAATAGAAAACGACCTAACCTAACCTTCTTACTGTATAAGAACAAGCATTTGATTGCTTCTTATTTACAATTAGTACGTAACCTATAGCTATATTGATCTTACAGTTTTATAAAACTAATAAAACAAAACAAAAATCTTTCAATAAATTGTAAAGTAACTCAGGAAATTATAAAATTTTGTATAAAATCTTTATTGTTTAATAAATCAGAAAAAGAAATTCTTCATATTTAAAACTTGTATATATAGAATTGAGCATGAAATCTTGGTCCTAAAATTGTGAGTAATTTAACAGAAAACGAGGAAAATATATAGGGATGTAAAGGTACAAGAAAGTGTAATTATGTACTATTCCTAACAGTCAGGAATTGTACTTATTACTTAGTATTAAACTGTACTGTCAATTCGGAGGATGGGTTGCAACTACATACCCCTTTGAGGACGGATTGCTGCTATCATAATAGGATTGACAAAATAATCAACATATTTGCTGCTATCATAATAGGATTGACAGAAAATAATCAACATATTTCGCTGCTATCGTCCAATGAGAGTAGAGCTTTGTAGATAACATAATACAGACAAAGGATTTCACAAGAAAGAGAGCAACAACCACACTTAAACCTTAGTAGGCCAATTATAGCACATATATAAATATACTAAGATATCATATATTATACCTAACTCTGTTTATTTACACCTAGGGCAGGTTAAGTTAGTTCCACTTTTTAGTATTTGGAGTATTCCAATAGCACAAAAGTGAACATTTGTGGGGGGGGGGGGGAGTTCAACAGTACTTTTTTAATACGTTTAACCAACAGTTGGCATAAGTACTACCATGTTTGGGTGATGGTTGAAGTCTCAATGTGTCTGTACTTTCTAAAGAGTTTATATATATTAAGGTTTGAGTTAACATGTTGTATTAGTGATTATCTTCACCTTGAGCGTTGGGTAATTAGTCTTCTTCTTCTTCTTCTTGTTGATAGTAGGTGCAGTTTGCATGAAGGGTTTGTCCTCCCGATGACTGCACCAGTACTGATGTTGTTGGACGCGTTTATGTTGAGGATGATCGGAGCTACCAAGGTGCTTGTTGCTTTGTGCTGTAGATAGAGGAACGGTGATTAGAACAGAGGTGTGTGTTAGAGGGAGACTTGCCGCACCGTAGGGCGGTGTGTTGTGTTTATGGCGTCAGCTGATCCATGGTGTTGCGACGAGGCAGTTGTTGTCTGTGTTTAGCTGTTGGTGGCGCCAGGTATAAATGTGGCGCGGGTCAGATGTGACCCAATTTGTTGGTCGATTGGAGATATTTAGCCAGTGCTTTGACTATTTGGTATTTTTCTTGTGACGAGTGGTCACCGCCTCCTAATATATGCTCGATGGTGAAGGGTATTTTAAGTGCGATAAAGACTTGTTTGAAATTTACTCTGGCACTATAATGTCGGAAGCAGTGCAGGAGATAGTGTTCGACTGTTTCAGGCACCTGACAGTGAGTACAGAGTTCGTTGATGTCTGTTCTGTACTTAGAGCTGTGTGCTGCTAGTTTGGTGTGTCCCAGCCTTAATCTGGTCATCGTTACATCAATTTCTCTGCTTTTATATCGGACATGTTTCCAAGTTTCCCATTTCTTTTTAATGGACCCATAGTGCAAAGGTGAGCATAACGTTTTCCAGTTTGTTGCAAAATCCTGGGAGATGGTATCTTTGAAGGCTCCTTTACGTGCAACATGGGGCATTGGATGACGGTGAGGTGAGGCGTGTCGTGCATCGCTTTGGCTAGTGTCTCTTGGTACACAGCCCCAGGCTTAGGCCAGGGCCCAGCGACGGCCTAGACAGCCCCAGGCTAAGGCCAGGGGCCAGCGACGGCCTAGACAGCCCCAGGCTTAGGCCAGGCGCCAGCGACGGCCTAGACAGCCCCAGGCTTAGGCCAGGTGCCAGCGACGGCCTAGACAGCCCCAAGCTCAGGCCAGGGGCCAGCGACGGCCTAGCCAACCCCAAGCCAGGGGCCAGCGACGGCCTAGCCAACCCCAAGCCAGGGGCCAGGAATGTGGATAATGGCGACTTTCCAGGAAAAAGTTTTAAAGTCAAAGGTAAAGAGAGATTTTAAGCCTTAAAGTCTCGATGTAAACAGATTTTCGGGCTAGTCTGGTGACGTAGACCTGGTGACGTAGGCCTGGTGACGTAGTCCTGGAGGCGTAGCCTAGTGACGTAGCCTGGTGGGCCTGCGGGCAGCTACAAGCAACAGCCTGTTGGACCAAGTTATCACAAGTTGAGCCTGGCCTCAAGGCCGGCCTCGGGGAAGTAGAAGAACTCCCAAGACCCTCTACAGGTAAACTCCAGGTTAACGACGTGTGTGTGTGTGTGGGGGGAGGGGGAGTACACACAAGCAGATATAACAGACTATTGTGATTGGCATATGGTAGACACTCCCCCCCGTTACACCAAGCCACTGTTCACACTAACTTCAGGGAACTACTCACACTAACGACCATTCACATCTTACTCCGAACAATTCCCATCTGCCAGTAAGCCAATCCACTCCCAAGCCTCTCTGTACCTGCCTGCAATACCGTTGGATAACGGAACTATATCAACAGAGCCGGGCCGCCCGTTAACAGGCGCTGGGGGCTTGCTAAATGTTCAATTATTGGGGAGAGAGTAGGTTCCTAGCTGCTGTGTCCTAGCTCCTAGCTATCTGGGAGGGGCGCACCCCCGTCCTGGGATGGGACTATGGGTTATCTTGAGGTTATCTTGAGATGATTTCGGGGCTTTTTTAGTGTCCCCGCGGCCCGGTCCTCGACCAGGCCTCCACCCCCAGGAAGCAGCCCGTGACAGCTGACTAACTCCCAGGTACCTATTTTACTGCTAGGTAACAGGTAAGAGCAAGAGTAAGAGCAAGAACAGGGTAAGAGGGTAAGAGTAAGAGCAGGGTAAGAGCATTGGGAGAGATGAGAGGAGTAAATGGAAGGGTAGTGGAAAAGGAGAGAGAGAGAGAGAGAGGGGAATGGAAGGGGAACAGTAGTGAGAAATATATAAGAATGAGTGACAGACTGCTGGAGTGGAGTGGTGAGACATACTGAGAGATCCGCAGCCTTCAGAAGCACATTGTACAACCCGTTCTCACACTTTCGTATAGTCAATATTGACTTATTAAATAAGTGCATATGTGACATGCTAATTTATTGTGAATATTTTAGTTTACCTCGAAAAGTTTCATAGAAAACACCGACCTTACCTAACCTTCTTAGTATGTTAAGATAAGCATCTTATTGCTCCGTAATTATAATTTTTACTTAACCTATACCTATAATTGGTTAAGTAAGAATTGTAATTACGAAGCAATAAGATGCTTATCTTATCATACTAAGAAGGTTAGGTAAGGTCGGTGTTTTCAATGAAGCTTTTCAAGGTAAACTAAAATATTCACAATAAATTAGTATGTCACATATGCACTTACTTAATAAGTCGATATTGACTTAAAGAAAGTGCGAGAACGGGTTGTACCACGGGGAAACATTTGAAAGGGATTTGTAGTTTGAGAAACAAACTGCACTTTCTAGACCAGTCGAATTAGATATTACAGTAACGTGGATCTGTGTTTCATTAGGCAGTTTGGGAAAGCTTGACCCATGGGGAGCCGGTCGGCCGAGCGGACAGCACACTGGACTTGTGATCCTGTGGTCCCGGGTTCGATCCCAGGCGCCGGCGAGAAACAATGGGCAGAGTTTCTTTCACCTTATGCCCCTCTGTTACCTAGCAGTAAAATAGGTACCTGGGTGTTAGTCAGCTGTCACGGGCTGCTTCTTGGGGGTGGAGGCCTGGTCGAGGACCGGGCCGCGGGGACGCTAAAGCCCCGAAATCATCTCAAGATAACCTCAAGATAACCTGTTACCTAGCAGTAAAATAGGTACCTGGGTGTTAGTCAGCTGTCACGGGCTGCTTCCTGGGGGTGGAGGCCTGGTCGAGGACCGGGCCGCGGGGGACACTAAAGCCCCGAATTCATCTGAAGATAACCTCAAGATAACGTATGCGTTGTTGCACAGTTAAATAGAAGCGAGAATTGACTGTCATCCTTTCGACTGCCAGAAGACGCCAGGAAATCGTCTCTAGGAAGGTTCAGAACAGTTAAGTTAATCAGAATTATGTACCAGTGAATAGGCTTACAATTGATGCCTAATATTATAGTTGGAGTGTGATCATTCCGTCACGTGGTTCAGCTAACAGCTCAAAATGCATAATTATTTCTGTGAATTATGAGTTCTTAATTAATAATGTGTATTTTAATGTATTATTTTAAGAAGAGGAAGGGGAAATATCAGGGGAAAGCGCCAAGCCATTACGACTATATAGCACTGGGAAGGGGCTAGGATAAGGATTTGGGATGGGACGGAGGGAAAGGAATAGTGCCCAACCACTTGTGTGGACTGTCTCGGGGGATTGAACGCCGACCTGCATGAAGCGAGACCGTCGCTCTACCGTCCAGCCCAAGTGCTTCTGTAAGAAGAGGAGGTGCCCAAGAGACAGTCCTGGTTATGTCGAATGTAACGAGACGATACAAAACTCTATGGAAAACCAAACCATCATTTCAGGCTTCAAAGAAATCTTGGTTGTCGCAATAGGATCCAGTCCTACTTCAGGTGGGGCATTGGGGTCGACCCACACATTGACAAATGACCAAGACGAGTTGAATGACAGTGATTATAGGTGTCTTGTCTTCAACTTTGCACAGGCCTGGCCGAGGACCGGGCCGCGGGGACGTTAAGCCCCGAGATTATATCTAGATAACCTCAAGATGGTGATAACCAAACAGACAGATGTCAGAAACACAAACAGACTTGATATTGCTAGATAGCCACGGGCTATCATCACGGGATAACCTCACAGTTCGTTATCAACGCTAACAAGAGTCCTTCGTTAGTCCTTCGTTAGTCCTTCGTTAGTCCTTCGTTAGTCCTTCGTTAGTCCTTCGTTAGTCTTTCGTTAGTCTTTCGTTAGTCCTTCGTTAGTCCTTCGTTAGTCCTTCGTTAGTCCTTCATTAGTCCTTCGTTAGTCTTTCGTTAGTCCTTCGTTAGTCTTTCGTTAGTCCTTCGTTAGTCCTTCGTTAGTCCTTCGTTAGTCCTTCGTTAGTCCTTCGTTAGTCTTTCGTTAGTCCTTCGTTAGTCCTTCGTTAGTCCTTCGTTAGTCCTTCGTTAGTCCTTCGTTAGTCTTTCGTTAGTCCTTCGTTAGTCCTTCGTTAGTCCTTCGTTAGTCCTTCGTTAGTCCTTCGTTAGTCCTTCGTTAGAATGTATTAAGCAAAACTAAGGTGTTAGTATCGTGAAGGAGGAAGTGTGTTATAATCTCTCACTTGTCTCTACCACAAGGAGGAACACACACACACTAGTTTTTATTGTATGATAAACCAGTATTTTAAAAGATACTACACGAAGTAAAAATGTTGTTTTATGGTTTGTTTGTAGCGGCGTGGGAGGTTTTGGGCCTCTGGTCAAGTGCGGGAACTCGTTAGGTCATTTTGGGCCATGTTTTGTGTACGGAACATGGTCCGCGGGTCGTTTAACATCCAGGTGGGCAATTACTGCTGCGTACACAGGGGCGAACTGCGTACAATGCTGCGTACACAGGAGCGAACTGCGTACAATGCTGCGTACACAGGAGCAAACTGCGTACAATGCTGCGTATACAGGGGAGAACTGCGTACAATGCTGCGTACACAGGGGCGAACTGCGTACAATGCTGCGTACACAGGGGCGAACTGCGTACAATGCTGCGTACACAGGGGCGAACTGCGTACAATGCTGCGTACACAGGAGCGAACTGCGTACAATGCTGCGTACACAGGAGCGAACTGCGTACAATGCTGCGTACACAGGAGCGAACTGCGTACAATGCTGCGTACACAGGGGAGAACTGCGTACAATGCTGCGTACACAGGGGCGAACTGCGTACACTGCTGCGTACACAGGGGCGAACTGCGTACAATGCTGCGTACACAGGAGCGAACTGCGTACAATGCTGCGTACACAGGGGAGAACTGCGTACAATGCTGCGTACACAGGAGCAAACTGCGTACAATGCTGCGTACACAGGGGAGAACTGCGTACAATGTTGCGTACACAGGAGCAAACTGCGTACAATGCTGCGTACACAGGGGCGAACTGCGTACAATGCTGCGTACACAGGGGAGAACTGCGTACAATGCTGCGTACACAGGAGCAAACTGCGTACAATGCTGCGTACACAGGGGCGAACTGCGTACAATGCTGCGTACACAGGAGCGAACTGCGTACAATGCTGCGTACACAGGGGCGAACTGCGTACAATGCTGCGTACACAGGAGCGAACTGCGTACAATGCTGCGTATGCATGAGCGAACTGCGTACAATGCTGCGTACACAGGAGCGAACTGCGTACAATGCTGCGTACACAGGAGCGAACTGCGTACAATGCTGCGTATGCATGAGCGAACTGCGTACAATGCTGCGTACACAGGAGCGAACTGCGTACAATGCTGCGTACACAGGAGCGAACTGCGTACAATGCTGCGTACACAGGAGCGAACTGCGTACAATGCTGCGTACACAGGAGCGAACTGCGTACAATGCTGCGTATGCATGAGCGAACTGCGTACAATGCTGCGTATGCATGAGCGAACTGCGTACAATGCTGCGTACACAGGAGCGAACTGCGTACAATGCTGCGTACACAGGAGCGAACTGCGTACAATGCTGCGTACATAGGAGCGAACTGCGTACAATGCTGCGTACACAGGAGCGAACTGCGTACAATGCTGCGTACACAGGAGCGAACTGCGTACAATGCTGCGTACACAGGAGCGAACTGCGTACAATGCTGCGTACACAGGAGCGAACTGCGTACAATGCTGCGTACACAGGAACGAACTGCGTACAATGCTGCGTACACAGGGGCGAACTGCGTACAATGCTGCGTACACAGGGGCGAACTGCGTACAATGCTGCGTACACAGGGGCGAACTGCGTACAATGCTGCGTACACAGGAGCGAACTGCGTACAATGCTGCGTACACAGGGGCGAACTGCGTACAATGCTGCGTACACAGGGGCGAACTGCGTACAATGCTGCGTACACAGGGGCGAACTGCGTACAATGCTGCGTACACAGGAGCGAACTGCGTATAATGCTGCGTACACAGGGGCGAACTGCGTACAATGCTGCGTACACAGGGGCGAACTGCGTACAATGCTGCGTACACAGGAGCAAACTGCATACAATGCTGCGTACACAGGAGCAAACTGCGTACAATGCTGCGTACACAGGAGCAAACTGCGTACAATGCTGCGTACACAGGAGCAAACTGCGTACAATGCTGCGTACACAGGGGCGAACTGCGTACAATGCTGCGTACACAGGGGCGAACTGCGTACAATGCTGCGTACACAGGGGCGAACTGCGTACAATGCTGCGTACACAGGGGCGAACTGCGTACAATGCTGCGTACACAGGGGAGAACTGCGTACAATGCTGCGTACACAGGAGCAAACTGCGTACAATGCTGCGTACACAGGAGCAAACTGCGTACAATGCTGCGTATACAGGAGGAACTGCGTACAATGCTGCGTACACAGGAGCAAACTGCGTACAATGCTGCGTATACAGGAGGAACTGCGTACAATGCTGCGTACACAGGAGCAAACTGCGTACAATGCTGCGTATACAGGAGGAACTGCGTACAATGCTGCGTACACAGGAGCAAACTGCGTACAATGCTGCGTACACAGGAGCAAACTGCGTACAATGCTGCGTACACAGGAGCGAACTGCGTACAATGCTGCGTACACAGGAACGAACTGCGTACAATGCTGCGTACACAGGAGCGAACTGCGTACAATGCTGCGTACACAGGGGCGAACTGCGTACAATGCTGCGTACACAGGGGCGAACTGCGTACAATGCTGCGTACACAGGGGCGAACTGCGTACAATGCTGCGTACACAGGGGCGAACTGCGTACAATGCTGCGTACACAGGGGAGAACTGCGTACAATGCTGCGTACACAGGAGCAAACTGCGTACAATGCTGCGTACACAGGAGCAAACTGCGTACAATGCTGCGTATACAGGAGGAACTGCGTACAACGCTGCGTACACAGGAGCAAACTGCGTACAATGCTGCGTATACAGGAGGAACTGCGTACAATGCTGCGTACACAGGAGCAAACTGCGTACAATGCTGCGTATACAGGAGGAACTGCGTACAATGCTGCGTACACAGAGGCGAACTGCGTACAATGCTGCGTACACAGGGGAGAACTGCGTACAATGCTGCGTACACAGGGGTGAACTGCGTACAATGCTGCGTACACAGGGGCGAACTGCGTACAATGCTGCGTACACAGGAGCAAACTGCGTACAATGCTGCGTATACAGGAGGAACTGCGTACAATGCTGCGTACACAGGGGAGAACTGCGTACAATGCTGCGTACACAGGGGCGAACTGCGTACAATGCTGCGTACACAGGGGCGAACTGCGTACAATGCTGCGTACACAGGGGCGAACTGCGTACAATGCTGCGTACACAGGGGCGAACTGCGTACAATGCTGCGTACACAGGGGCGAACTGCGTACAATGCTGCGTACACAGGGGAGAACTGCGTACAATGCTGCGTACACAGGGGAGAACTGCGTACAATGCTGCGTACACAGGGGAGAACTGCGTACAATGCTGCGTACACAGGGGAGAACTGCGTACAATGCTGCGTACACAGGGGCGAACTGCGTACAATGCTGCGTACACAGGAGCAAACTGCGTACAATGCTGCGTATACAGGAGGAACTGCGTACAATGCTGCGTACACAGGGGAGAACTGCGTACAATGCTGCGTACACAGGGGTGAACTGCGTACAATGCTGCGTACACAGGGGCGAACTGCGTACAATGCTGCGTACACAGGGGAGAACTGCGTACAATGCTGCGTACGCAGGGGAGAACTGCGTACAATGCTGCGTACACAGGGGAGAACTGCGTACAATGCTGCGTACACAGGGGAGAACTGCGTACAATGCTGCGTACACAGGGGCGAACTGCGTACAATGCTGCGTACACAGGGGCGAACTGCGTACAATGCTGCGTACACAGGGGCGAACTGCGTACAATGCTGCGTACACAGGGGCGAACTGCGTACAATGCTGCGTACACAGGGGAGAACTGCGTACAATGCTGCGTACACAGGGGAGAACTGCGTACAATGCTGCGTACACAGGGGAGAACTGCGTACAATGCTGCGTATGCATGAGGGAACAGTGGAAGGAACGACGCCCACTATTCCCACTTTGCATAGGGTTCGACCCCCCCCCCAAGCAAGAAGACATGGAAGATCAACCGGGCTGTGGTGGGTATGTGGGCCTGCGGGCCGCTCCAAGCAACAGCCTGGTGGACCAAACTCTCACAAGTCAAGCCTGGCCTCGGGCCGGGCTTGGGCAGTAGAAGAACTCCCAGAACCCCATCAAGCAGGTATATGTGGGCCTGCGGGCCGCTCCAAGCAACAGCCTGGTGGACCAAAGTCTCACAAGTCAAGCCTGGCCTCGGGCCGGGCTTGGGCAGTAGAAGAACTCCCAGAACCCCATCAAGCAGGTATATGTGGGCCTGCGGGCCGCTCCAAGCAACAGCCTGGTGGACCAAACTCTCACAAGTCAAGCCTGGCCTCGGGCCGGGCTTGGGCAGTAGAAGAACTCCCAGAACCCCATCAAGCAGGTATATGTGGGCCTGCGGGCCGCTCCAAGCAACAGCCTGGTGGACCAAACTCTCACAAGTCAAGCCTGGCCTCCGGCCGGGCTTGGGGGGGTAGAAGAACTCCCAGAACCCCATCCAGGTACAATCCAGGTACAAATCGTTCCATAGGAAGGATGGATTGGCTGTTCCCTTGCTTCCCACCTAACCTGGATGGTAAACAACTGGTTCACCATATTGGCGCTGACAGCAAGTGGAGATAGACAGCATTCATCTGAAGAAATCCACAAGGGCCGTGATGAGGATTCGAACCTACGTCCGAGAGCATCCCAGACGCTGTCTTAATCGACTAAGACAGCGTCTGGGATGCTCTCGAGACGTAGGTTCGAATCCTCGTCACGGCCCTTGTGGATTTGTTCATTTGATGCATCACGTTAGTGTGATCTCTGTGTGTGGTGTATTCACCTAGTTGTGTTTGCGGGGGTTGAGCTTTGCTCTTTCGGCCCGCCTCTCAACTGTCAATCAACTGTTTACTAACTACTATTTTTTTTCCACACCACACACACACCCCAGGAAGCAGCCCGTGACAGCTGACTAGCTCCAAGGTACCTATTTACTGCTAGGTAACAGGGGCATTCAGGGTGAAAGAAACTTTGCCCGTTTGTTTCTGCCTCGTGCGGGAATCGAACCCGCGCCACAGAATTATGAGTCCTGCGCGCTATCCACCAGGCTACCAGGCCCCCCTGTGCTGACTTTCATGAAGGGGCCTGACAGCTGAGTGGACAGCGCTCGGTATTAATAATCCCAAGGTTCCGGGATCGATCCCCCGGTGGAGGCGGAAATAAATAAGCAGAGTTTCTTTCACCCTGATGCACTTGTTCACCTCGCAGTAAATAGGTACTTGGGAGTTAGACAGCTGCTACGGGCTGCTTCTTGGGAGTGTGTAACAATAAGGAGGCCTGGTCGAGAACCGGGCCGCGGGGACGCTAAGCCCCGAAATCATCTCAAGATAACCTTAAGGGAAATAGACCTCTTGTGTCAAGCTATCGTCCAATTAGCTCTAAATCTATTGTAGGCAAATTACATGAATCGTAAATCACAAAAACCTTTCTTTCACACCAGGAAAATAATCACGATTCCCCTTAAAACAGCAGCTGATGTTTACCACATCTAGTCTCTCTTCTCGTGTATAATTGATGGCCTTAATGACACAAAGGATTGCGACATTCTCTGTCTTGATTTTAGCAAAGCCTTAGATACTTATGAGAAACTTAGAGGCACAAGGTATTGGGGGGGAGTCGACTTAAGTTGGATTAAACCTAAGTTGTCTGAGATGAAGTTGAGAGTTAGCATTAGAGTTGATGTGAAGTGGGCAACCGTTGTATATGGAGTGCCTAAAGGCTCTGTTCTGGACCTCTGTGGTTTTATATATATATATATATATATATATATATATATATATATATATATATATATATATATATATATATATATGCGAACAAGCCTGAATGGTCCCCAGGACTATATGCGAATGAAAACTCACACCCCAGAAGTGACTCGAACCCATACTCCCAGAAGCAACGCAACTGGTAACTACAGGGCGCCTTAATCCGCTTGACCATCACGGCCGTCAAAAGGAAGTGATAGCCGAGGCTATTTTAGCCACTTCCCCGACGGCAACTCGGATGGTAATCTTGGGCATAGCATTTCACCAAATCACCTCATTCTTTGGGGCACACGTGAGGAACACAAATGCGAACAAGCCTGAATGGTCCCCAGGACTATATGCGAATGAAAACTCACACCCCAGAAGTGACTCGAACCCATACTCCCAGAAGCAACGCAACTGGTAACTACAGGGCGCCTTAATCCGCTTGACCATCACGGCCGTCAAAAGGAAGTGATAGCCGAGGCTATTTTAGCCACTTCCCCGACGGCAACTCGGATGGTAATCTTGGGCATAGCATTTCACCAAATCACCTCATTCTTTGGGGCACACGTGAGGAACACAAATGCGAACAAGCCTGAATGGTCCCCAGGACTATATGCGAATGAAAACTCACACCCCAGAAGTGACTCGAACCCATACTCCCAGAAGCAACGCAACTGGTAACTACAGGGCGCCTTAATCCGCTTGACCATCACGGCCGTCAAAAGGAAGTGATAGCCGAGGCTATTTTAGCCACTTCCTTTTGACGGCCGTGATGGTCAAGCGGATTAAGGCGCCCTGTAGTTACCAGTTGCGTTGCTTCTGGGAGTATGGGTTCGAGTCACTTCTGGGGTGTGAGTTTTCATTCGCATATAGTCCTGGGGACCATTCAGGCTTGTTCGCATTTGTGTTCCTCACGTGTGCCCCAAAGAATGAGGTGATTTGGTGAAATGCTATGCCCAAGATTACCATCCGAGTTGCCGTCGGGGAAGTGGCTAAAATAGCCTCGGCTATCACTTCCTTTTGACGGCCGTGATGGTCAAGCGGATTAAGGCGCCCTGTAGTTACCAGTTGCGTTGCTTCTGGGAGTATGGGTTCGAGTCACTTCTGGGGTGTGAGTTTTCATTCGCATATAGTCCTGGGGACCATTCAGGCTTGTTCGCATTTGTGTTCCTCACGTGTGCCCCAAAGAATGAGGTGATTTGGTGAAATGCTATGCCCAAGATTACCATCCGAGTTGCCGTCGGGGAAGTGGCTAAAATAGCCTCGGCTATCACTTCCTTTTGACGGCCGTGATGGTCAAGCGGATTAAGGCGCCCTGTAGTTACCAGTTGCGTTGCTTCTGGGAGTATGGGTTCGAGTCACTTCTGGGGTGTGAGTTTTCATTCGCATATAGTCCTGGGGACCATTCAGGCTTGTTCGCATTTGTGTTCCTCACGTGTGCCCCAAAGAATGAGGTGATTTGGTGAAATGCTATGCCCAAGATTACCATCCGAGTTGCCGTCGGGGAAGTGGCTAAAATAGCCTCGGCTATCACTTCCTTTTGACGGCCGTGATGGTCAAGCGGATTAAGGCGCCCTGTAGTTACCAGTTGCGTTGCTTCTGGGAGTATGGGTTCGAGTCACTTCTGGGGTGTGAGTTTTCATTCATATATATATATATATAGAAACGAGTTAGATATAGGAGTGAATAGTGAAATATATAGATATAGGAGTGAAATATATTCAGAAGACACTGCAAGATGATATAGATCACACATCAACACTACCCTACCACTACAACACTGTACCACCACCACACTACCACCACCACACCACCACACCACACCACCACACCACACCACACCACCACACCACACCACCACCACCACCACCACCACCACCACCACACCACCACCACCACCACCACCACACCACTACACCACACCACCACACCACACCACCACACCACACCACCACACCACCACACCACTACCACCACACCACTACCACCACACCACCACCACCACCACACCACTACCACCACCACCACACCACCACACCACACCACCACACTACACCACCACACCACTACCACCACACCACCAACACCACCACACCATACCACCACACCACACCACCACACCCCACCACCACACCACACCACACCACCACACCACTACCACCACCACCACACCACCACACCACACCACCACACTACACCACCACACCACCACACCACTACCACCACAACACCAACACCACCACACCATACCACCACACCACCACACCACACCACCACACCACCACACCACACCACCACCACCACACCACACCACCACCACACCACTACCACCACACCACCACACCACCACCACACCACTACCACCACACCACCACCACCACACCACACCGCCACACCACCACACCACACCACCACACCACCACCACACCACCACCACACCACCACCACACCACTACCACCACACCACTACCACCACACCACTACCACCACACCACCACCACCACACCACACCGCCACACCACCACACCACACCACCACACCACCACCACACCACCACCACACCACTACCACCACACCACTACCACCACACCACTACCACCACACCACCACCACCACACCACACCGCCACACCACCACACCACACCACACCACACCACACCACACCACACCACCACACCACACTACACCACCACACCACACCACCACCACACCACCTAACCCCCCTCACCACACCACCACCACCACACCACCAACACCACACCACACTCACCACCACACACAGAGTGAGACAAGACGTGTCAAGAGGCAGAAGAAAAGAGCCACTGGACACCACACAAAGAGCGCCGACTCTTGACAGTATTGACCGTAAAATGCCGCTCTTGGCCTCTATGTTATATTCTTTAAATACATAGTAGCAGTGTAAGGGTTAGGGAGATGTAAAGAGATGGAAGGTTGACGGAACTTAATGGACATAACAGAAAATCAGAGAACTCTTAGAACTCTGAACTCTTAGAACTCTGAACTCTTTGAGCTCTGAACTCTTAGAACTCTGAACTCTTTGAGCTGTGAACTCTTAGAGCTCTGAACTCTTAGAGCTCTGAACTCTTTGAGCTCTGAACTCTTTGAGCTCTGAACTCTTAGAACTCTAAACTCTTAGAACTCTGAACTCTTAGAGCTCTGAACTCTTAGAACTCTGAACTCTTTGAGCTCTGAACTCTTAGAGCTCTGATACTCTTAGAGCTCTGAACTCTTTGAGCTCTGAACTTTTAGAACTCTGAACTCTTAGAACTCTGAACTCTTAGAGCTCTGAACTCTTAGAATTCTGAATTGTTAGAGCTCTGAACTCTTAGAACTCTGAACTCTTAGAACTCTAAACTCTTAGAACTCTGAACTCTTAGAGCTCTGAACTCTTAGAGCTCTGAACTCTTAGAGCTCTGAACTCTTAGAAGTCTGAACTCTTTGAGCTCTGAACTCTTTGAGCTCTGAACTCTTAGAACTCTGAACTCTTAGAAGTCTGAACTCTTAGAGCTCTGAACTCTGAACTCTTTGAGCTCTGAACTCTTAGAGCTCTGATACTCTTAGAGCTCTGAACTCTTTGAGCTCTGAACTCGTAGAGCTCTGAATTCTTAGAAGTCTGAACTCTTTGAGCTCTGAACTCTTTGAGCTCTGAACTCTTAGAACTCTGAACTCTTAGAACTCTGAACTCTTAGAGCTCTGAACTCTTAGAACTCTGAACTCTTAGAGCTCTGAACTCTTAGAAGTCTGAACTCTTTGAGCTCTGAACTCTTTGAGCTCTGAACTCTTAGAACTCTGAACTCTTAGAACTCTGAACTCTTAGAGCTCTGAACTCTTTGAGCTCTGAACTTTTAGAACTCTGAACTCTTAGAACTCTGAACTCTTAGAGCTCTGAACTCTTAGAATTCTGAACTCTTAGAAGTCTGAACTCTTAGAGCTGTGAACTATGTTACGCTAAACAACGTAACTGCGGTCATAGGCAGCTAATGGCCTGCTTACAAAAGAAAATCATACAAATTTTAGCTGTATTAATCAGACACGGAATTAAGACTGTAAGGGAACTCTAACCTACATTTATATGCTACATGTCACACTGCCCAGGATTCGTAGTCCTGAGGTTCCGGGTTCGATCCCCGGTGGAGGCGGAGACAAATGGGCAAAAAGTTTATTTCACCCTGATGCTCCCCTGTTCACCTAGCAGTAAATAGGTACCTGGGAGTTAGACAGCTGCTACGGGCTGCTTCCTGGGGGGCGGGGGGTGTAACAAAAAAGAGGCCTGATTGAGGACCGGGCCGCGGGGATGCTAAGCCCCGAAATCATCTCAAGATAGGCCCACACATATCTTCCACATTACACATCTTCAATCTTCCATATCAGGATCATGTTCCTCGCTCACCCTTTTCATACACCCACCGCCCAATTTCCTGCCACCCAGCCGACACAAGTCACTGTTCCACATCCTCCTAGTCCCTTTCCTTTCCACCCAACCCGCCCACTATCACTAGAATTGCAGTATTTTCTCGCGGCTTCGTTCTCAAGGGAAATTATCAACTGAATTGAACTCGCATTACAAAAAGAAATCAATCTCATTTCTGCTCCAGAAATGATCAAGGCGTCAGGGCGGACACCACCTCGAAGGCTCACCAGACACGCTTCCTCACTTAAGGAGATAATTAAAAGTATTGGACCCAACTAATGCTTCGTATCGACGGGTCTTGAAGTAGTTCGAACGCCTTCGCGCGCCAGGAATCGATGCCGCGGTTCAATTATTGACCCTAGTTGTTCGAAGTGGTGGGTTTTCGAAGTCGTAATCTATTGGGGATTCTTTGATAGTTCGGTCGGTCAATTAATAGTATTGGACCCAACTAATGCTTCGTATCGACGGGTCTTGAAGTAGTTCGAATATCTTCGCGCGCCAGGAATCGCAACCCGTCCTCGACTCAAGTCCATTACATCCAGCGGTCAACCCCACAGACGCATTCATAAATTTTAACATGTTCATTTAAAACAGGAATTTTCTCAAATATAAATTAATATTATGATATATTAGCATATTGTGCATATATAGGCATAGGTTAGGTTAGGTTAGGTGGTTGGGTTCTGTTGGCGATTATTTGTATTTGTAGTACGTGGGTGAAGCATTTATAGCGTTGTGGTTCGAACAAAATTAGTCAGTGAAGCATTTGTTCCGGAAGTGTTCGAACGAAATGAGTTGTGAGTCGTGTGTAAACCGTTTTTCATTCATAAACAGGGGGTTTGGCGGGTCCATGGAATCACTTTTGGATCTTTGTTTGGAGGACGGGCTGGATTAGCACACATTCACAGTGGTGGAAAGAGTCGCTTGCATATGGGAACTTGCGTCTGGTTCGGGTTTTTGAGTGAAGCAAACGCATCTTGTATACACAAATTCCGTGCGTCATGCAGTAAACTGAGTCTCAGTTCAATGCTGCGTCAGCTAAACGCTTCTGTAGTGAACTGATGCAATAAGGAAGAAAATGCTGAGAAGAGATCTGAGAATCATCTTCCTAAGTGTCGCATCTTGCACTCCATCTCCGATCCTCTCATCTCCCCTCTCACACCCCCTCTGTCTTCCCCCTTTCACCATCTCCTATTCCTTCTTTCCGTCTCTCCATTCCTTTCTATTCCCCTTTCCTGCTCCTCCTGTCCAGTGGAATTAAGACAGAAGCAGATGCTCGCTTTCTTCAGATCTGGAGATGCTGTCATCTCCTCCCAGTTCATCTTCCACATCTGGTACTGCTCGGAGGCTGAGAGGAACATGTGTGGCCTGAGTTAGATATGTCGAGCGTTAGTTCTTGGGCCCCGCCTTTCCCCCCGATCAGTTGAATACAATGACTCTTCCTCCTTGGAATCGTATC
>NC_091155.1:14740054-14755054 GCF_040958095.1 Procambarus clarkii
GTGGTAGGTGGTGGTAGGTGGTGGTAGGTGGTGGTGGTAGGTGGTGGTGGTAGGTGGTGGTGGTAGGTGGTGGTGGTAGGTGGTGGTGGTGGTGGTAGGTGGTGGTGGTGGTAGGCGGTGGTAGGTGGTGGTAGGTGGTGGTGGTAGGTGGTGGTGGTAGGTGGTGGTAGGTGGTGGTGGTAGGTGGTAGGTGATGGTAGGTGTCTGATACTGTGGTGTCTGGGACAAACTCTATACCGCTGTGTCTGGGACAAACTCTATACCGCTGTGTCTGGGACAAACTCTATACCACTGTGTCTGGGACAAACTCTATACTGTGGTGTCTGGGACAAACTCTATACCGCTGTGTCTGGGACAAACTCTATACCACGGTGTCTGGGACAAACTCTATACCGCTGTGTCTGGGACAAACTCTATACCGCTGTGTCTGGGACAAACTCTATACTGTGGTGTCTGGGACAAACTCTATACCGCTGTGTCTGGGACAAACTCTATACTGTGGTGTCTGGGACAAACTCTATACCACGGTGTCTGGGACAAACTCTATACTGTGGTGTCTGGGACAAACTCTATACCGCTGTGTCTGGGACAAACTCTATACCGCTGTGTCTGGGACAAACTCTATACCGCTGTGTCTGGGACAAACTCTATACCGCTGTGTCTGGGACAAACTCTATACCGCTGTGTCTGGGACAAACTCTATACCGCTGTGTCTGGGACAAACTCTATACCGCTGTGTCTGGGACAAACTCTATACCGCTGTGTCTGGGACAAACTCTATACCGCTGTGTCTGGGACAAACTCTATACCACGGTGTCTGGGACAAACTCTATACCACGGTGTCTGGGACAAACTCTATACCACTGTGTCTGGGACAAACTATATACCGCTGTGTCTGGGACAAACTCTATACCACGGTGTCTGGGACAAACTATATACCGCTGTGTCTGGGACAAACTCTATACCACGGTGTCTGGGACAAACTATATACCACTGTGTCTGGGACAAACTATATACCACTGTGTCTGGAACAAACTCTATACTGTGGTGTCTGGGACAAACTCTATACCGCTGTGTCTGGGACAAACTCTATACCACGGTGTCTGGGACAAACTCTATACCACGGTGTCTGGGACAAACTCTATACCACTGTGTCTGGGACAAACTCTATACCACGGTGTCTGGGACAAACTCTATACCACGGTGTCTGGGACAAACTCTATACCACTGTGTCTGGGACAAACTATATACCGCTGTGTCTGGGACAAACTCTATACCACGGTGTCTGGGACAAACTATATACCGCTGTGTCTGGGACAAACTCTATACCACGGTGTCTGGGACAAACTATATACCACTGTGTCTGGGACAAACTATATACCACTGTGTCTGGAACAAACTCTATACTGTGGTGTCTGGGACAAACTCTATACCGCTGTGTCTGGGACAAACTCTATACCACGGTGTCTGGGACAAACTCTATACCACGGTGTCTGGGACAAACTCTATACCACTGTGTCTGGGACAAACTCTATACCACGGTGTCTGGGACAAACTCTATACCACGGTGTCTGGGACAAACTCTATACCACTGTGTCTGGGACAAACTATATACCGCTGTGTCTGGGACAAACTCTATACCACGGTGTCTGGGACAAACTATATACCGCTGTGTCTGGGACAAACTCTATACCACGGTGTCTGGGACAAACTATATACCGCTGTGTCTGGGACAAACTCTATACCACGGTGTCTGGGACAAACTCTATACCACGGTGTCTGGAACAAACTCTATACCGCTGTGTCTGGGACAAACTCTATACCGCTGTGTCTGGGACAAACTCTATACCACGGTGTCTGGGACAAACTCTATACCACGGTGTCTGGAGTCATAGAGCCTGAATGGGCAAATGAGCAGTTCACCTTAACCACCCACTTGAAGATTTTAATGAATCCTTGCACATTTCTTGCTTCATTCGGCAGTACCTCGAACCACGACCACACTTATCACAAGAGCTTTACTACCCACATTCATCTGCTACAACCCATTACGTTTTAATCAAAATATCTTTAAATCTATATATATATATTTCCGAGAAAAATATAAACCTAGTTCTGAAATCTTTTGAAACATTTAAAATTGCGGGTAGATAAAAATATATTAAAAGCTCGGTCGCACATATTAATTTTTTGTTTAATTTCAAATAGTTTGAATCGTAATTACAATCTAGATAATTCCACCCCGACGAGCCTATGTTAGTCCCATACCCCAGGCCAGTCCCCCTGCAAAGTTGTGTGAGGCTAGCCACAAGCATCTGTCCCTCTATCCTTAGACAGACAGACATTATGTGTGATATATAGATGCACCGGTGAGCCGGTCGGCCGAGCGGACAGCACGCTGGAGTTGTGATCCTGTGGTCCTGGGTTCGATCCCAGGCACCGGCGAGAAACAATGGGCAGAGTTTCTTTCACCCTATGCCCCCCTGTTACCTAGCAGCAAAATAGGTACCTGGGTGTTAGTCAGCTGTCACGGGCTGCTTCCTGGGGGTGGAGGCTTGGTCGAGGACCGGGCCGCGGGGACACTAAAGCCCCGAAATCATCTCAAGATAACCTCAAGAAGATAACCGACTGTCAGATACCGCCGACTGAATCCCTTATAAGCTCCGAGGAGTCGATACAAACCGCGTTCCGGGCGACGATGCTTCATGGAAGGTATTGGATCCTGTTGTTTATCAAGCGATTATTGTCTCTTTGGACCCGACTCCTTCCTTGCAGGATCGATGGAGCACCTCAAACAAATGCGCATCGGAGTGACTGGAGGAGGAGGAGGATTAAGACCGCCAAGAGGCGCTGGCTGTCATGGTCGAAGATCTGAAATGATTGAGAGAGGATTCGAACCATTGATACACCTCAAAGGTCTCATTTTGATCAAACATTCTCTGAATGTCACATTTGAGCAATATTCGATCAATATTCGGTAAATACATCGCTTTGTTCTTGTCTTGTGTACATTCTGAGCGCTCGTTTATTAACTGAGTAAATCATGGCTGGATAACGAGGATATCTAACGAGGTGGATAACAAGGATATCTGCCCCCCTAGAAATATCGGGAATGGCTAACCATTTCCCAACCCTTAGAACAATTGCTGGCTGAGTGGTTATAATAACCGACCTGCCTCGATACTCTGCCGGACCGGGTTCGAATCCTGCAAGGGGATTCATGCAGCCCGTCCTCCAAACAAAGATCCAAAAGTGATTCCATGCACCCGCCAAACCCCCTGTTTATGAACGAAAAGCGGTTTACACACGACTCACAACTGCTGACGTTCGAACATATCCGGAACAAGTGCTTCACTGACGACTTGTGTTCGAACCACAACGCTGTAAATGCTTCACCCACGTACTACAAATACAAATAATCGCCAACAGAACCTAAACACCTGACCTAACCTATGCCTATTTATACACAATATGCTAATATATTATAATATTAATTTATACTTGAGAAAATTCCCGTTTTGAATGAACAGCATGTAAAAATATATGAATGCGTCTGTGGGGTTGACCGCTGAATGTAATGGACTTGAGTCGAGGACAGGTTGATTCATGATACCCCTGGCAGTCGAACAAGTCATTAAATTAGTAATAAATCCGCTACATTCATGAGAGGAGAATATGATTTATTTATGTCTACGATGTCGTTGCTTTTCGAAAATGTTTGAAAGGTTTTATACCGTGCTAATTTTTAATGGCCCAACGCAATTGTAAAGTATTCAGTTGAAAAATTCATTCAATGGATTGGTTCAAATACATGTTTCATCAGTTCCGAAACTCGCTCAGAGGAGTTTTGACTCTGGGGGAATCGTGAGGAAATATTCATCCGGATTAAACTATGTGATTCCGGTTCTCATAAACTAGCCCATCCTCATCAACACAGGCCAAATGCTCTTTAATCCACCCGCCAACCCCCCCTCAGCTGTTTATGCATGAAAAACAGTTTACACACGACTCACAACTGCTGACGTCCGAACACTTCCGGAACAAGTGCTTCACTGACGACTTGTGTTCGAACCACAACGCTGTAAATGCTTCACCCACGTACTACACATACAAATAATCGCCAACAGAACCTAAACACCTAACCTAACCTAACCTAACCTAAACTAAACTAAACTAAACTAACCTAACCTAACCTAACCTAACCTAAACACCTAACCTAACCTAACCTAACCTATGCCTATATATGCACAATATGCTAATATATTATAATATTAACTTATATTTGAGAAAATTCCTGTTTTGCATGAACAGCATGTTAAAATGGATGAATGCGCCTGTGGGGGTCGACCGCTGGATGGAATGGTCGTAGCTCCGTCGATTAAGGCAGTGTCTGGGATGCTCCCGGACGCAGCTTCGAATCCTCGTCACGGCCCTTGTGGATTTGTTCACAGTACGTTAAAACTGGTGAGTGACTGCCTAACGAGCCTGGCCTGAGGACAGGACGGTTTAACACTGTAAATAAATGAACAAGTCTGTGATAAAGAGAAAAAAAAACATAATTTTGAAATTATTCTCTTTTACTTTTTCCCTGCCTCATATTATCTGTTTATCTAGTTTCCCTGTATTTACCTGCTTTTTTCCCCTTGTTTGTTTACTTTTCTTTGTGTTTGCTTTTATTTTCTCTTCTGTTTATCCTGTTTTCCCTATTTTTTTACCTACTTTTTCCCTATATTTACATACGTTGTCCCTGCCATATGCTGTGACTTGACCTATCTTCCCCTACCACTTCCCCCGCCTCCATCATCTCTGCCTGAACCTGGTTTTACCTTCGTGTTCACGAGTCCACCAGCCTGCCTCCAGGGCGCCTGGCACCACCTACCTATCCCCTCGAAGTGCCATCTTCTCTCTCTCATGCCTCTATCCTATTTGTTATTAACCCTTTCCACTTATTCTTCTATTCCCTCTGCTTCTCTTTCTTAAAGTATCTCTCTCTCTGCCTTTATACATTGGCATGTTTCCTGTCTATTCCTATCCTTTCATTTCCAATATACTCTTCTTCTCTTTCTATACCTTATCTTTCATGTTCTATCCCTTTCCTTACCTTTGCTAACCCTCTTCTATCCCTTCTCTCTCTCTCTCCAATCTTTTATACATTGGCATGTTTCCTGTCTATTCCTATCCTTCCATTTCCAATATACTCTTCTACCCTTTCTATACATTATGTTTCATGTTCTATCCCTTTCCTTACCTTTGCTAACCCTCTTCTATCCCTTCTCTCTCTCTCTCCTATCCATTATCTCTCCCAAGAAGGTCCATTTTATGATTAATCTTGTAAGAAGTAATAATAATTCTTCAACGTTGTGGTACGTACTCGGCGTTCTTCTCTTCCATTGTGCTCTACGGAATGGAAGTTTCTGTTCCAGGGATGGAAGAGGGTGGGGGGGGGGGGAGAGGAACTATCAAGGGGTGAAAGCGCCAAGCCATCACGACTATATAGCACTGGGAAGGGGGTCAGGATAAGGATTTAGGGATGGGACGGTGGGAAAGGAATGGTAGCCCCAACCACTTGTGTGGACGGTCGGGTGATTGAACGCCGACCTGCATGAAGCGAGACCGTCGCTCTACCGTCCAGCCCAAGTGGTTGGACAGGGGTTGGGGGGTGTTCTTTCTGCTCCAGAATGGTTTTATACATGTTCCAAAAGGCGTTTGTTGTGCTTTAAGATGAAGAAGGAGGTCTTTGCGAGGATAAGACTAGTTACACACACCTACAAGGAAGTTGATTTGTAAACAAATATCAACATCGCTTAAGGGAAGTTGTTGCTGGTTTAAGATTCGCTACTTGGAACCAAAAGTTCCAAGTAGCACGGGCTATGGTGAGCCCGTAGTGCCTTTAGAGGGCGAAAAAAAGACTTGAGAATGGACACATATAAACATGATAACTTCAGCAACATATTCTACACTAACAAACATCAGAACCATCATTCAGCAAACGCAAACTGAAGTCATTTAAACATCTGTACAATACTTCAGCGAGTCCAGGTTTAGAGTACATAGCACCCTCGTGGAACTCCCATTTTAAAAAATACATAAGAAAATTCCCAATGGTTCAGAAATTTTCAACAAATCTCCTTCAAGAATTTCAAGGGATGGAATATGAAGATTGATCACTGCTAAAAAAAAAATGAGGGTAACGGGAGACATGATAGAGACGTATGAAATACTTAATGGGGATTGACAGAGTAGAAAATCTTGAATAGAAACTCGGATTGGTTATAAGGATGTTAGGCAGTTTGTCATTGGTGTAAGGGAAGAGGGAACTTAATCGAGAAGGTTGAAGATACAAACCTCTATTCACTATTTTATAAGTAGTTATAATAGAGAAATAGGTCAGGAGGCATTGCATTAGATAACTAGTGTCTATAAAAATGGGGCCTAAGAGATGAAGCTCGAGCCTAGGGCACAATTAGGTGAGTAAAAATAGGTGGATACACATACAGTTGAGAGGCGGGACCAAAGAGCCAGAGCTCAACCTCCCGCAAGCACAACTAGGTGAACATACTCACACAGACACACACACACACACACACTGGAAGACAGAAGAGTTAGGGGGGGACATGATCACCACATTCAAGATTCTCAAGGGAATTGATATGGTAGATAAAGACAGGCTATTTAACACAAGGGGAACACGCACTAGGGGACACAGGTGGAAACTGAGCGCCCAAATGAGCCACAGAGATATTAGAAAGAACTTTTTTAGTGTCAAAGTGGTTGACAAATGGAATGCATTAGGAAGTAATGTGGTGGAGGCTGACTCCATACACAGTTTCAAGTGTAGATATGATAGAGCCCAATAGGCTCAGGAAACTGTACACCAGTTGATTGACAGTTGAGAGGCGGGACCAAAGAGCCAGAGCTCAACCCCCGCAAACACAACTAGGTGAGTACAACTAGGTGAGTACACACACGCACACCAAAGATAAGATAACCACAGCCAATTTATCGACGAAAGCGTCTTATCAGCCATTACTTCCGAACGATTACATTTTATCGAGAAAAGAAGGAAAATAGTGAATGTTATTATTTCTGATATTCACGAGGTAGCAAATCTGATGAGTAATGAATGGTGAATATACCGCAGACTAGGGAGCACCCCAAGCTGTATGGGTCACCGTATATTTGGTCTGTATATTCTAATCTTAATCTGGATATATATATATATATATATATATATATATATATATATATATATATATATATATATATATATATATATATATATATATATATATATATATATATATATATATATATATATATATGTCGTACCTAATAGCCAGAACGCACTTCTCAGCCTACTATTCAAGGCCCGATTTGCCTAATAAGCCAAGTTTTCATGAATTAATGTTTTTTCGTCTACCTAACCTACCTAACCTAACCTAACCTAGCTTTTTTTGGCTACCTAACCTAACCTTACCTATAAATATAGGTTAGGTTAGGTTAGGTAGGGTTGGTTAGGTTCGGTCATATATCTACGTTAATTTTAACTCCAATAAAAAAAAATTGACCTCATACATAGAGAAAAGGGTTGCTTTATCATTTCATAAGAAAAAAATTATAGTAAATATATTAATTCAGGAAAACTTGGCTTATTAGGCAAATCGGGCCTTGAATAGTAGGCTGAGAAGTGAGTTCTGGCTACTAGGTACGACATATATATATATATATATATATATGTCGTACCTAGTAGCCAGAACGCACTTCTCTGCTTACTATGCAAGGCCCGATTTGCCTAATAAGCCAAGTTTTCCTGAAATAATATATTTTCTCAAATTTTTTTCTTATGAAATGATAAAGCTACCCATTTCATTATGTATGAGGTCAATTTTTTTTATTGGAGTTAAAATTAACTTAGATATATGACCGAACCTAACCAACCCTACCTAACCTAACCTAACCTATCTCTATTGGTTAGGTTAGGTTAGGTAGCCGAAAAAGTTAGGTTAGGTTAGGTTAGGTAGGTTAGGTAGTCGAAAAACAATTAATTCATGAAAACTTGGCTTATTAGGGAAATCGGGCTTTGCATAGTAGGCAGAGAAGTGCGTTCTGGCTACTAGGTACGACATATATATATATATATATATATATATATATATATATGTCGTACCTAGTAGCCAGAACGCACTTCTCTGCCTATATATACATATATATATATATATATATATATATATATATATATATATATATATATATATATATATATATATATATATATGTCGTACCTAGTAGCCAGAACACACTTCTCTGCCTACTATGCAAGGCCCGATTTGCCTAATAAGCCAAGTTTTCATGAATTAATTATTTTTCGACTACCTAACCTACCTAACATAACCTAACCTAACTTTTTCGGCTACCTAACCTAACCTAACCTATAAAGATAGGTTAGGTTAGGTTAGGTAGGGTTGGTTAGGTTCGGTCATATATCTACGTTAATTTTAACTCCAATAAAAAAAAATTGACCTCATACATAATGAAATGGGTAGCTTTATCATTTCGTAAGAAAAAAATTTGATTAAATATATTAATTTAGGAAAACTCGGCTTATTAGGCAAATCGGGCCTTGCATAGTAGGCTGAGAAGTGCGTTCTGGCTACTAGGTACGACATATATATATATATATATATATATATATATATATATATATATATATATATTTATATATATATTAGAGTATAATGATATACTTTCTATAGTTCTTGGAATGTGTGTGTGTGTATTTACTAGTTGTATTTACCTAGTTGTATTCACCTAGTTGTATTCACCTAGCTGTATTCACCTAGTTGTATTCACCTAGCTGTATTCACCTAGTTGTATTCACCTAGCTGTATTCACCTAGTTGTATTCACCTAGCTGTATTCACCTAGTTGTATTCACCTAGTTGTATTCACCTAGTTGTATTCACCTAGCTGTATTCACCTAGTTGTATTCACCTAGTTGTATTCACCTAGTTGTATTCACCTAGTTGTATTCACCTAGCTGTATTCACCTAGTTGTATTCACCTAGTTGTATTCACCTACAGTGAATACAATCTCTTGACAGTGTTCAAGAGAGAACTGGATAAGCACCTCCAAAGGATACCTGATCAACCAGGCTGTGACTCGTACGTCAGGCTGCGAGCAGCCGCGTCCAACAGCCTGGTTGATCAGTCCGGCAACCAGGAGGCCTGGTCGACGACCGGGCCGCGGGGACGCTAAGCCCCGGAAGCACCTCAAGGTAAGGTAAGGTAACCTAGCTGTATTCACCTGGCTGTATTCACCTAGTTGTATTCACCTAGTTGTATTCACCTAGTTGTATTCACCTAGTTGTATTCACCTAGTTGTATTCACCTAGCTGTATTCACCTAGTTGTATTCACCTAGTTGTATTCACCTAGCTGTATTCACCTAGTTGTATTCACCTAGTTGTATTCACCTAGTTGTATTCACCTAGCTGTATTCACCTAGTTGTTCTTGCGGGGGTTGAGCTCTGCTCTTTCGGCCCGCCTCTCAACTGTTACTAACTACTATTTTTTCCCCCCACCACACACACACAGGAAGCAGCCCGTGACAGCTGACTAACTCCCAGGTACCTGTTTACTACTAGGTAACAAGGGCATCTAGGTGTCTTATACATGTCATTTTATAAGACATAAGTCATTACATATATGTGTCACATACACAGGTGTCACATGTGTGGGGATCATAGGTGACCCGGGAGAAACAGGTGTTTCAATACCAGTCACATCATTAATTAACTAATACTGATTATAAGAGTACAACAATAACTACAACTACAATATCAGAAGTGTGCGAGGAACTCAATAAGAAATTCCAGGAAGTCATTACATTAGAGCAAGGAGAAGGTCCAGAGATAAGAGAAGGAATAGTTAACCAGGCATCACTAGAGGAATTTGAGATTACCAGTGGGGATGTAAGGAAGCTTTTGCTAGAGTTGGATGTGACAAAGGCTATAGGCCCGGATGGAATATCGCCATGGATACTAAAGGAAGGAGCAGAAACACTGTGCCTGTCACTCTCCATAGTGTATAACAAATCACTGGTAACAGGGGAACTGCCAAAAATTTGGAGGACGGCAAACGTAGTCCCGATATACAAGAAAGGGGATAGACAGGAGGCACTGAACTACAGGCCAGTGTCCCTAACCTGCATACCATGCAAGCTAATGGAGAAGATTGTGCGAAGAAAGCTAGTGGAACACCTGGAGCGAAGGAACTTTGTGACACAACACCAACATGGGTTCAGGGATGGCAGGTCCTGCCTCACTGGATTAATTGAATTCTACGACCAGGCAACAAGAAGCAGACAGGAAAGAGAGGGGTGGGCAGACTGCATATTTTTGGATTGCCAGAAAGCCTTTGACGCAGTTCCACACCAGAGACTAGTGCACAAGCTGGAGATGCAGGCTGGAGTGAAAGGGAAGGTACTCTACTGGATAAGGGAGTACCTAAGTAACAGAAGACAGCGAGTCACTGTGAGGGGTGAGGTCTCAGGGTGGAGAGAAGTCACCAGTGGAGTCCCGCAGGGTTCAGTCCTTGGACCTATACTGTTTCTGATATATGTAAATGATCTCCCAGAGGGTATAGACTCGTTCCTCTCATTGTTTGCTGATAATGTAAAAATTATGAGGAGGATTAAGACAGGAAAATAATATGAGGCTACAGGATGACCTAGACAAACAGAAGGAATGGTCTAACAAATGGCTACTAAAGTTCAACCTAAGTAAATGTAAGGTAATGAAACTAGGCGGAGGAAGAAGGAAGAATTATCAGGGGAAAGCACCAAACCATTACGACTATATAGCACTGGGAAGGGGGGGGGGGGGGGGTTAGGATAAGGATTTGGGATGGGACGGAGGGGAAGAAATGGTGCCCAACTACTTGAACTGTCGGGGATTGAACACCGACCTGCATGAAGCAAGACCGTCGCTCTACCGTCCACCTAGGAGTTGATATCACACCAAACCTGTCTCCTGAAGTATACATCAAAAGAATAACATCGGCGGCGGATGCAAGGCTGGCTAACATCAGAACAGCCTTCAGGAACCTGTGTAAGGAATCCTCCAAAACCTTATATATCACATACGTAAGACCAATCCTGGAGTATGCAGCCCCAGCATGGAGCATTACCTTGTCAAGCACAAGACGAAGCTGGAAAAATTTCAGAGGTATGCCACTAGACTAGTCCCAGAACTAAGAGGCATGAGTTACGAGGAAAGGCTGAATGAACTGAATCTCACATCGCTGGAAGACAGAAAAGCTCGGGGAGACATGATCGTCACATACAAAATTCTCCGCAGAATTGACAGGGTGGACAAGGATGGACTACTTAACACGGGTGGTACGCGAACAAGGGGACACAGGTGGAGACTGAGTACCCACATGAGCCACAGGGACGTTAGAAGGAACTTTTTCAGTGTCAGAGTAGTTAACAGGTGGAATGCATTAGGCAGTGATGTGGTGGAGGCTGACTCCATACACAATTTAAAATGTAGATATGATAGAGCCCAGTAGGCTGAGGAACCTGTACACCAGTTGATTGACAGTTGAGAGACGGGACCAAAGAGCCAAAACTCAACCCCCGCAAGCACAACTAGCTGAGTACTACTAAGTAAGCACACACACTTACATATATTATAGGTACTCACCTAGTTGTACTCACCTAGTTGTGTTTGCGGGGGTTGAGCTCTGGCTCTTTGGTCCCGCCTCTCAACCGTTAATCAACAGGTGTACAGATTCCTGAGCCTATTGGGCTCTATCATATCTACACTTGAAACTGTGTATGGAGTCAGCCTCCACCACATCACTTCCTAATGCATTCCACCTGTCAACCACTCTGACACTAAAAAAGTTCTTTCTAATATCTCTGAGGTGGAAGACAAAGTATGCGCGCGTCTCTGGACTCCAGAATGCAGAGTACGGAACAATGTTGGCGATCTGTCCCTGGAAACGTATTCAGAAAATACTACTCTGGAAGAACTCAGTAAGGAAACATTGGGGAAATGGAATTCCTTGGGAGAAGCTTTGATAAAAGATTCTGGAAAAGTCCCCCGGAGACAGATGTCTTCAAAAAGTAACTCCAGGGTAAAGACTGGCTCGAAAGAATTCTTGGGGAAATCGGCACGAAAGGAAAATTGTGGAGAGATTTTCGCGTAGGAAGGATTTCCCGGTGGCAAGACTGCCTAATAAACACTTTCCCTGCGGTGAAAAATACTTCAGAAATAGATTTTTCCCTGCAGATAGCCTCTCCATAGAAAAAAAAAATGACCCGATTATTGAATATTTCCACGGCACTCTTATGCAATATTCTGCAGGATAGCAACATCGTCGTATAGACTGAGACGATATCCGGATTATGTCATCGTTGCAACGTGAATGATTCTGATAACGGAGCGATTATCCTCGATTGGTACTTGAGTTCCATGGACTCGGAAAATGGCCAGAAACTCGTAGTACGAACAAAGACTTACATGATCTTACTAGGAAGTCTTTCCAAGCCATTCCAGCAAGTACAAACAGAGCCTACGACCCAGAAATTGTTTGCCAGATGATAAAATCTTTAGAAATAGCTTATAATCCCCAACACACAGCTCCTAACTCAACACTATGGAATACTGCCTCTGGAAACACTCTGGAAGACTCGGTATGATATATGTTGTTGTTTAAGATCCGCTACCTGGAACAAAATGTTCCAAGTAGCACGGGCTATGGTGAGCCCCATAAAGTGGCACTCACCGAACAATAACTGAAAGCTTCCAGCCTTCCTGGAAGTCTAAGACTGCAAGCCGGGCCAGAGGATGAGTCTGGGACTCTTGGTGGACAATTGGCCTGAAATACCTGCTGGGATATTTGCCTGTAGGGCTCTATACTGACTGCAATCGCTCGTCATTTCAACATGTTGAGAGATATATAATGTTGCTAACATTTACTCAGAGTCGAATTTTATATTATTTTTGTTGTGGTGTTACATGAGGAATGAGGATAAGCGAGAACTAGTAAGAGAAGACAACAGAGAGAGAGAGAGAGAGGGAGAGAGAGAGAGAGAGGGAGAGAGAGAGAGAGAGAGAGAGAGAGAGAGAGAGAGAGAGAGAGAGAGAGAGAGAGAGAGGGAGAGAGAGAGAGAGAGAGAGAGAGAGAGAGAGAGAGAGAGAGAGAGAGAGAGAGAGAGAGAGAGAGAGAGAGAGAGAGAGAGAGAGAGAGAGAGAGAGAGAGAGAGAGGAATAGAGAGAGTTATCTGGCTCAGTAACTAGCATCTTTATTTATTTTGCTAGATTTAATGAGTCAGAAGTCAGGTGATGGCTACGATAATCATCTAACACTGCGAAATACGACCCAATCACAGCCTGTCCTCGTAACAAGTGATATCCAAATGGCAGAATATATATAGCAGATATTGTGGGGGTTAATTGAGATAGTGAAATGACCTAAATGGGTAAGTTTTAATTAGTGAACCATGAGTTCACAGTGAAGACAGTGATTTATGAAGTAAAGATCACCTGCGTATTATCAAGACAGTGATTAACAGTGACTTACCGAGTTGCAGAACACAGCATTACTTGGGGGTTCATGAGCCCAACCACTTGGGCTGGACGGTAGAGCGATGGTCTTGCGTCATGCAGGTCGGCGTTCAATCCCCCGAGACCGTCCACACAAGTGGTTGGGCACCATTCCTTTCCCCCCGTCCCATCCCAAAGCCTTATCCTGGCCCGTTCCCAGTGCTATATAGTCGTAATGGCTTGGCGCTTTCCCCCTAGAGAAGACCATAACACCAAACACATACACAGGAAGGTGTTGAGGACTAATTAGACTCGAGGCTAATTAGGACGCGGCCGCTAATTACACGAGTGAGAAATATCAGATATTCTTCTCGTGTCTTCACCTAAATACTGTGAGGAAACTCATGGTAATTAATTACGAAACTTGATACATTCTTGTGTGTGTGTACGTTTTGGAGTACGTATGTGTGTGTGTATGTGTATGTGTCTGTATATCTGTATGTGTATGTTTGTGTCTGCATCTATCTATCATATCTACATTTGAAACTGTGTATGGAGTCAGCCTCCAGCACATCACCCCCTAATGCATTCCATTTGTCAACCACTCTGACACTAAAAAAGTTCTTTTATAACGTTTCTGTGGCTCATCTGGGTACTCAGTCTCCACCTGTGTCCCCTTGTTCAGTGTTCCACCCGTGCTAAAGAGTTTGTCCACCCCTGTCAATTCCTCTGATAATTTTGTAGGTGGTGATCATGTCTCCACAAATGGTGCCCGGATTGTGATGATGGTTACGCTGATGGTGGTTGTGAGTAGATAAGACGGTTAAGGAAGTGAGGAAGACAGTGTAAAGATGCTCAGATGTGATGGTGAAGATAGTGAGTAGTGGAAGATGGCTACAGTGATTGAGATATTATACGTAAGGCTTAAATGGAACACAACTCAATATACGACCATAAACTCTTGACCCCTGAGAGATTCGAACACGGTCCGTCAGTGTGCCACAGCAGTCGAGTACTATAACCACTCAGCCAGCGATTGTCAAAAGTGCTTTGGAAGTTGAGAGACCTACACATACACCCCCACACTTTTGACAATCGCTGGCTGCGTGATTGTCGTACTGGACTCCCCCTGGTTGCCAGGGTTCGAATCCTTCACGGGTGAAGAGTTTACGGATGTATATGTATGTATACATATTGGCTTTTGCGCACGTGTGGGGGTCTCATGCGCCTCGGATTCGTAGTCCTGAGGTTCCGAGTTCGATCCCCGGTGGAGGCGGAGACAAATAGGCAGAGTTTCTTTCACCCTGATGCCCCCTGTTTCTTTTACGCCTGCAGCCGTAAAGGGGAGAGAAGCACACGACGAGGTCCTCCTCGAAGAGGTCGTCCTCGAAGAGGTCGTCCTCGAAGAGGTCCTCCTCGAAGAGGTCGTCTTCGAAGAGGTCGTCCTCC
>NC_091155.1:14757554-14807554 GCF_040958095.1 Procambarus clarkii
GCGGCCCGGTCCTCGACCAGGCCTCCACCCCCAGGAAGCAGCCCGTGACAGCTGACTAACACCCAGGTACCTATTTTACTGCTAGGTAACAGGGGCATAGGGTGAAAGAAACTCTGCCCATTGTTTCCCGCCGGCGCCTGGGATCAAACCCAGGACCACAGGATCACAAGTCCAGCGTGCTGTCCGCTCGGCCGACCGGCTCCCTACTATATGTAACATAAATATAAATATGTAATATATATAAATATGTAACACAGTTCTCATCATGGTATACGGTACAGTGTTGAAGAATTCACAGTTACGGGGGATCCAATTCCTTCACAGTGTTTCGTGGTCAACCACTGACGGCTAACCACTTATAACTTGCGAAAAGTAATGAGAATGTCCACTTTTTTAACGAATACCTGAGCACGAGGAATTACAAAAAGCACTTTTTATGTGAGTTTCCAAGTTCGTAGATAAGACGAAAGTTAAGAGACAAGCATTTATGCTGCAGGAGTAGAGGGATACGAACACGGGTTTAAGTCCTGCAGGTGCGTGCGTGTGTGGTCACTCACATCTTAAGTAAAGTTTAGCTCTTGGACCCCACCTCTGACCACTGAGGCATTCAAGAACTGTTTCTTTACTCCCCTCTACAGTCAATCCACAATGCAGTTTCACCTATTTCTTCTCGTTCTGTCTCCTCTCATTCGAAATAAATGTCTACTTCTCACTTTATCTATTGTGTTCATTGTATACTTCCTCTGGTTATCTTTTTTTTTAATATTTTAAATTATATTTCCATTGTGTTCAAAGTTGTGTTATTTTTCCTGGGAAGCAATCTTTGGTAAAAGTATTATTTTGTATGTGACTTGATGTGGAGTGTATACAAGTGTATATAAGTACACACAAGTATACACAAGTACAAGTGTATACAAGTGTATACAAGTGTATACACTTGTGAATTATACTTTCATACACACAGGGGGCGGAATACACTTGTGAAGTATACCTTCATACACACAGGGGGCGATGTACACTCGTGAAGTATACCTTCATACACACAGGGGGCGGAATACACTCGTGAAGTATACCTTCATACACACAGGGGGGCGGTATACACTCGTTAAGTATACCTTCATACACACAGGGGGCGGTATACTCTCGTTAAGTATACCTTCATACACACAGGGGGGCGGAATACACTCATTAAGTATACCTTCATATACACACTGGGCGGAATACACTCATTAAGTATACCTTCATACACACGGGGGCGGTATACACTAGACCATAACAGACCACAAGGTCTATATCAGGTCAGAAGACACACCTTCCTTCACCCTTATGAATATTTCCTGAAGAACATGAGAATGAACAAGTAATTACTAAGCTCCAGGTACCTCATACCAGCAGGTCTGAAAGGTCTATAACGACTAGACGCTTGACAACATAGTTTGTTAGATCATTGCCCAAATGTTCTCGAAGTTTACACATGGTGTGCTACCAGCCAAAAGATTATTCTCTCTCTTATGTTTTTTAATATATTGGTAGTTAATTGTAGTGACGCTAGCTCTGCTTGTGTGGAGCTCCATCTTGCAATGTTACTTGGGATCTTTGCAAAGTAACTCTAGGGAAACTCAGACCCACATTTCATTATAACTCTAGGGGAATTCAGACCCACATTTTAATATAACTCTAGGGGAATTCAAACCCACATTTAATTATAACTCTAGGGGAATTCAGACCCACATTTCATTATAACTCTAGGGGAATTCAGAACCACATTTCACTATAACTCTAGGGGAATTCAGACCCACATTTCATTATAACTCTAGGGGAATTCAGACCCACATTTCATTATAACTCTAGGGGAATTCAGACAAACATTTCATTATAACTCTAGGGGAATTCAGACCAACATTTCATTATAACTCTAGGGAATTCAGACCCACATTTCATTATAACTCTACGGGAATTCAGACCCCACATTTCATTATAACTCTAGGGGAATTCAGACCCACATTTCATTATAACTCTAGGGGAATTCAGACCCACATTTCATTATAACTCTAGGGGAATTCAGACCCCACATTTCATTATAACTCTAGAGGAATTCAGACCCACATTTCATTATAACTCTAGGGGAATTCAGACCCACATTTCATTATAACTCTAGGGGAATTCAGACCCACATTTCATTATAACTCTAGGGGAATTCAGACCCACATTTCATTATAACTTTAGGGGAATTCGGACCCACATTTCATTATAACTCTAGGGGAATTCAGACCCTCTTAAGGTTTCCCAGTGTCGAGAAAATGGTCAATTTAAAGTGGTCTCTCCTAACCTCCCAGAGGACCTAAAACAGAAAACGTGACAGTACGACAGTTTTTGGCCTTAGGAATACGATTTAAAGGCGACGTTCTTTGTAAGAGATTGAACGTTAGCCCAACCTGTTTCTGGCAACCACTGTGTCGCACTGTTGGTGGAGGTTTTGTGCTCATGTATATAGAAAGGTATCAGACCCAAATGCAGGTATATGAAATGAAAAGCCGTTTGAATTATAGCATAGTAAGAAATCTGTTTAGTGTTTGCAGGTTATAGTTGTGTGTGTGTAAACTAAAGACTTTGAAAATGTAATAAGTTATTACGAAACGCGTTGAAATGTGGCGTCAGACTAGAAATAAAAATGAATTTTGGAGAACTGATTTTTCAATTACCATCGACAGTGAAAAGAAACATAAGAAATATTGAGAAAATTCGTGTTAGAATTATTAATCTTACTTTTTCAGTCATATTTAATAATATATGTGTAAAGGTATCAGACTTAAACAAATAAAATTTTATACTAATGCTTTCAGGCTTTAGAGACTGTGATTTCTCTCCTATCAGACCGAAATATTTGGAGCCATATTAAACAGCTGAAATTTGGACTCCTCGGTCTTGTTCAGCATGACCCTTGTTACATACTCATTTGTCTGTAATCCATGTGTCATCTTGATGGGTTATATTATATATGTGTGAGGTGATATCTATTTGAAAGATATTCTAAATGCTTTATTCCGTGCAGGGAGCAAGTTATTGATTATTGCTGTTAGAAGGCTCTTGCTGTCGATCATACAGGAATGGTTAACATGACTTTGAGACACAGAAAGTCTGTGTTTCCAGTGCATGAACAGGTAGTTCTGATTGTGTAGAGTCCAGCCAGCTAATTAACCTGACACGGAGAGTCTGAGTGCAAGTAAATTTTTGAGTGAAACGTTCAGACTGTTAGAGTGTGTCCGCTTGACGAATGAACTGAGACTTTGGTTTAAACGTAATGTTCATGACACCTTTGCTTATTGACGGAGGAGGCACCTGTATAGTGTGGCACTGCGCCAACCTCGTCTCCTTGGCGTGGAGCCTTCTTCTGATAATTACTAACTTCGTGTGGCAGCTTTCAGAAGAGCAAGTTTCATCTTTCTCGGTGACTGGTTTTCATGATTCTTCAATGGATGGAATTTGCAATGAATTTGTGTATGAACACATTTTGGTACATCAGCATTTGTGCAGGTGTCCTAGACTATATGAAGGGGAGTACAGTGTGTGTCAAAAGGCTAGCTACGTGATGCTAAAAGTCCCCATCACACAGGATGGTTAGTCATACTGGGCCATGTGATCAGTAGTCTACACTGACAGACTCTAAGTCCATTATGAGGATATCTTCAAGAACACGAGAGGTAATAAAGTAATTACAAAGCTCCAGGTACCTCATGCCAACTGGTCTGAAAGGTCTAATAACTGGGCATTCGGTGATGTAGTGCGGGAGATCATGCCGCAGTTCCTGCTCACACATTTTGCACCTGGAGTGTTCAGGATTGGGAGATCCGTCACCTGTACCCACCTGCCACAGGTAACGGTAGCCACCTGCCACAGGTAACGGTAGCCACCTGCCACAGGTAACGGTAGCCACCTGCCACAGGTAACGCTAGCCACCTGCCACAGGTAACGGTAGCCACCTGCCACAGGTAACGCTAGCCACCTGCCACAGGTAACGGTATAGCCACCTGCCACAGGTAACGGTAGCCACCTGCCACAGGTAACGGTAGCCACCTGCCACAGGCAACGGTAGCCACCTGCCACAGGTAACGGTAGCCACCTGCCACAGGTAACGCTAGCCACCTGCCACAGGTAACGGTAGCCACCTGCCACAGGTAACGGTAGCCACCTGCCACAGGTAACGGTATAGCCACCTGCCACAGGTAACGGTAGCCACCTGCCACAGGCAACGGTAGCCACCTGCCACAGGTAACGGTAGCCACCTGCCACAGGTAACGGTAGCCACCTGCCACAGGCAACGGTAGCCACCTGCCACAGGTAACGGTAGCCACCTGCCACAGGTAACGGTAGCCACCTGCCACAGGTAACGCTAGCCACCTGCCACAGGTAACGGTAGCCACCTGCCACAGGTAACGGTAACCCAACCTGATCCTGGCAACCACTGTGTCGCACAGTCTGGTCCACGTTTTGTGCTGCCCATAAACATAGGTTTCAGATCTGAACAAATCATAACTTTTTATACTGGTGCTTTCAGGTCGTTGGGAGTCAGTAATTTCTCTCCTATCAGACCAGAGTGTTTGGAACAATACAGTTTTGACAGCAGAGATGGGGATACCTAGATCTAATTCAACTTTATCTTTGTCACACGCTAATTTGGCTGCAATGTCTGTGTCATTATGATGGGTTATATTTGTGTGTGATGGTATCCATACAAAGGAGATTCGAAACCCTTTACTCTGTGCATCAATTAGGTCATTTATAATTGGGAGTATGAGCTTCTTGCAGTCGATCTTCCAGGAGAAGTTTTCGATTGCTTGAAGAGCAGACTTTGAATCACAGAATATTATTCCTCCTCCAATGTTTTTTAATGTACTGGTAGCTAGTTGTGGTAGTGCTAGTTCTGCTTGTGTGGAGCTCCATCTTGCAATGATACTAGAAATCTTTGCAAAGAACTCTAGGGAAATTCAAACCCACATTTCATTATAACTCTAGGGCAATTCAGACCCACATTTCATTGTAACTCTAGGGGAATTAAAACCTACATTTCATTATAACTCTAGGGGAATACAGACCCACATTTCATTATGTGTTAATATAATTTTTATACAAAATTTAGTAATTAATTACTGTGGTTGGATAATTACCTGTCTTATTTATCAAATAAGTGATTTATTTTGATACATAATTTTATCAGTATAGCTGTATAGGACTGAAATTTTATCTATAGTATATCAGCAAATTAAATGAAGCCTTTAACTCACAATGTATACAATCAATTCTTCACTCTCTAATCCTGCCCTCGGCTCATCCTCAGACACTCCTTTTATTAACCTTTTTGTATAACAACTCATAAATAGCGGTATCAGGAGCCGTTTGGGGAATAATTGTTGTTCTATGTTGAAGGTCTGTCACTCAAGGGAGCCGGTCGGCCGAGCGGACAGCACGCTGGACTTGTGATCCTGTGGTCCCGGGTTCGATCCCTGGCGCCGGCGAGAAACAATGGGCAGAGTTTTTTTCATCCTATGCCCCCTGTTACCTAGCAGTAAAATAGGTACCTGGGTGTTAGTCAGCTGTCACGGGCTGCTTCCTGGGGTTGGAGGCTTGGTCGAGGACCGGGCCGCGGCGACACTAAAAAGCCCCGAAATCATCTCAAGATAACCTCAAGATAACCTTTGTGGGGCTCAGGGACCTGGGGCACTGAGGGGTTGAAGGGCTTAGGAACAATTAGGGATTGAAGGGCAGATCAGGGGAAAGGGAAGGGAAGTATTAGGAGAAAGCACCAAGTGTTATCCCTATATAACACAGTGAAGAGACCAGGATAAGGATCTGTAGATACGAGTCCTTAGGGGCTTGAAGAGCGGACTTAGGGGCTAAGGGTTTCATTGGTGTTCAGGGTCAAGGGCCAGCAAACCTATGGAGAAGGGAAGGGAACTATGAAGGGGAAAGCGCCAAGCCACTACGACTATATATCAAACCTATTGAGAGTGAATCAGTCGTACGAGGTCATTAGAGGAGAGATGTGACTAAAGATGGCCAAGCTTCATCACCTGAATTAAACAAAAGCCTGGAGTGGACATTTACTCGCTAAACACAAGGAAGGAAAACTGGAAGATTTTAATCCAGACCATTTCTTTAAAAGGTCACATGTACAGCAAACATTAGGAGGAAAATGCAGAATAGAACCAGTGAAGAGCAGAGGTGCCATAGGCACAATCAGAGAACACTGTATGAACATCAGAGGTCCAGTGAAGAGCAGGGGTGCCATAGGCACAATCAGAAAACACTGTATGAACATCAGAGGTCCAGTGAAGAGCAGAGGTGCCATAGGCACAATCAGAGAACACTGTATAAACATCAGAGGTCCAGTGAAGAGCAGAGGTGCCATAGGCACAATCAGAGAATACTGTATGAACATCAGAGGTCCAGTGAAGAGCAGAGGTGCCATAGGCACAATCAGAGAATACTGTATGAACATCAGAGGTCCAGTGAAGAGCAGGGGTGCCATAGGCACAATCAGAGAACACTGTATAAACATCAGAGGTCCAGTGAAGAGCAGGGGTGCTATAGGCACAATCAGAGAACACTGTATAAACATCAGAGGTCCAGTGAAGAGCAGAGGTGCCATGGGCACAATCAGAGAACACTGTTTGAACATCAGAGGTCCAGTGAAGAGCAGAGGTGCCATAGGCACAATCAGCGAATACTGTATGAACATCAGAGGTCCAGTGAAGAGCAAGGGTGCCATAGGCACAATCAGAGAACACTGTATAAACATCAGAGGTCCAGTGAAGAGCAGTGGTGCCATGGGCACAATCAGAGAACACTGTATAAACATCAGAGGTTCAGTGAAGAGCAGGGGTGCCAGAGGCACAATCAGAGAACACTGTATGAACATCAGAGGTCCGCGTTTGTTCAACACCCTCCCAGCGAGCATCAGAAATATTATAGGAACAACCGTGAACATCTTCAAGAGGAAACTAAATTGTTTCCTCCAAGGAGTGCCGGACCAACCGGGCTGTGGTGGGTATGTGGGCCTGCGGGCCGCTCCAAGCAACAGCCTGGTGGACCAAACTCTCACAAGTCAAGCCTGGCCTCGGGCCGGGCTTGGGCAGTAGAACTCCCAGAACCCCATCAACCAGGTATCAACCAGGCAATGGTCATCGGCTTCAAGCTTAACAAGCCACAATGTAGGACAGAAAATAAGGCATTTTCTGTTTCCTTACCCCATAGCATAATAAACCCATGGAACTGCCTACCTGCCAAAGTGGTAAATGACTAGTCATTAGAACAGTTCAAAATCCAGCGAAAAAAATTCTGAGGACAAATGCAAGGACCTTTGACAAGCCGCCAGCTTCCTGTTTCCTTCGTGGCCGCTACATAGATGTCAACCTTCAGCCAAATTTACGTAAATTCATGTAAATTCGGGACATATCTCGTTACCCAGATTCAAAACCATTGAAACTGAATCACAAACACTTCAATATTTACATATACACATTCAACCATTCCAATCTGGAGTTTCCAAAACTACAAGGCGATAAGTCGGGTTCAATTCTATGGCCATAGTCCAAAGATTTGTCTAGATACATCAAACTATTGTGATGCCATTGTGCATAGAAATATTTACTTTATATTATATAGTCTGGCAATAAAAAGTAATATAGTTTTCAATAGAAATATCACAATATACTGAGTACTTAAAATAATATGGTAACTCTAAGAAAAGTATTGTAAAAATATATGAAGATATGTAGATACAGATGTATCTATATATATATATCTGTGTAGGTAAAGTATCATATGTTGTGGGTTCGGTACCAAGTGAGTGAATAGGATGGTCGCTGGCCACAGCCACAGGATGGTCGCTGGCCACAGCTACAGGATGGTCGCTGGCCACAGCCACAGGATGGTCGCTGGCCACAGCCACAGGATGGTCGCTGGCCACAGCTACAGGATGGTCGCTGGCCACAGCCACAGGATGGTCGCTGGCCACAGCTACAGGATGGTCGCTGGCCACAGCCACAGGATGGTCGCTGGCCACAGCCACAGGATGGTCGCTGGCCACAGCTACAGGATGGTCGCTGGCCACAGCTACAGGATGGTCGCTGGCCACAGCCACAGGATGGTCGCTGGCCACAGCCACAGGATGGTCGCTGGCCACAGCCACAGGATGGTCGCTGGCCACAGCTACAGAATGGTCACTGGCCACAGCCACAGGATGGTCGCTGGCCACTGCTACAGAATGGTCACTGGCCACAGCCATAGGATGGTCGCTGGCCACTGCTACAGAATGGTCGCTGGCCACAGCCACAGGATGGTCGCTGGCCACAGCCACAGGATGGTCGCTGGCCACAGCCACAGGATGGTCGCTGGCCACAGCCACAGGATGGTCGCTGGCCACAGCCACAGGATGGTCGCTGGCCACAGCTACAGGATGGTCGCTGGCCACAGCCACAGGATGGTCGCTGGCCACAGCTACAGAATGGTCACTGGCCACAGCCACAGGATGGTCGCTGGCCACTGCTACAGAATGGTCGCTGGCCACAGCCACAGGATGGTCGCTGGCCACAGCTACAGAATGGTCGCTGGCCACAGCCACAGGATGGTCGCTGGCCACAGCTACAGAATGGTCGCTGGCCACAGCCACAGGATGGTCGCTGGCCACAGCTACAGAATGGTCACTGGCCACAGCCACAGGATGGTCGCTGGCCACAGCTACAGAATGGTCACTGGCTACAGCCACAGGATGGTCACTGGCCACAGCTACAGAATGGTCACTGGCCACAGCCACAGGATGGTCGCGGGCCACAGCCACAGGATGGTCGCTGGCCACAGCCACAGGATGGTCGCTGGCCACAGCCACAGGATGGTCGCTGGCCACAGCCACAGAATGGTCGCTGGCCACAGCTACAGAATGGTCGCTGGCCACAGCCACAGGATGGTCGCTGGCCACAGCTACAGAATGGTCGCTGGCCACAGCCACAGGATGGTCGCTGGCCACAGCCACAGGATGGTCGCTGGCCACAGCCACAGGATGGTCGCTGGCCACAGCTACAGAATGGTCGCTGGCCACAGCTACAGAATGGTCGCTGGCCACAGCTACAGAATGGTCGCTGGCCACAGCCACAGGATGGTCGCTGGCCACAGCCATAGGATGGTCGTTGGCCACAGCCACAGAATGGTCGCTGGCCACAGCTACAGAATGGTCGCTGGCCACAGCTACAGAATGGTCGCTGGCCACAGCCACAGGATGGTCGCTGGCCACAGCCATAGGATGGTCGTTGGCCACAGCCACAGAATGGTCGCTGGCCACAGCCACAGAATCGTCGCTGGCCACAGCTACAGAATGGTCGCTGGCCACAGCTACAGAATGGTCGCTGGCCACAGCTACAGAATGGTCGCTGGCCACAGCCACAGGATGGTCGCTGGCCACAGCCATAGGATGGTCGTTGGCCACAGCCACAGAATGGTCGCTGGCCACAGCTACAGGATGGTCGCTGGTCACAGCTACAGAATGGTCGCTGGCCACAGCCACAGGATGGTCGCTGGCCACAGCTACAGAATGGTCGCTGGCCACAGCCACAGGATGGTCGCTGGCCACAGCCACAGGATGGTCGTTGGCCACAGCTACAGAATGGTCGCTGGCCACAGCCACAGGATGGTCGTTGGCCACAGCTACAGAATGGTCGCTGGCCACAGCCACAGGATGGTCGCTGGCCACAGCTACAGAATGGTCGCTGGCCACAGCTACAGAATGGTCGCTGGCCACAGCTACAGAATGGTCGCTGGCCACAGCCACAGAATTGTCGCTGGCCACAGCCACAGGATGGTCGTTGGCCACAGCCACAGAATGGTCGCTGGCCACAGCTACAGAATGGTCGCTGGCCACAGCCACAGGATGGTCGCTGGCCACAGCTACAGAATGGTCGCCGGCCACAGCTACAGAATGGTCGCTGGCCACAGCTACAGAATGGTCGCTGGTCACAGCTACAGAATGGTCGCTGGCCACAGCTACAGAATGGTCGCTGGTCACAGCTACAGAATGGTCGCTGGCCACAGCTGCAGAATGGTCGCTGGCCACAGCTACAGAATGGTCGCTGGCCACAGCTACAGAATGGTCGCTGGCCACAGCTACAGAATGGTCGCTGGCCACAGCTACAGAATGGTCGCTGGCCACAGCTACAGAATGGTCGCTGGCCACAGCCACAGGATGGTCGCTGGCCACAGCTACAGGATGGTCGCTGGCCACAGCCACAGGATGGTCGCTGGCCACAGCTACAGAATGGTCGCTGGCCACAGCTAAAGAATGGTCGCTGGCCACAGCCACAGGATGGTCGCTGGCCACAGCTACAGGATGGTCGCTGGCCACAGCCACAGGATGGTCGCTGGCCACAGCTACAGGATGATCGCTTGACACAGCCACAGGATGGTCGCTGGCCACAGCTACAGAATGGTCGCTGGCCACAGCTACAGGATGGTCGCTGGCCACAGCCACAGAATGGTCACTGGCCACAGCCACAGGATGGTCGCTGGCCACAGCTACAGGATGGTCGCTGGCCACAGCCACAGAATGGTCACTGGCCACAGCTACAGAATGGTCGCTGGCCACAGCCACAGAATGGTCGCTGGCCACAGCCATAGGATGGTCGCTGGCCACAGCCACATGATGGTCGCTGGCCACAGCCACAGGATGGTCGCTGGCCACAGCCATAGGATGGACACTGGCCACAGCCACAGGATGGTCGCTGGCCACAGCCACATGCTGGACACTGGCCACAGCCATAGGATGGTCGCTGGCCACAGCCATAGGATGGTCGCTTACCACAGCCACATGATGGACACTGGCCACAGCCACAGGATGGTCGCTGGCCACAGCCATAGGATGGACACTGGCCACAGCCACAGGATGGTCGCTGGCCACAGCCACATGATGGACACTGGCCACAGCCACAGGATGGTCGCTGGCCACAGCCATAGGATGGACACTGGCCACAGCCACAGGATGGTCGCTGGCCACAGCCATTGGATGGACACTGGCCACAGCCACAGGATGGTCGCTGGCCACAGCCACATGATGGACACTGGCCACAGCCATAGGATGGTCGCTGGCCACAGCCATAGGATGGTCGCTGGCCACAGCCATAGGATGGTCGCTGGCCACAGCCATAGGATGGTCGCTGGCCACAGCCACATGATGGACACTGGCCACAGCCACATGATGGACACTGGCCACAGCCATAGGATGGTCGTTGGCCACAGCCATAGGATGATCGCTGGCCACAGCCACAGAATGGTCGCTGGCCACAGCCACAGGATGGACACTGGCCACAGCCACAGGATGGTCGCTGGCCACAGCCATTGGATGGACACTGGCCACAGCCATAGGATGGTCGCTGGCCACAGCCATAGGATGGTCGCTGGCCACAGCCACATGATGGTCGCTGGCCACAGCCACAGGATGGACACTGACCACAGGTACAGGATGGTCGCTGGCCACAGCCACAGGATGGCCGCTGGCCACAGCCACAGGATGGACACTGGCCACAGCCACAGGATGGCCGCTGGCCACAACCACAGGATGGTCGCTGGCCACAGCCACAGGATGGACACTGACCACAGCTACAGGATGGCCGCTGGCCACAGCTACAGGATGGACACTGACCACAGCTACAGGATGGCCGCTGGCCACAGCCACAGGATGGACACTGACCACAGCTACAGGATGGCCGCTGGCCACAGCCACAGGATGGACACTGACCACAGGTACAGGATGGCCGCTGGCCACAGCCACAGGATGGACACTGACCACAGCTACAGGATGGACACTGACCACAGCTACAGGATGGCCGCTGGCCACAGCCACAGGATGGACACTGACCACAGCCACAGGATGGACACTGACCACAGCTACAGGATGGCTGCTGGCCACAGCCACAGGATGGACACTGACCACAGCTACAGGATGGCCGCTGGCCACAGCCACAGGATGGACACTGACCACAGCCACAGGATGGACACTGACCACAGCCACAGGATGGACACTGACCACAGCTACAGGATGGCCGCTGACCACAGCTACAGGATGGACGCTGACCACAGAGACCTGTCCCCCATCATGCTAAACCCTCCACAGGTGTGGACTAAGGTCAGAGGTGACACGTTAAGGGAGATAGACCCAAGACCAGCCCTCGTCCTCCTAATTTTCCCTATGACAATTTTGATAGCCAAAGGGGTGAAAATAATCAATGGAGCCCACAGAGAGGCACCCAGCCCTCCTCTGCTCTCTTCCTGCACCTCTCTCTTTATTGTAATTTCACTCTCCTCCCATCTTTATTACATTGTTTCCTTCCAATGGACGGAAGATTTCGCCTTTTTCCATCATTCTGGAATTTTGTTTAGTATCTTTGAGTCTTTCTATGATGATTCTGATTTTCTGTGGCTTTTTTGGTTTTCTTTGAGTTTTTTCTGTTTCTCTTCTTCGTTTTGATCTCAACTCCATCTTCTGTTGCCAATCAGGTTTGTTTTAGTTCCTCGCTTCGTGTGTGTGTGTGCTCTGTTTTATCCAGTATTCATCTTCTTGGTGTTCAAACATCATGGTCGACATGATGATTTTGCTTCTTGAAAATGATGAATTAGTGAATTTGTGGAAGCTTTGATGGTGTTATTGAGGTCGAGAGCGTTCACAGTCTGTCTGTGTAACCGTTGTCAACATGTCTGTGTCTTCCTCTGCACTCACAGACACAGACTACGTTGGCTGACAGCGTGACACCGTCAGTTAATCTGTCAGGCAGCGTCTGTCAGCCAGTCACTCGTTCAACTACTTCCGCCTGTCAGCTAACGTCTGAATTCCTTCGTTAGTTATAAAACCTTCCGTCAATTGCAACCCGTCTTTTAAAAGTCTCTGTCTCCTTGTCTGTCAATACTTACTAAAGTTATCTATTGCTACTCTGTCTAATGTTTGCCTTATCATGCACAAATTATCTTGAATTATTTTTTAATTATCTTGCCCTTCTGGAATGCGTTTCAATTCAACCATGTTTTTGATATGATCAATCATATAATTGTTTATGCTTCTGCTAATGGATTTGTTTAGAAGCTGTGGCTTTTCGTCTATGTTCTTTGTCTCTTTGTATGTTCTCTTTTGTCTTATTCCTTGTTCATTGTCTCTCTTTCTCCTGTTTCGTCTCCTCTCTTGTCCAAGGGCGCTTTAAGGCAGCCTGATTTCCCCTCTCTTGTCTGACCTACTTTTCTCTTGCGTATGTGGTTTCTTGGTACTTCTTTCTCAGTTTTCCCTCTCTCTTTACCGGGCTCTCTCCCCTCTCTCTCCCTCCTCTCACAAGACCACCTTCCCCTTCTCACTGGAAGAGCGCTCTTATGCTTATCTGTTTCATCGGTTCGTTTATTTGTCAGTCTATGCGATCGCATCTCTCTCTCTCTCCCTACTTCTCTCTCTCTCTCTCTCTCTCTCTCTCTCTCTCTCTCTCTCCCTACTTCTCTCTCTCTCTCTCTCTCTCTCTCTCTCTCTCTCTCTCTCTCTCTCTCCCTACTTCTCTCTCTCTCTCTCTCTCTCTCTCTCTCTCTCTCTCTCTCTCTCTCTCTCTCTCTCTCTCTCTCTCTCTCTCTCTCTCTCTCTCTCTCTCTCTCTCTCGCAAGTCGTGTTTCTCTTCTTTCTTTCACTTTCTTATCACTTTCCACAGGTCCAATTATCATCTTTGTCTTTCTCCTTCATTCATGTGTTCACTTCCCTCGTCCTATATCTCTCCACGCGCAGCCATTCTTCTCTCTCTCTCTCTCTCTCTCCCTACTTCTCTCTCTCTCTCTCTCTCTCTCTCTCAAGCTCTGGGATGCCGTAAAGAGAAAACGGAAAGGCCAGCAGAGCTCCAGTTGTGCTTCTGGACCCGTGCGACTAGGACTTGTATATCCTTTGCGGAGCCGCTTGCGCCCTCTGCTCCGTCAACCATCTGTCAACCCCCTCCCTCCAGCGCTCAGCACCCCCTCCCCCTTCCCCCTTTATACCCCCCCTTTGTCAACAGGGGTTACGTGGTGTGTGTACTAGTGTGTGACCCGGATTTCGGTGGTGCTGGGGGAGAGTTAGTGCGACGTGGACGGCTCTGTCAGTGGATTCTTCCAGCCAGATTACAGGTAAAGAGGATTGTGGTTGTGGGGTTGTGTTGTGGGGTTGTGGTGGGGGTGTGGTGGGGGGGGGGAGGGGGTTTGGATGCTGCTGCAAGCCCGCTGCTGCAGAAGCGACTAGCCCCAACATCTTTAAAGTGTGGACGTCCGAGCTAGCTCTCTCTCTCTCTCTCTGTCTCTCTCTCTGTCTCTGTCTCTCTCTGTCTGTCTGTCTGTCTGTCTGTCTCTCTCTCTCTCTCTCTCTCTCTCTCTCTCTCTCTCATCTCATATACACTAAATCATCTCCCAATATCTAAAAATTTTATCACGACTGATTTCTGTGTTTGGGATCACAACTCTTGCAGACTATCTCACACCCGGTTCACAACCGTGATGTTTCTTGTCTCACAACTTTCTCACAATCATGAATTATTTTGCTCACTAATACCCTAAGATTTTCCTGCCACCATGTTGCTTTACAATCCTTTGTTATGTGCTCACAATCCTACTCATCTGCTCACAACCTTTCTCAACTGCTCACAACAGTTCACAACTCCTCACAATCCTTCACAATTGCTGTAAACTCTTCACAACCGCACGTAACACTTCCCTTATTGCTTACAACTCTTTTGCAACTGCTCATAACCCTTCCCAAGGGCTCACAATAATGTTCAGCTGGTTACACAACTCTAGTACTCATAAATTATCACAACTACTCATTATTTGCAGTTGCTCTCATTCCCTTGAACTTATCTACAACCTTTTACAACTACTCACAATTATTCACAAACTACTCGTAACCTTTCACAACTACACACAACCATTCCCTCAGAACTCACAACCCTTTACAATAGCACACATGCATTCTCTATCAACTCACAACCCTTCACAACTTTGCACAACTATTCCCACACTACTAACAATCCTTCACAGGTGCACAATACAATTTCCAAACTACAACCATTCACAACTATTCGTAATTTAGATTACATTAAGTTTTTTTAATGCCTAATTATTTCTTTCATCTTCTGCTTCACAATCCATCACAACCTGCAGCCTCACATTCTCTCACAATCACTCACAACCTATAAAATAGTTCCTCCTCTCTCCTCAGAATTATTTTCACAACTCATCACAACCTCTAGTCTCACAATCACTCACAAAGTCTCACACAAAACACAACGGAAATATTTGTAATTTCACAACCTGCGTTTCATAATACTTAAATCCTCAACGGCTTGTAAAACAACACAGGTTGTATTTACATGGGAATACAACCTCCAGCTTGTTATTCACAACCTCAGAGGAATAAGATCTTCAAGATTCACAACTAACAACTCCTCTACTAACAAACTGGAATTGGAATCCAAATCACAACTCCTAGTTGTTTTACAACATCTCTAATGGCTGGATGAATCAGTGTGATTCACAGAATCACTGGATGAATCAGTATGATTCACAGAATCACTGATTGAACCAATTTGATTCACTGTATCGCTGTCTGAATCAGTTTCATTCAGAGCTTCACTGAGTGATCCAGAATGATTGACAATATCAATGCTTTAGTTACGCTGATTCACACTGAATGAATCAGTGTGAATCAAAGCATCGTTGGCTATACCAATTTGATTCAGAGATTAACTGAAGTGTGAGATAACTACTGAACGAAGGGCAGTTGAGTAATTAACAATATCGCAGACTGACCATTCAAACTACTGTTACTACCATTACTGCTCCAACAACCATATATATATATATATATATATATATATATATATATATATATATATATATATATATATATATATATATATATATATATATATATATATATATATATATATATATATATATACACGTTATTTTTATCTTTGCTACATTTATTGTACATTCTGCTCTCTATCATTTACTTTTCATTTATGAAAGCGTCGTTTTTTTATGCATTTTAGAGTGCTGAATAATATTTTTGTAGCATCTCTGAAGGTTGTGTTATGTTTTCACTCAGCCGCTGTGTTTTGTGGAGAAACTTTCACTCTAGTGGTGTTGTTTGTGGAGAAACTTTCACTCTAGTGCTGCTGTTTGTGGTGAAACTTTCACTCTAGTGGTGTTGTTTGTGTCGAAACTTTCACTCTAGTGCTTGTTTGTGGAGAAACTTTCACTCTAGTGCTGTTGTTTGGGTCGAAACTTTCACTCTTGTGCTTGTGAGTGGAGAAACTTTCACTCTAGTGCTGTTGTTTGTGGAGAAAGTTTCACTCTAGTGCTGTTGTTTGGGTCGAAACTTTCACTCTAGTGCTGTTGTTTGGGTCGAAACTTTCACTCTAGTGTTGTTGTTTGTGTTGAAACTTTCACTCTAGTGGTGTTGTTTATGTTAAAACTTTCACTCTAGTGCTGCTGTTTGTGGTGAAACTTTCACTCTAGTGCTTGTTTGTGGAGAAACTTTCACTCTAGTGCTTATTTGTGGAGAAACTTTCACTCTAGTGCTGTTGTTTGTGTCGAAACTTTCACTCTTGTGCTTGTGAGTGGAGAAACTTTCACTCTAGTGCTTGTGTGTGGAGAAACGTTCACTCAAGTGCTTGTTTGTGGAAAAACCTTCACTCTAGTGCTGTTGTTTGTGTTGAAACTTTCACTCTAGTGCTATTGTTTGTGCTGAAACTTTCACTCTAGTGCTTGTGAGTGGAGAAACTCTCACTCTAGTGCTTGTGACTGGAGAAATTTTCACTCTAGTGCTTGTTGTTTGTGTCGAAACGTTCACTCTAGTGAACGTTTCACTCTAGAATCTAGAGTGAATCTAGAATTTCACTCTAGAATCTAGAACGTTCACTCTAGAATCTAACATTGAGAACATTTAGACAATGACTGACTAGCACTGACTAAATCACCTCAACATTAGCTCTGTTTTTCACAAACTAAAAATGTGTTTCAATGTTGCACAACATTGAAACCTTTGATTAGAGATTATTGCAATGTTGAGCTGTTTCCTAGCCTCGGATCTTGATATCTTGAGGGTTATCTGATATCTTGTGTGTTAATATGTGTTGATATCTGATGTGTTGATATCTTGAGGTTATCTTCCGCACTCCTGAAAGTTGGTATCTTTTGCTGTTAGGATTTCCATCAAGATCCCATAGTTTAGGTATAATATATTTTTTTCAATATATTCGGAAACTTGAATATATATTAAAGTTTCCGAGAGTATAATATAATTGCTGATGACCCGTTTTCTATGGACGATTAATATCCCGGATGTAAATAATATTCCCCTAGTTTGTGTTATTTTACGATGTAAATAAAGCTGATTTACATCGTAAATTTTCTCCTTCCGTGCTTAACAATCTCTTATTGAGTAGTTCGCGTCTTAATCAGCATATAACAAGGTTATTCTCTTGTTCTCTGTCCAGTATATGTGTATTTGGAGGGTAATTCACATATCACATGGCCTCATATACACAGATAAATCCCAATAATGTGATTTATCAATGCACAAATCCACAGGAGCCGTGATGACGGATCGAATCTATGCGCTGGGGTGTTCCTAGACACCCGTGGGTTCGATCCCTTATAACAGCTCCTGTTGGATTTGTTCATTGAGCTCATATATATATTTTTTTTGAGTCTTGTGAGGTGTTGCTGGCAGAAGGTCACCATTAGAGGACATAACCAGGTGCTAACACAACAGAATTTTATCTTTGAGAATGTAAGGAGAGACCTTACGAAACGCATTACTAGGCCTCTGACCCAAATTCAAAGTGAAAAATGAACTTTGGAGACTTAATTTTTAATCTTCCTGCATCAGTGAAGAATAACATTAGGAATATCGAGATGATTCGTGCCAGATTCATAACTCTAAAACATTCTGTCCCTTTGGCCGAAATCAGCATAGATAACAGTCCTCAATCTCTACCAAACAGCAGTTGACCTCTTTCAAAAGATATCAACCAGCTTTCAATTTATTCAATATACTCTGGCCCTTCAATTGTCTCTTAATATTGTCTTTAATTACCGTTACGCAATCCATTTGTGGGTCATATTAATGCACCAATATGTGAATGATTTTTTGGGGTTTACAGCTAATGAGAAAATTCACATCCCAGCTGTCTGACTCTGTAGGCTAGGTCATGGATAGTCATGGCTAGTCATGGATAGTCACAGATAGTGGTGCCTTGATGAGATAGTGACCATCTCACTCAACACTCTTCACTATATGATTACAAAGTCTTCTGAGAGCTATAACAATATAAAGGGAGATAATGTGTGTGTTTAAAGATGATAAAATATCTAATTAATAACCTTGCAAAAGGCCAAGATTATTTACGAGCAATATTGGGCTATTGACTTATTTACCTGAGGCCACATTTTAACAACTTGAATCAGTTCTAAGATGTTAAGTGCAGGTGTAAATGAGCAGTTAGGCAGTACAGTGAAGTCACTAGAAGTGAAAGGTTGACCTCAAGCTTCATAGTCATCATGTATTCCTGAGAAATCAACTTAGCAAAGTTGTGAAAGTCTTGCCAAAGAACGCAACTTACCCAAGTCTCACTAGTAAGTTAGGAGCTGCCTCTAAGTTCACTAATATCATCCTGAGCTTAGACTCGTCTCCATAAAACGTCAATCAACGTATTCGTCAATTTAACGTTTTGTGTATTAAAAGTTATTTTTATCGTATAATAATACATTTTTATATTAAAAATATCATAAAAATGTATAGTTTAGTCGTAGGGTAGGTTTGGTTAGGTGTTAAGATTTACATTTGACGTACGAAGCAGTGTTCGAACATCATGTCAGTCATGTCTGAACGGGTTTTCCAGCCCGTCCTCCACACAAAGATCCCAAAGACCATTCCATCCACCCGCCAAACCCCCCCCAGCTGTTTATGCATGAAAAACAGTTTACACACGACTCACAACTGCTGACGTCCGAACACTTCCGGAACAAGTGCTTCACTGACGACTGGTGTTCGAACCACAACGCTGTAAATGCTTCACCCACGTACTACAAATACAAATAATCGCCAACAGAACCTAAACACCTAACCTAACCTAACCTAACCTAACCTAACCTAACCTAACCTAACCTAAACACCTAACCTAACCTAATCTAACCTATGCCTATATATGCACAATATGCTAATATATTATAATATTAACTTATATTTGAGAAAATTCTTGTTTTGGGTGAACAGCATTTTAAAATTGATGAATGCGTCTGTGGGGTCGACCGCTGGATGGAATGGACTTGGGTCGAGGATAGGTTCGAATGTCATCAGTATTGATGACGCCGGCCTGAGTAACGTCTATCTAGGGGAAACAATCTATCTATATATAGATAACTATATCTATATATAGATAACTATATCTATGGAAATGAAGGAAATTATTAATTTAAAATCACCGGGAAAAATCGTTGGAATTCTCCAAGAAAAATTAGGATTTATTCGAAGAAATTTTATGAAGTGCAGTTAATCGCCTGGTACCAGATTCACGAAGCAGTTACGCAAGCAGGGTCAGATTCACGAAGCAGTTACGCAAGCAGGGTCAGATTCACGAAGCAGTTACGCAAGCAGGGTCAGATTCACGAAGCAGTTACGCAAGCACGGGTCAGATTCACGAAGCAGTTACACAAGCACGGGTCAGATTCACGAAGCAGTTACGCAAGCACTTACGAACGTGTACAAATTCCTCAATCATTGTCGGCTTTGGTTACATTTATTAAACAGTTTACAAGCATGAAAACTTGCCAATCAACTGTTGTTATTGTTATAAACAGCCTCCTGGTGCTTCGGAGCTCATTAACTGTTTAATAATTGTAAACAAAGCCGCCAAAGATTGAGAAAAGATGTACAGGTTCGTAAGTGCTTGCGTAACTGCGTCGTGAATCTGACCCGTGCTTGCGTAACTTCTTCGTGAATCTGACCCGTGCTTGCGTAACTGCTTCGTGAATCTGACCCGTGCTTGCGTAACTGCTTCATGAATCTGACCCGTGCTTGCGTAACTGCTTCGTGAATCTGACCCGTGCTTGCGTAACTGCTTCGTGAATCTGACCCGTGCTTGCGTAACTGCTTCGTGAATCTAACCCGTGCTTGCGTAACTGTTTCCTGAATCTGACCCGTGCTTGCGTAACTGCTTCGTGAATCTGACCCGTGCTTGCGTAACTGCTTCATGAATCTGACCCGTGCTTGCGTAACTGCTTCGTGAATCTGACCCGTGCTGAATTAACGGGTTTGTGAACCGGTTGGGCTATGTGAGCCGGTTATCAAGAACAGATTATCAAGGCAAAAGGAGGAGAGAGACCTTCGACAAGCCGCTGGCTTCCTGTCCTCGTCGAGGCCACTATAGTGTTAGTGGTCCTTCAGGTAAACCGGTAATCCTTCACGTAAATAAAACTGGGATGTTTGTGAGCAGTTTTGATTGATAGAACATCGTATTTTGTCCGTTTGGGAGATTTTAACGCCAAAATGTGGTTAATTAATTGAGACGACCTGTTGCTACCTACCACTATTACCACCATTACTTCTTCAACCACTACTACCACCTACCTACCACTACTTCCTGGGGGGATGTGTAACAAAAAGGAGGCCTGGTCGAGGACCGGGCCTCGGGGACGCTACGCCCCGAAATCGTCTCAAGATAACCTCTCAAGATTAAATATAGCCGAAGTTTCAGGCACAATGGGCCTTCATGTGATTTGTTATTTGAGTATGTGAGTTTAATAAGAAATTACCAAAGTCACCTCTCTCTTCATCTTTCTAGAGAATGTAAATTAACACAATGAACTGTAAATTGTTAATCTCTCGTCATAATAGAGGTTTCCATATTAAACAACATGTATATAGAGGGAAGGTTGAAAGCTCTATTAAGGTTTAAAATAGTATTTTCTTAAAATAGTTCAGGACAAATATTTTAATGGTATTGTCCAATTTCTCGTAATTGTTAATTTACGATAAAGAGAAGAAAGCTAACCACTATTATGAGTAATTAATTATGGAATCCTATTTTCTAACTGAACTCAATTAAACAATTTAATTACTTTTTTTAAGGAAGCATAGAACTATGTATCATGAATACCATGTATGCTATACTTTTATCTTACTGATTATTTCCATACATCATTTAGACCAATCCTTAATGCCTTATTTGTATTATGTTTACATACATAATGTGTATATTATTTATGATAAGTTCTCATATAACATCTCTCACTGATTTGGCTATCAATTTATTTGTGAGTTATACATCTTATATATACATCATACATATATTCACATACATTATACACATACACTCACGCATCACACACACACACACACACACACACACACACACACACACACACACACACACACACACACACACACACACACACACACCCACACACCCACTCACACACACAATGGCTGACTGAGTGAATGGTCCAACAAATGGCTGTTGAAGTTCAACCCGAGTAAATGCAAAGTAATGAAACTAGGCAGTGGAAACAGGAGGCCAGGCACAGGATACAGAATAGGAGATGAAGTACTTAATGAAACAGACAGAGAGAAAGATCTAGGAGTTGATATCACACCAAACCTGTCTCCTGAAGCCCACATAAAGAGAATAACGTCTGCGGCATATGCGAGGCTGGCTAACATCAGAACGGCGTTCAGGAACCTGTGTAAGGAATCATTCAGAATCTTGTACACCACATATGTAAGACCAATCCTGGAGTATGCGGCCCCAGCATGGAGCCCGTACCTTGTCAAGCACAAGACGAAGCTGGAAAAAGTCCAAAGGTATGCTACTAGACTAGTCCCAGAACTAAGAGGCATGAGTTATGAGGAAAGGCTGCGGGAAATGCACCTCACGACACTGGAAGACAGAAGAGTAAGGGGGGACATGATCACAACCTACAAAATCCTCAGGGGAATCGACCGGGTAAACAAGGACGAACTTTTCAACACTGGTGGGACGCGAACAAGGGGACACAGGTGGAAGCTGAGTACCCAAATGAGCCACAGAGACGTTAGAAAGAACTTTTTCAGTGTCAGAGTAGTTAGCAAATGGAATGCATTAGGAAGTGATGTGGTGGAGGCTGACTCCATTCACAGTTTCAAATGTAGATATGATAGAGCCCAATAGGCTCAGGAATCTGTACACCAGTTGATTGACGGTTGAGAGGCGGGACCAAAGAGCCAGAGCTCAACCCCCGCAAGCACAATTAGGTAAGTACAATTAGGTAAGTACACACACACACCCACCCACACCCACACACCCACTCACACACACACACACACACCCACACCCACACCCACACACACACACACAAACACACACATACACACACACACACACTCACAACACACACACACACACACACACCCACCCACACACACACACACACACACACACACACACACACACACACACACACACACACACACACACACACACACACACACACACACCCACACACCACACACCCACACACACACAAACACACACACATACACACACACACACCACACACACACACACACACACACACACACACACATCGCAAGCAAGGCAAAGACTCAGCCTAAATTGTTGCATAGCCACATTAGGAGAAAAACAACAGTAAAGGAACAGGTTATGAGATTAAGGATAGGGGCGGAAGGATTCACTACAAATGACAAGGAAGTGTGTGAGGAATTGAATAAGAAATTCCAGGAGGTCTTCACCTTAGAACAAGGAGAAATTCCAGAGGTAAGTGAGGGAATAGCTAACCAGGAACCACTGGAAGAGTTTGAGATTACCAGTGGGGAAGTAAGGAAGTGTTTACTAGAGTTGGACGTGACGAAGGCTATAGGCCCAGATGGAATCTCCCCTTGGGTTCTAAAGGAAGGATCAAGAGAACTGAGCCTACCACTCTCCATAGTGTATAACAAATCACTGGCAACAGGGGAACTGCCAGATATTTGGAAAGCAGCTAACGTAGTCCCGATATACAAGAAAGGGGATAGACAGGAGGCACTGAACTACAGGCCAGTGTCCCTAACCTGCATACCATGCAAGCTGATGGAGAAGATTGTGCGAAAAAAACTAGTGGAGCATCTGGAGCGAAGGAACTTTGTAACACAGCATCAACATGGGTTCAGGGATGGCAGGTCCTGCCTCACAGGGTTACTTGAATTCTACGACCAGGCAACAAAAATAAGGCAAGAAAGAGAAGGGTGGGCAGACTGCATATTTTTGGATTGTCAGAAAGCCTTTGATACAGTGCCACACAAGAGGCTAGTGCGAAAGTTGGAGATGCAGGCTGGAGTGAGAGGGAAGGTACTCCGGTGGATAGAGGAATACCTAAGCAACAGGAGACAACGAGTCTGTGTGAGGGGTGAGGCCTCAGATTGGCGAGACGTCACAAGTGGAGTCCCGCAGGGGTCAGTCCTTGGACCTATACTGTTTCTGGTATATGTAAATGATCTCCCAGAGGGTATAGATTCGTTCCTCTCAATGTTTGCCGACGATGCAAAAATTATGAGGAGGATTGAAACAGAGGATGATAGTAGGAGGCTACAAGATGACCTGGATAGACTGAGTGAATGGTCCAACAAATGGCTGTTGAAGTTCAACCCGAGTAAATGCAAAGTAATGAAACTAGGCAGTGGAAACAGGAGGCCAGGCACAGGATACAGAATAGGAGATGAAGTACTTAATGAAACAGACAGAGAGAAAGATCTAGGAGTTGATATCACACCAAACCTGTCTCCTGAAGCCCACATAAAGAGAATAACGTCTGCGGCATATGCGAGGCTGGCTAACATCAGAACGGCGTTCAGGAACCTGTGTAAGGAATCATTCAGAATCTTGTACACCACATATGTAAGACCAATCCTGGAGTATGCGGCCCCAGCATGGAGCCCGTACCTTGTCAAGCACAAGACGAAGCTGGAAAAAGTCCAAAGGTATGCTACTAGACTAGTCCCAGAACTAAGAGGCATGAGTTATGAGGAAAGGCTGCGGGAAATGCACCTCACGACACTGGAAGACAGAAGAGTAAGGGGGGACATGATCACAACCTACAAAATCCTCAGGGGAATCGACCGGGTAAACAAGGATGAACTTTTCAACACTGGTGGGACGCGAACAAGGGGACACAGGTGGAAGCTGAGTACCCAAATGAGCCACAGAGACGTTAGAAAGAACTTTTTCAGTGTCAGAGTAGTTAGCAAATGGAATGCATTAGGAAGTGATGTGGTGGAGGCTGACTCCATTCACAGTTTCAAATGTAGATATGATAGAGCCCAATAGGCTCAGGAATCTGTACACCAGTTGATTGACGGTTGAGAGGCGGGACCAAAGAGCCAGAGCTCAACCCCCGCAAGCACAATTAGGTGAGTACAATTAGGTGAGTACAATTAGGTGAGTACACACACACACACACACACACACACACACACACACACACACACACACACACACACACACACACACACACACACACACACACACACACACCCACATCCACACACACACACACACACACACACACACACACACATACACACACACACACTCACAACACACACACACACACACACACACACACACACACACACACACACACACACACACACACACCCACACACACACACACACACACACACACACACACACACACATACACACACACACACTCACAACACACACACACACACACACACACACACACACACACACACACACACACACACACACCCACACCCACACACACACACACACACACACACCCACACACACACACACACACACACACACACACATACACACACACACACACACACACACACACCCACACACACACACACACACACACACACTCACAACACACACACACACACACACACACACACACACACACACACACACACACACACACACACACACACACACACACACACACACACTCACAACACACAATATTCCAAATTTGTATATATAAACTTTACCTTCCTAACCTAAAAAAAAACCTTCACATTAACTCTGAACTTGTCGAAACTTTACATACTTCAGTTACCTTAAGTCCCCTCCCCCCCCCCACAGACGAATCTTGGTTGTTAATACCGACAGACAACAACAACAACAACACCCTGTTGTTATAATTATAACTTGAGTAATAATAACTTATGACTAAATTGGGATGAAACATAATTTTTTTTTTAAGCTAGGTTAACATCTCTTAAGATAATAACACGTGTTAAAAATAGTTACATGTCTGTTCCCTATTGTGTTAAAATCTAAGATTTAACATAAATGGGTAATTAAAGTGACCTGACGAACGTGTTAATGAGTGTATGTGAAGGTTAATTAACCTGTTTGCTAGTCCTGTTGTGTTAAAATTACGGTGGAAATAACAGACATGGAAAGAGGAGCTTAAAGAGTCAACCGCTTGCTAATAATAACAGTTCAATCCGTCCTCCTAAGGTTAAATTACGGTCAGTTTAACCTACCAGAGGACCCAAAACAGAAAACGGGACAGTAGGTCACTTTCGCCAGCCGCTTCCGTTTTCTAGTACGACGATTTTTGGCCCTTTTATAACGCATACATGCGAAAAGCGACGTTCTTTGTAGGAGGACAGGTTGTAGGAGGACAGGTTGTAGGAGGACGGGTTGTAGGAGGACGGGTTGTAGGAGGACAGGTTGTAGGGGGACAGGCTGTAGGAGGACAGGCTGTAGGATGACAGGTTGTAGGAGGACAGGTTGCAGGAGGACAGGTTGTAAGAGGCCAGGTTGTAGGAGGCCAGGCTGTAGGAGGCCAGGTTGTAGGAGGACAGGTTGTAGGAGGACAGGCTGTAGGAGGCCAGGCTGTAGGAGGACAGGTTGTAGAAAGACAGGTTGTAGGAGGACAGGTTGTAGGAGGACAGGTTGTAGGAGGACAGGTTGTAGGAGGATAGGTTGTAGGAGGCCAGGTTGTAGGAGGCCAGGCTGTAAGAGAACAGGTTGTAGGAGGACAGGTTGTAGGAGTCCAGGTTGTAGGAGGCCAGGTTGTAGGAGGCCAGGCTGTAAGAGAACAGGTTGTAGGAGGACAGGTTGTAGGAGTCCAGGTTGTAGGAGACCAGGTTGTGGTTGCCACCCACAACATCCACCAAAATCCCAGTTCCAATAGCTATGAACGAATGTGTTAATTAGCAACTGTTGTATAAAATCAAATCCAAGTTATCTAATACTCGTATTGTAGTGAAAATGTCAAGAGTTCCAGCAGCCTAACCTAACTTATTCTAGGCCTATATATGCAATTCTAGGTTTAATATATGGAATTCTAGGTTTAATATACGCAATTCTAGGTTTAATATATGCAATTCTAGGTTTAATATACGTAATTCTAGGTTTAATATATGCAATTCTAGGTTTAATATACGCAATTCTAGGTTTAATATATGCAATTCTAGGTTTAATATATTCAATTCTAGGTTTAATATATGCAATTCTAGGTTTAATATACGCAATTCTAGGTTTAATATATGCAATTCTAGGTTTAATATATACAATTCTAGGTTTAATATATACAATTCTAGGTTTAATATATGCAATTCTAGGTTTAATATATGCAATTCTAGGTTTAATATATGCAATTCTAGGTTTAATATATGCAATTCTAGGTTTAATATATGCAATTCTAGGTTTAATATATGCAATTTTAGGCCTAATTTAGTCCATATCTGTGTTGTATAAGGCCTTTTGAAAAGTCAAGGTTGAGGGCAATAGTCAATATTCGATTCTCCACAATTCCTAGAGATTGTGTTTACGAACACCTGCTTTTACGAACACCTGCTTTTACGAACACCTGCTTTTACGAACACCTGGGTTTTCGAACACCGAACAGTCATGTGCTCCACACCCACCCAACTGGGCGGCAGCTTTACAGTCATGTGCTCCACACCCACCCAACTGGGCGGCAGCTTTACAGTCATGTGCTCCACACCCACCCAACTGGGCGGCAGCTTTACAGTCATGTGCTCCACACCCACCCAACTGGGCGGCAGCTTTACAATCATGTGCTCCACACCCACCCAACTGGGCGGCAGCTTTACAGTCATGTGCTCCACACCCACCCAACTGGGCGGCAGCTTTACAGTCATGTACTCCACACCCACCCAACTGGGCGGCGGCTTTAACCTAACTCAGTATCAAACGAGGCTTTGCTTAGTTTTATCATACAGCAGCTAATTTAAAATAATAATGATCGGTATATGTTCACCCAGGATCTAGGTAGCTATGATGGTTGGCATCCTGTGGTACGACAATATGTAGGTCTAGGTAGACCTGGACAAGATGGCCGAACTTCCCCTCTCCGACAACAGGATATCATAAAATGCAGAAACCGCGTTTGTCATCAAGGCTGCGTTATCATGGCCTTGATATCGGGGTGAGCGCTGCTGGGATGGGAAGTGGGATAGGGGAGAGTAGTGAGGTGGGATGAATAGAGCTTGGGATGGGTCTGGGATAGAGGTGGGAGTCGAACTAGTGGAGAGTGGAAGCTGTTTAGCTATATATTTTCAAGTCGTATGCATATATTCACTAGAACTCCAGATATATGTAAATTCCTGTCAACCGATCATCTGAAGGCTCTGTCATGCTCCTGTCTACACCTTCAGCCGGTCACTAACAGGACTGTAACTGAGAAATAAAGTTAGTTTATGTTTGTAACAAAAAAACTCCTCAAATAAAGAATATTTAAAGAATCAAGTTTCAGATGAGCTTATGTAGGATAACAGCTTTACGTTTTCTGTTGTATTAGTGACATTAAGCCTATTCGTAGTGAGCTATAATCTTAGTTTATAGAGAGAGAGAGAGAGAGAGAGAGAGAGAGAGAGAGAGAGAGAGAGAGAGAGAGACAGAGACAGAGAGACAGAGACAGAGAGAGACAGAGAGAGACAGAGACAGAGAGACAGAGAGAAAGAGAGAGAAAAAAAAAGAAAGAGAGAGAGAGAGACAGAGAGACATAGAAAGAGAGAAAGAGAGAAAGAGAGAAAGAGAGAGAGAGAGAGACAGAGAGAAAGAGAGAAAGAGAGAAAGAGACAGAGACAGAGACAGAGACAGAGAGACATAACAAAACTTATACCCCTCTCTATCCATCACATACCACAGTAAACATGCAGTCCATCACATACCACAGTAAACATGCAGTCTTCAGGAGACCTCTTAACACATATCTCTCATAACAACATACAACAACATCTTCAAACCTCTTAAATTTTGCAAGACCTGAGATAAGTTCCCGGGCGGTATTAGACCAATGACATATAGATCAATAAAGTTCCCACGAAGTCTGCACCGGCGCAGAACTCCTCCTCCTCCTCCTTCCAGGAGCCCCTGACACGCTGTTGTCATGTGTTGCAATGGCTCAAGATGCAAGCCAAGCATCAGGAAGCAAAGGAACGTTCAAGAGTTCAGAATCTAGAGTTACGGTTCCGCAAGCCTGGGTTCAGGGAGCTGGGAGTGTGGTGTGAGAGGAGTGAGAGAGAAGTGAGACAGGAGATATGTAGGAGGATGATTTAGAGTGTAGGAAATGATGAATCGGTGTATAGATTCTTCATCTTGAGGATCCTAGTAAGGTCTTTGGCTGTCTTTCTGTCTGTATGTCTCTCTGTGTCTCTCTCTCTGTGTGTCTCTCTCTCTGTCTATGTCTCTGTCTCTCTCTCTCTCTGTCTGTCTGTCTCTCTCTTTGTCTCTCTCTGTCTCTCTCTGTCTGTCTGTCTCTCTGTCTCTCTGTCTCTCTCTCTCTCTCTCTCTCTTTGTCTCTCTCTCTCTCTCTCTCTCTCTCTCTCTCTCTCTCTCTCTCTCTCTCTCTCTCTCTCTCTCTCTCTCTCTCTCTCTCTCTCTCTCTCTCTCTCTCTCTCTCTCAGGCTCCGTATTCACCCCAAGAACATATCACTACTCACCAGTGATAGTAAACACTGAACACTGAACTATCCACTATTCACTCCAAGCAGACATGTATCCCCTCAGGCCTGCTGACAGTCTGACAGACTCCGACATGAACGCAAAATATGCGTACTGCAATGTAACCTGAAAATTGGACGATTTACCAAATGTGTTTACCTCTACCCTAAACTTCAGACCCAATTATTCTGCGTAAATAGGGTATCTGTTTCCTCTTTGTCGTCGCCCGAAACAGATTTCAGAGCGCAATTTTCAGCGAAGTGAAGATGATTCAGTTTTGAGGTGATAAAAGATAATGTCTTCTGCTAAAGAGGTAAATTATTATTAGCTGTTTAAATCAGTTACGTTTGTGTTTCGCGTGAGGGTACAGAACTATGTTGTGACGACTGAACAAGCTATTGTGGTCGTAGTTAGTGGGATCCTGGTGGGAGTGTTTATCAATGGAACACAAATTATGTTGGAAATTGGCAATAGGCAAATTGTTTAACTGCCGCTAACTATTAACTACGTAAAGGCTTATAATTATCCGGGAAAGATCTCACTGAACAGAAGTTAGAGATAATTTAAAAGGTATACATGTTAAGTTAGAGATAACTTAAAAGGTATACATGTTAAGTTAGAGATAATTTAGAATGTATACAAGTTAGAGATAATTTAGAATGTATACAAGTTAGAGATAATTTAGAATGTATACAAGTTAGAGATAATTTAGAATGTATACATGTTAAGTTAGAGATAATTTAGAATGTATACATGTTAAGTTAGAGATAATTTAGAATGTATACATGTTAAGTTAGAGATAATTTAGAATGAATACATGTTAATTTAGAGATAATTTAGACTTTATACATGTTAAGTGTTACAGTTTTAGCTTACCATTGGCCACCTAATATGAAACACCTTAGATTGTGTAATAGCTCTTAAGAGGTGAACTAAATCACACTAGTTCTCATATTTACATACTGTAACCGGATTGTAAAGTGTTCCTCAAATTACGTGAGTCTGACACAAAAAGATTAAGGCAGTGTCTGCGATGCTCCCAGACGCAGGTTCGAATCCTCGTCACTGCCCTTGTGGATTTGTTCATTTCCGTGAGTCTGTCCATCACCTTCTGTGGTGATGGACAGTGTCTATCACCATTATTTGTGTCCATTACTATATGATAGTGTCCATTATTATATGATCAAGGGATCAAAAAAACATTCATGTTGTCTATGTGTGTTGGTCTACAGTGTTTGCTACTACGGTCTATGTTGCAACACTAATTAATGAACGAAGAGACGTTACGTAACTTATCCACGCGACAGGAATCAAGAAATTTTGCTATTACAAAGAATAGATTTGTGTGGTAATAATGGATTATTTTTTTAGTGTAGTTTTGTTCATTTATTATATTCCCCATCAACCCGTTCTCGCACTTGCTTATAGTCAATATTGCCTTATTTAATAAGTGCATATGTGACATACTAATTGATTGTGAATAGTTTAGTTTACCTTGAAAAGCTTCATAGAAAACACCGACCTCAACTAACCTTCTTAGTATGTTAAGCATCCTATTGCTTCATATTTACAATTATTACTTAACCTATCAACGGTATAGGTTAAGTAATAATTGTAAATAAGAAGCAATAAGATGCTTATCTTAACATACTAAGAAGGTTAGGTAAGGTCGGTGTTTTCAATGAAGCTTTTCAAGGTAAACTAAACTATTCACAATCAATTACTATGTCACATATGCACTTATTAAATAATCCAATATTGACTATAAGCAAGTGTGAGAACGGGTTGTCCCCATTCCCATCCTGTTAGTGGTAGTGGATGCCATACCCATCCTGTTAGTGGTAGTGGATGCCATACCCATCCTGTTAATGGTAGTGGATGCCATACCCATCCTGTTAATGGTAGTGGATGCCATACCCATCCTGTTAGTGGTAGTGGATGCCATACCCATCCTGTTAATGGTAGTGGATGCCATACCCATCCTGTTAATGGTAGTGGATGCCATACCCATCCTGTTAGTGGTAGTGGATGCCATACCCATCCTGTTAATGGTAGTGGATGCCATACCCATCCTGTTAATGGTAGTGGATGCCATACCCATCCTGTTAATGGTAGTGGATGCCATACCCATCCTGTTAGTGGTAGTGGATGCCATACCCATCCTGTTAGTGGTAGTGGATGCCATACCCATCCTGTTAATGGTAGTGGATGCCATACCCATCCTGTTAATGGTAGTGGATGCCATACCCATCCTGTTAATGGTAGTGGATGCCATATCCATCCTGTTAGTGGTAGTGGATGCCATACCCATCCTGTTAGTGGTAGTGGATGCCATACCCATCCTGTTAGTGGTAGTGGATGCCATACCCATCCTGTTAGTGGTAGTGGATGCCATACCCATCCTGTTAGTGGTAGTGGATGCCATACCCATCCTGTTAGTGGTAGTGGATGCCATACCCATCCTGTTAGTGGTAGTGGATGCCATACCCACCCATTAAGTGACAATAGAAAGAGGTTCCAGAAGAACATAATTGGTTTAGCAACCGACCAAAATTCGTTTACCTAAGCAATTTACAGCACTGATAACTATTTACACATTTTTTTTAACATAAACAAATCAAAAACATCTTCGCAGTTTATCAAGCTAAGATGACCTTGACCTCAATTGACCCCTAACACAAAGAGTGAGAGTTTGCTAGTTAAGTTAGTTATGTTAGATTAACCACAAACAGACTTTCCGAACCACGCGCAGACGAAACACATATATCAATAGATAAACGCACATATCAATAGATAAATTCACATATCAATATATAAACGCTCATATTAATAGATAATGACACATATCAATAGATAAATGCGCATATCAATAGATAAATGCACATATCAATAGATAAATTCACATATCAATAGATAAATTCACATATCAATAGATAAATTCACATATCAATAGATAAAAGCTCATATCAATATATAAACGCACATATTAATAGATAAACGCACATATCAATAGATAAATGCACATATCAATAAATAAACGCACATATTAATAGATAAATTCACATATCAATAGATAAATGCACATATAAATAGATAAACGCACATATCAATAGATAAACGCACATATCAATAGATAAACGCACATATCAATAGATAAACGCACATGTCAATAGATAAATTCACATATCAATAGATAAATTCACATATCAATATATAAACGCACATATTAATAGATAAACGCACATATCAATAGATAAACGCACAAATCAATAGATAAACGCACACAAGAGAATATATCCCCGAGGTTGGATAATGTCGAGACTAGATTAGTGTAGTAGAGAAAAATGTCAAATAAAACATTCAGTAGTTTAGGAAGGTCTGGTTGTATGTTAAGTAACAGTAAGTTCCCTCAATGCAAGTGCAAACATTTGTCAACATTGCAAGGAAGCCCATAATGTTTCGCTTTGAAGGTCGTAGGAGTAGGAGAACATGTCAACACACACTGAGAAAAAAATTCAACTGGAACCAAACAGCCTCAGAACTGACTTTGGCAACTTGGGGTACCCCCGTGAAGTCCGTTCGAATCCCGCCACAGCTCCTCATAAGAGCCACAAATCTCATGTTTTAATTGTAACAATTTATATAAGTAGTTGTAACTCTGGCTTGACTAATCTGGTATAAGGGAAACTTAAGTTTTGCGACATGTTGACAAACATTGAGCTTGCAATTTGAGAGGTTTTTCAAAGACTTTTCTTTAAAAATGTAATAAGTTTTACGAAACGTGTTCAAGTGTCGCGTCAGACTAGAAATAAAAATGAATTTTGGAGAATTGATTTTTTTCAGTTACCATCAACAGTGAAAAGAAATATAAGAAACATAGAGAAAATTCGTGTTAGAATTAGTAATCTTACTTTTTCGGTCATATTTAATAATATATGTCTACAGGAAAGACTGCTACCAAAATATACTTATATATATATATATATATATATATATATATATATATATATATATATATATATATATATATATATATATATATATATATATATATATATATATATAGCAATAACAGCAGTAGAAACAGTAACATAATAGCTAGTTTCATGTAAATTAACAGTTTTCCTTTCAGTCTAAGAGATACACAAAACCCCAATCATCTACATATTTAGCCTAATTACCACCATGGGTCCAACCACCCAATCTGCGCCTACAGTTTCTACACACCATCTTGTAGAAACCCACGAGTCAACTAAGAAATAAACCCTTCAAGACAGCTTGTTATGTGACGAAAATGATTGACAACAAATTATAATGAGCTGTCAACGTCTTAATTAACCAATTATATGCATATCTCTACTATCAGCAATCCTCTAGATGATTCAGTTGAATACCAAGATGGTTTATTTTTAAGACCATATCATGGTTTAGTGGTGTGTGTGTGTTTGGGAGTACCCAGAACATAGGTTCGAATCTCCTTCATTATTCATACTATTTTTCTCACAATGAATATATCAAATTACTCTTCCCTGTCTATATTCAGCAGGAAATATATAGTTTATAATGTATTGGTATTGTAATAAATAACTGTATAGGCAGTTGAATTGGCAGTCAGACCCCAGTAATAGTTCCTGGGTGATTTCTGGCTATGTGGTTAGAGTTGTTTATTTTCCTGAGAGAGGACGTGATTGGTGTATGAAGGTGAGACTGGTTGGTTAGCCCTGAGGTGGTTGGTGGTGGTTGGTGGTTGCTGGTGGTAGTTATAAGTGGTGATTGTTGGAGGTGCTGGTTGTTATAAGTGGTGGTTGTTGGAGGTGGTGGTTAGTTAGAAGTGGTGATTGTTGGAGGTAGTGGTAGTTATAAGTAGTGGTTGTTGGAGGTGGTGGTTGTTATAAGTGGTGATTGTTGGAGGTGGTGGTTGCTATAAGTAGTGGTAGTTATAGGTGATGGTTGCTATAAGTAGTGGTAGTTATAGGTGATGGTTGCTATAAGTAGTGGTAGTTATAGGTGATGGTTGCTATAAGTAGTGGTAGTTATAGGTGATGGTTGTTATAACTCATGGTTGTTTCTCAAGCTCAAACTACCACTCTTTCATAAGAATCTTTGACTTTCAGGCTCCACTAGATGCAAAATCATTGTTATTTAATCACAATATGTTGCAAAAAAGGTTATTAACCTTCATATTGAACCATGTTGCAAGTTCAAGGGTTCATGTTGCAAGATGATTGGTTATAAACAACATTCCCCTCAATAGTCCTATTGAAATTACACAACCAGTCCTAGTGAAAACAGTAGATCAGTTTGCCCTCCCAAGGATAACTTTATTGCATGTCTCTTGACTTATATTTCTCTAACTTACCACTTATGCAAGTTAGATTTGAATATAATTTCGTGGATATCTCTTAAGTTAGAATTGTGGGGGTTGAGTCAATGAAAATTCTATGATGTATTTAGTTAAGTTACATCTGGGTTTTTTTTATCTCATATTTTTATAATAATGGGGAATTGGCATATTTTTAGTTAATGAGAGATCTGGGGTCAGATTCAGGAAGCAGTTACACAAGCACGGGTCAGATTCACGAAGCAATTACACAAGCACGGGTCAGATTCACGAAGCAGTTACACAAGCACGGGTCAGATTCACGAAGCAGTTACACAAGCACGGGTCAGATTCACGAGGCAGTTACACAAGCACGGGTCAGATTCAGGAAGCAGTTACACAAGCACGGGTCAGATTCAGGAAGCAGTTACACAAGCACGGGTCAGATTCACGAAGCAGTTACACAAGCACGGGTCAGATTCAGGAAACAGTTACACAAGCACGGGTCAGATTCACGAAGCAGTTACACAAGCACGGGTCAGATTCACGAAGCAGTTACACAAGCACGGGTCAGATTCACGAGGCAGTTACACAAGCACGGGTCAGATTCAGGAAGCAGTTACACAAGCACGGGTCAGATTCAGGAAGCAGTTACACAATCACGGGTCAGATTCACGAAGCAGTTACACAAGCACGGGTCAGATTCAGGAAACAGTTACACAAGCACGGGTCAGATTCACGAAGCAGTTACACAAGCACGGGTCAGATTCAGGAAGCAGTTACACAAGCACGGGTCAGATTCAGGAAGCAGTTACACAAGCACGGGTCAGATTCACGAAGCAGTTACACAAGCACGGGTCAGATTCACGAAGCAGTTACACAAGCACTTACGAACCTGTACATCTTTTTCTCAATCTTTGGCGGCTTTGTTTACAATTATTAAACAGTTAATGAGCTCCAAAGCACCAGGAGGCTGTTTATAACAATAACAACAGTTGATTGGCAAGTTTTCATGCTTCTAAACTGTTTAATAAATGTAACCAAAGCCGGCAATGATTGAGGAAAGATGTACACGTTCGTAAGTGATTGTGTAACTGCTTCGTGAATCTGACCCGTGCTTGCGTAACTGTTTCGTGAATCTGGCCCCTGTATATCAGCTAAGGAGATACCTGTTAACTTTACTGCGCCACAAGGCTCATGTCAAGTATTATTATTAATTACTAAAAACTAATATTTTAAATAAAGATTTTTTTTTTAAGATTGTATGTAAAAATTTCTACAATATTCCTATTGACACATATTCTTAAACGGTTGGGCAAAATAAGTAGATGCTGACGACGATTACAGAATAATAATTCATTGTTGTTGGGGACAGGCAGCCAGTGAGTATATATACATGTTAGGCTTATATCAAGATCTTTCCACAAAAGTCGAATTACTGACCCTAAATAGGATGCCATCCTACAAGAAGCTAAACTACCTTCTCGGTACCTATTTACTACTAGTGAACAGGTGCATTAGGTGATAAAAAAAAAAAACACGCCCACCCATCTCCGTCCCGCCCGGGATTCGAACTCGAAAATCTCGATTGTGAGTTGAGAACGAAGCCAATTGAACTACCGCGACCCCATCAATAAATTAGTTAACTACTCGTAGGTAATTAAACGAAGATTTTCTTAAGTCTTCGTGGAAATAAGACTTTCTCGGAATTACAAACACACACATCAACTCTAAACATTTTTCCTAAATAACACAAAAGCTGTCCCAAGTTCGAATCCTGTCCAGAGTTTCTTTCACCCTATGCCCCTGTTACCTAGCAGTAAAATAGGTACCTGGGTGTTAGTCAGCTGTCACGGGCTGCTTCCTGGGGGTGGAGGCCTGGTCGAGGACCGGGCCGCGGGGACACTAAAAAGCCCCGAAATCATCTCAAAATAACCTCAAGATAACCTTTGGGTTGAAAAAGTAAGTGAAACCTGGCTTCGTGAACCCGTAGAGTTGTGAAGTGTAATTCTATAAATCACTATAAACTTGGACTGTGATTCACCATAGCCTCACGGCTTCGCCAATCACTAGTCACCAGCCCAATCCCAATCCAAGTACCATATAGATACATACACATTACTATCCCAAGATTCTTCCTCATTGGGTAACTGGACCTGACCCGTTGGACCTAACCTACTGGACCTGACCTATTGGACCTGACCTATTGGACCTAACCTACTAGACCTGACCTATTGAACCTGACCTATTGGACCTGACCTACTGGACCTGACCTTCATCAAGACATTCGTGTAAGACGGACAAATCTTTGGCCAATATCGATACTTGAGGAACCCCTTAATTAATTTCATTGAAAGGGCAAGTTTTCTTTTAAAACACATTCGAAAGTTTTCTTTGAAACACATAAACAAATCGTCCATTGCTAAAGTATGATTTATTTTTTTGGGTATTCTAGAGAATGGAAATTGATGTCTCTCCACAATCAGTTGATGTCTCGCTACAGTCAGCTAATCCCTCGCTACTCTCAGCTAATCCCTCGCTACTCTCAGCTAATCCCTAGCCACAGCTGAGTGATTGGACCACTGCTCGAATATTTACTCCGTAAACATGAAACATTTATTAATCGGTTCGAAGTCATTTTTCACACGATGAAATGAGTTACCAAATTTTTCGAGCGAAAATATCGTTTGTCAGATGAAATTAATGGCGTGAAAGTGTTGCCACTGAGATAAATATGGGCACACGCAACACACACACACACACACACACACACACACACACACACACACGCAACACACACACACACACACACACACACACACACACACACACACACACACACACACACACACACGCACACACACACACACACGCAACACACACACACACACACACACACACACACACACACACACACACACACACACACACACACACACACACACACACACACACACACACACACGGGGACCTCGTAGCCTGGTGGATAGCGCGCAGGCATCGTAATTCTGTGGCGCGGGTTCGATTCCCGCACCAGGCAGAAACAAATGAGCAAAGTTTCTTTCACCCTGAATGCCCCTGTTACCTAGCAGTAAATTGGTACCTTGGAGTTAGTCAGCTGTCACGGGCTGCTTACTGGGGTGTGTGTGGTGTGGTGTGGAGAGAAAAAAAAAGTAGTTAGTAAACAGTTGATTGACAGTTGAGAGGCGGGGCGAAAGAGCAAAGCTCAACCCCCACAAACACAACTAGGTGAATACAACTAGGTGAATACACACACAGTGAGCAGAAGGCTAAACGCAAGGTACTATCTGGGAGGTGATATCCTTCAAGAGTCAAATAGAGAGAAAGATCTGGGGGTTGATATCACACCGAACCTATCCCCAAAGGTCCACATCAAAAGGATATCATCAGCGGCATATGCTAAACTGGCCAACATAAGAACTGTCTTTAGAAACTAGTGTAAGGAATCGTTCAGGACCTTGTATACCACTTATGTCAGACCAATCCTGGAGTATGCAACTCCAGCCTGGAGTCCATACCTAGTTAAACACAAGACAAAGTTAGAGAAGATTCAGCGGTATGCCACCAGACTGGTCCCGGAACTGAGAGGTATGAGCTACGAGGAAAGGCTAAAGGAGCTGAAATTCTCGTCCCTGGAAGACAGAAGAGTAAGGGGAGACATGATAACCACCTTCAAAATTCTCAGGGGAATTAGCAGGGTGGATAGAGACAAACTCTTCAGTACGGGTGGAACACCAACAAGGGGACACAGGTGGAAACTAAGTACCCACATGAGCCACAGAGACGTCAGAAAGAACTTTTTCAGTGTCAGAGTAGTTAACAAATGGAATGCATTAGGCAGTGATGTGGTGGAGGCTGACTCCATACACAGTTTCAAGTGTAGATATGATAGAGCCCAGTAGGCTCAGGAACCTGTACACCAGTTGATTGACAATTGAGAGGCGGGACCAAAGAGCCAGAGCTCAACCCCAGCAAGCACAACTTGGCCAATACACACAGCCATAGAGCAGAGTCAAAGTGGAGTTAAGACTTGCCAACTTAGAACAGTCTCTAAGGCTGGACAAGCAAGGGGTGAGTAGAGTACCCACAATATGGCAACTATCTATCTTGAGTTATATTGAGATGATTTCGGGGTTTAGCGTCCCCGCGGCCCGGTCCTCGACCAGGCCTCCTTTCTGTTACACACCCCCAGGAAGCAGCCCGTAGCAGCTATCTAACTCCCAGGTACCTATTTACTGCTAGGTAACAGCGGCATCAGGGTGAAAGAAACATTTTGCCCATTTGTTTCCACCTCCACAGGGGATCGAACCCGGAACCTCAGGACTTCGAATCCGAAGCGCTGTCCACTCAGCTGTCAGGCGCCCAACTATGTTCTCTGGATTTCCCACTCCAAAAAAAAAAAAAAATAAAAAAATAGCCTAACCAGTAACGTACGAACATAAGCAACCCTCCTAACCTAACGGGTCCGATACATAGAAAACGCGAATATATGTGAGCCGTTACTTGCTCTAATGTAGTTGCATTAGTAACTCATTAATATAACAGGTTGAATAAGTTACCTATGACTGAAATACCTGTGACTCAGGAGCTGAAGCTCAGCCTCCTAACACACACACACACACACATATAAGTCAGCGCACCTATAAACACATAGTTATTTAAGCCAGGTGGGATTACTTTTATAATTGTTGTTCATTAATAATATTGGCTTTGTCAGAGTGACAAATGTTGTTAAATACTCATTAATGAGCAGTTCAGTGCATACGACCACTCATATTAAAGCTAGACTCACATATATATTTTTGTGTACATGTAGACTTTGTGTATGTGTAGTCTTTGGGTACATCTAGTCTTTGTGTACAACTCGAAAAGTCTTTGGACTTAAAAAGGCCACATTAAAACTTTCAGAGCCTTTTCAACTTCTGGAGGGTTATTAAAGTCTGTCAACCTCTGGAGGGTTATTAAGTCTGTCAACCTCTGGAGGGTTATTAAGTCTGTCAACCTCTGGAGGGTTATTAAACTCTGTCAACCTCTGGAGGGTTATTAAGTCTGTCAACCTCTGGAGGGTTATTAAACTCTGTCAACCTCTGGAGGGTTATTAAGTCTGTCAATCTCTGGAGGGTTATTAAACTCTGTCAACCTCTGGAGGGTTATTAAGTCTGTCAACCTCTGGAGGGTTATTAAGTCTGTCAACCTCTGGAGGGTTATTAAACTCTGTCAACCTCTGGAGGGTTATTAAGTCTGTCAACCTCTGGAGGGTTATTAAACTCTGTCAACCTCTGGAGGGTTATTAAGTCTGTCAATCTCTGGAGGGTTATTAAACTCTGTCAACCTCTGGAGGGTTATTAAGTCTGTCAATCTCTGGAGGGTTATTAAGTCTGTCAATCTCTGGAGGGTTATTAAACTCTGTCAACCTCTGGAGGGTTATTAAGTCTGTCAATCTCTGGAGGGTTATTAAACTCTGTCAACCTCTGGAGGGTTATTAAGTCCGTCAACCTCTGGAGGGTTATTAAGTCCAACAACCTCTGGAGGGTTATTAAGTCCATCAACCTCTGGAGGGTTATTAAGTCCAACAACCTCTGGAGGGTTATTAAGTCCATCAACCTCTGGAGGGTTATTAAGTGCGTCAACCTCTGGAGGGTTATTAAGTCCAACAACCTCTGGAGGGTTATTAAGTCCGTCAACCTCTGGAGGGTTATTAAGTCTATCAACCTCTGGAGGGTTATTAAGTCCGTCAACCTCTGGAGGGTTATTAAGTCCATCAACCTCTGGAGGGTTATTAAGTCCGTCAACCTCTGGAGGGTTATTAAGTCTATCAACCTCTGGAGGGTTATTAAGTGTGTCAACCTCTGGAAGGTTATTAAGACATTCACAATACCTTTCTAACCATCCAATACTCACTCTCTGGTCCTGAATATAGCTCAAAACTTGAGTAAACTTTCAATATGTATACACCAAGAGAATACATAATGAAAGTGTATATACACCAAGAAGCTGTATATATATACACTTCTCAATGTATACATCCCTGTACATATGTATTTCTTCGTATTTTGAGAACAAGTTGAATTACCTCACTGATGTCATTAAGATATGAGATGATGTCCTATTATTTTGTTTTTTATTTAAAATACATTTAACGCGATTGAAAAACGATGTCTTTGAAGTAAACTGAGTTACTCAAAGTTTGCTTCTAATGAAGCATAATTAGAGGGCGGAATGGATGGTTGAGTCTCGTTTCATCACGACTTGAATACTACTTAATTTGTAACATTTTTCGTGAATATAAGCGCATTGGGCCCCTAGATTGCTCACTTAATATATTACAGCAACTGCTCATCATAATTGATAGTGGAGTCATCAATTACATCAATTGTCTACCTAGATATTCACAATAAATTAGTCTGTCACATATGCACTTATCCACAAGCAAGATAATGACTATAAGCACGTGCGAGAACGGGTTGAAGAATACTCCTATTTGTCATGTTTCAAATATACTCAATAATATTATTATTATTATTATCATTATTATTTCAAACTTCTAAATACGAACTCTTACAAAAATAGACTACTCCAGATGTGATGTTCAAGGGATAAAAAATCCTCAGTGTTTTAAATAAATTCCAGGACAAAGCCGACCTACAGTGGAAATAAGATTCTCAAAGAAAAACTCTCCCATATGGACAATAGGTCAAATAAGATAAATATAGTGGCCAGGGGAAGAAAAGGAGAAGACCTTCGCAAGGAAAGTTTGCATTTGCAACACTTATGAATTTGGTTTAGTGACCCAAGGAGCATTTCAGGAACTACTTCTCAAGGAACCAGCAAGGAACACCAAGGAGCTGTAATAAGAGACAGAACAATGGTGATTGAAGCAGTGAAGGCACAGGAAGATGCTGTCAAAGATGAGTGTATAGTGAGTGACAGTGATGTTGTGAAAGAGCTCTTGAATGAGATGTCAAGATGGCAGCAAAATAGACAAGATTTTTTCCTTTTATGCCACTATAAGAAGGGAACAAATCGACGTGAAGAAATATGATTCGAAATATGATGATGATTTTCATATGATGAAATATGAAAATAAGAATTCAAGTTAAGAAACACAAATTCCTATATATTGTGTTTCATATAGATGCATTTCTCCAGAATTATATGACAAATTAAAAGAGAACTGCAACAGGAGAAATGGGATGATAACATGAGGAATGGGATCCTATTCCTCTACCTACCACATACCCATGCATTCATTCTACCCCAGATATTCATGCCCTTTCAATAAACTCTCTCTTGTCCCAAAACGCTTCATTTAACAGTGATTCATACCAGATCCCGCTTTCCAAACTCCTCTCCAAACGTTTCCAATTCCTTTACAACATACAATACTCACACACTGATATATTCAACACAGGGAGATGGAGAGAGTGAAAGCTTGCGAAGCTCCACAACTCAAAGAGAGAAAGAAAGAAAGAAGTGAAATCTTGTACACCCACATAGAAGTAATAACAAGTGAAGGAACTCGAGGAAAGAAGTTATAACCCGAGAGTTATTGCACTCACAGAAACGAAACTGACAAGAGACGTAACTAATGAAGCATTCTCACCAGATAGCAATGTTTTGGGAAAGCATTGCGAAGCTTAGAAGGGAAAGGAGGTGTAACCCAGTTAATCTGGACGTATTGGACACTCAAGGAGTTGTCCTAGACCAGATATATAAACTACCAAATATATAAACTACCAGATATATAAACTACCAGATATATAAACTACCAGATATATAAACTACCAGATATATAAACTACCAGATATATAAACTACCAGATATATAAACTACCAGATATATAAACTACCAGATATATAAACTACCAGATATATAAACTACCAGATATATAAACTACCAGATATATAAACTACCAGATATATAAACTACCAGATATATAAACTACCAGATATATAAACTACCAGATATATAAACTACCAGATATATAAACTACCAGATATATAAACTACCAAATATATAAACTACCAAATATATAAACTACCTACTACTCGCCTGTTTATATCTGTTATGAAATGTTTATTGACTTTCTCCACAATTCAGACAATTATAGATAATTACACAACGGCCTGTTGTTCGTTCTCTAATTGTGCAGCAATGCTAAAGAGGGTGAGTAGTTTCACCTTTTGGGGGGGGGAGGTGGTGGGGGGGCTCGATATAGGCCTAACATGTATATATACACACACAGGCTGCCTGTCCCCCGAACAAATGAATTATAACTGGTAAAGTAGTACGATCAAAATCAAATGCTAGAACATTGTGATTTTTATAATTTTAAAATAAAATTATGTTTAGTAAATTTAAAATTATGTCAGAAACAATTGTTTTTGTTTAAATCACTTTCTTAACTTTTGAAAATTTGAATTGATTAATTTGAATTGATTAATTTGAATTGATTAATTTGAATTGATTAATTTGAATTGATTAATTTGAATTTTAGTTTATTTTTTTTTGTCTACTTTTTTGCTGTTAACTGAATAATTGAGTATTAATTACCAATACAGACCAATAATTATTTTGGCAATATATTAAGATCTATATATAGTTATCGACTGAACATTTTATATATATGTGAACTTTTACTGTAAATGAGTTTCGGAATGATTTCATTGTGTCTTTTACAGATATTGAGACACTTTACACTGCATTTACAGCGTTTAAACCATACCTTTGTAAGTTCTTTCCAGAATTTCTGAAAAAGAGCATTGGCCGGCTATGGAAAAAAAATTTCTTATATAACATTTCCTGTAGAGACTCGTAGTTCAGTAAAGAATGCATCAGGCAGTGTGTATTCTCAGAAATACAGCTTTATAAGAGAATATTTGAATCCGTATTAATACAACAAATATTTCGCTCTGTAATACAGTGGATACATTTAGTGTATTCACTGAGGAGATATTGTTTGTATAACAGATGTGTATGTTATACATGTATACATATATACATGGTCTTGTTGTGTATAGATTTCACTCCCGCTCTCTCTCTCTGTCTCTGTCTCTCTCTCTCTCTCTCTCTCTCTCTCTCTCTCTCTCTCTCTCTCTCTCTCTCTCTCTCTCTCTCTCTCTCTCTCTCTCTCTCTCTCTCTCTCTCTCTCTTACACATAATAATACTTACCAAACGTCGAGTCATCGCCTTGTCTAACCCAAAAATTGCAATATTGCAGGATAATCTCCCGCCTTAGTATAATTTGAGCATAATCTGTATAATTGGTCTCCAGGATTATCATACCAGAGATGATAGCTCTTGACGCCCTAATTATACTCTGTTCCTTATAATACTTGACTAGAATTAGGCTTTTATAAGCCTAACGAGAGCTTTTATTTGGTCGCCATGAGAGGTAAGGAAGTTGGGAGGGAGGGGGTGGGTGAGGGAGAGAGGGAGAGAGGGAGGTATGGAAGGGGGTTCAAAGGGAAAGGCAAGGAGGAATTGGGCTACCTCTCCCTCACTATCTCTCCCTCACTATCTCTCCCTCACCGCCTCTCACTACCTCTCTGCCACACTCCGTAGACTGTAGATAGACAACAGCGAGCGGTAGACTGTAGATATAATTCTTCACTACAAATGGGGAAAATTGCCCAAGAGCAAGAAGATGGCAATAGAGTACCGATGCGCAGGATGACAGGCCTGGTACTATGATGACCGGTGATGTGGACATGCGCACCCTGCAAAATACTCTGAAAAGAAAGACTAATACAATATTTGGATGAAGTTAAATTTGTAATTAATCACCTATAATCCTGCCAGTGTAATTAATCACCTATAATCCTGCCAGATGAACGTTCTAAAGTTTGATGAGAAAATGGCGACAGTCAGTATTAACACAAACAACAAACACATATTTATATGTGTTTTAACACATATAAATATATAAAACACAAATTTATATGTGTTTTAACACATATTAATATATAAAACACAAATTTATATGTGCTTTAAGACAATAACTCAAACATCTAACTTAAGCTACGCCTAACTATACATATAATTTGTATGGTATAATAATGTTAATTTATATATGAGGATAACCCAATTTTTAATATACTGTGTTAAAATTGATGAATGTGTCTAGGGAGGACGACTACTGCTTCAACCCGTCCTTATACCAAGTCCATTCCATCCAGCGGTCGACCCCCCAAAGCCGCATTCATCAATTTTAACATGTTGTTCATTCAAAACAGGAATTTTCTCAAATATAAATTAATATTATTTTATATTAGCATATTGTGCATATATAGGCATAGGTTAGGTGAGGTTAGGTTAGGTTAGGTTAGGTTAGGTTAGGTTAGGTTAGGTTAGGTTAGGTTAGGTTAGGTTAGGTGTTTAGGTTCTGTTGGCGATTATTTGTATTTGTAGTACGTGGGTGAAGCATTTACAGCGTTGTGGTTCGAACACAAGTCGTCAGTGAAGCACTTGTTCCGGAAGTGTTCGAACGTCAGCAGTTGTGAGTCGTGTATAAACCGTTTTTCATGCATAAACAGCTGGGGGGGTTTGGCAGGTGGATGGAATGGACCTTAGGTCTTTGTTTGGAGGTCTTTGTTACTGCCTTCAGACACTTCGATCAGGAAGGATTCAGAATATTGAACACCACCTACATGAGACCATTCCTTGAGTATGCAGCCCCGGCATGGTACGCGTCCCCACCTCAAAAAGGATATAAGGAAACGAAATAAGATGCAACCGATTGCAATGAAGATGATCCCCATATTGTGCAAGACAGTGCAATACCCGGAAGAGAATCTTCACGAATCTTCATCTACGGTCGAATCTTCATTAGGGAACCGGTCGGCCGAGCGGACAGCACGCTAGACTTGTGATCCTGTGGTCCCGGGGTCGATCTCAGGCGCCGGCGAGAAACAATGGGCAGAGTTTCTTTCACCCTATGCCCCCTGTTACCTAGCAGTAAAATAGGTACCTGGGTGTTAGTCAGCTGTCACGGGGTGCTTCCTGGGGGTGGAGGCCTGGTCGAGGACCGGGCCGCGGGGACACTAAAGCCCCGAAATCATCTCAAGATAACCTCAAGATAACGGTATCTTCACAGTACCTCGAAGACTGTGATCGTTCCACTGGGCTTCACTGTAACGCTTTTCACCATCACCCGTAGTGAGGACGCAGGGAAAAACCTCTTTGTATAATATATAATCAGAAACATACATATGTATGTATGCTCTCGGACGCAGATTCGAATCCTCGTCACGGCCCTTATGAAATTGAAATTGAAATAAGTTTATTGAGGTAAAATACACACAAAGGGATGAGGTAGCTCAAGCTATTCTCACCCCGTTCAGTACATCGTGTTAATACATACATATATACACACATCGCAAGCAATAAACATATTACCAAACATTCTGAGAGATAAACATATACATTTCCTCGGCCCTTGTGGATTTGTTCATTGTATACATATGTAATCGTTCGTAAATTCGTTTAAAAGCGAAATAAATTCACTTCGTGTAGCTCGGATGATATTAATACAACAGCGAGGAATGTCTGGTGTATGATAGGAATAAGATACATTAACCATTATTCTCACCAGCTAGGTCAGGTTATCTTGAGGGTTATCTTGAGATGATTTCGGGGGCTTTTAGTGTCCCCGCGGCCCGGTCCTCGACCAGGCCTCCACCCCCAGGAAGCAGCCCGTGACAGCTGACTAACATCCAGGTACCTATTTTACTGCTAGGTAACAGGGGCATAGGGTGAAAGAAACTCTGCCCATTGTTTCTCGCCGGCGCCTGGGATCGAACCCAGGACCACAGGATCACAAGTCCAGTGTGCTGTCCGCTCGGCCGATCGGCTCCCTTCTAGGCAGATGAAAAAAATAGCCTAGTAAGAAATTCATGATAAAAAAGAAAACTTTCAGATCACAACTAATTTCTCGACCACAGATAATTAGAGGGGATCACATCCTATTAACTGGAATGTCTATCATGAAAGATAATTAGTCTATTAACAGTTAACAGAATAGCTGAAATACAAGACTAAAGGTGTATATGGCCAATATTACAGGAATTCATGAAAGTTTCTCTAGTACAGATAAGCAGCGATCTTCTTAATTCATTTCTAAGACGTTTTCCTGGTGACAAGAAATCATCAAGCCGGTTGTTCACTTTACAACATTCAGTTGTTCACTGTTCAACATTCAGTTGTTCATTGTACAACATTCTCTCATTGAGTGCCCACATAAATCCCTTCTCTTGTTGGTCTCCTCCAATCACACACTAATCCTAGTGTGTGATTGTAGATAGTAGATAGTGTCCTACTCTTTTGTTCCACTCAAAATCTATCTTTCAAATTATCCCTGCTAATCACATTCTGCTTCTGATGATTGAAACGACATATATTAACGAATATCATTTAATCTACTGTTTCTCTAACTGATTCACCCTAAAATACCATTTAATCTACTGTTTCTCTAACTGATTCACCCTAAAATACCATTTAATCTACTGTTTCTCTAACTGGTTCACCCTAAAATACCATTTAATCTACTGTTTCTCTAACTGGTTCACCCTAACTATTTATAACCTGTGATTACCTACAACAGCTTGTGGACAAGACGATGGTCGTATGGATGAAAACTCAGACTTGTACTCTGGCTCTGTACCCTCACATTACTGTACTCTTCTGAGTACACGTGAGTACATAGAGCCTCTGGTACATTTTCTAACACAAAAGAGGTGTTGCAACACGGTACAGCCGTTGATTAAAGAGATTGCATTGTTATAGAAAAATAGAAAACAGACATGTTTGAGACATTCAAGATTATTCAAGAATTTGACAAGGAGGAAATTGAGGAAGTGATAAAATGAAACAATTGAGTAAATATTGAAAATATTAGACAATGACTGAAACAATTAGCCAAAATAACTTGACTAAATGCTTAAAAAAAAGCGAAGGAGGAAAATAAGCAAATGAGGAGGAATCAGAAACCACTTGTTGACATATTTAATATGTTTTTACATATTAAATCACATATTTCACAATACATATTTACCTCGCCCGAGAGCTGGATGCCATAAGCATAGAGCTTGAGTCCGACCTTGTAAGTCGCATATATGTGAAAATACACACACACACACACACACACACACACACACACACACACACACACACACACACACACACACACACACACACACACACACACATACAGAAATGCCAGGAGGCCGAAGAGAGATTTATACCAACGGTAAAGGGAAAAAATAAGAAGGAATATAATAACCCATGGTTTAATAGACAGTGTCAGGAAGCAAAAATGGCCAGCAGGCGGGAGTGGAGGAAGTACAGAAGACAAAGAACAGAGGACAACAGAAGCAGATACAACAGAGCTAGGAACGATTACATTAACATAAGACGAACATCGGAAAGGGACTATGAGAACGATATTGCAATCAAAGCGAAAAAACAACCTAAGTTACTACACAGTCATATAAGAAGAAAAATGTCGGTGAACGACCAAGTGACAAGACTAAGGAAGACAGAGGGGGCATATACTGAAAGTGACAAGGAAATCTGCGAGGCACTGAATGCCAGTTTCCATGGAGTGTTCACTACCGAGCCTGAGCAGCTCCCATTGTTGGAAGGGGTTACCCTAGATGAAAGACTATCAGATATAGAGGTGACAGCAGAGGAGGTAATGAAACAGTTGACAACTCTAGATGCAACTAAAGCAGTTGGACCAGACAAAGTATCACCGTGGATACTAAAAGAAGCAGCACAGGCCCTCAGCGTGCCTCTGGCAATGATCTTTAATGAGTCACTTATGTCAGGAGAATTGCCCAGTTGCTGGAAGAAGGCAAATGTCGTGCCGATCTTCAAGAAAGGAGATAGGGAGGAGGCACTTAACTACAGACCTGTATCACTGACAAGCATCCCCTGTAAAATACTGGAAAGAATAATTAGGCTACGACTGGTTGCACACCTGGAGAACATTAGGTTTGTGAACAAACATCAACATGGGTTCTGGACAGGGAAATCGTGCCTAACAAACCTTCTGGAATTCTATGATAAAATAACGAGGATAAGACAGGACAGAGATGGTTGGGCAGACTGCATATTTCTGGACTGCCAAAAAGCCTTTGATACAGTACCGCACATGAGACTGCTGTTCAAGCTCGAGAGGCAGGCGGGGGTGGGGGGAAAGGTCCTAGAATGGATAAGGAACTACCTAACAGGAAGGAGCCAAAGAGTTACGGTAAGGGGCGAGAAGTCGGACTGGCGAACAGTAACAAGTGGAGTACCACAAGGATCGGTGCTGGGACCAATTCTATTTCTTGTATATGTTAACGACATGTTTACAGGCGTAGAGTCCTACATGTCGATGTTTGCGGATGATGCAAAGTTGATGAGAAGAGTTGTGACAGATGAGGATTGCAGGATCCTCCAAGAGGACCTGAACAGATTGCAGAGATGGTCAGAGAAATGGCTACTAGAATTCAACACGAGCAAATGTAAAGTTATGGAAATGGGACTAGGAGATAGGAGACCAAAGGGACAGTACACAATGAAGGGGAACAGCCTACCTGTAACGACGCGTGAAAGAGACCTGGGGGTGGACGTAACACCTAATCTATCTCCTGAGGCACATATTAATAGGATAACGACAGCAGCGTACTCTACACTGGCAAAAGTTAGAACATCATTCAGAAACCTAAGTAAGGAGGCATTTAGGGCGCTTTACACTGCCTACGTAAGGCCAGTCTTAGAGTATGCCGCCTCATCATGGAGTCCCCATCTGAAGAAGCATATAATGAAACTGGAAAAGGTTCAGAGGTTTGCAACGAGACTCGTCCCAGAGCTACGAGGGATGGGGTATGAAGAGCGCCTGAGGGAACTGTGCCTTACGACACTAGAAAGAAGAAGGGAGAGGGGGGACATGATAGGAACGTATAAGATTCTCAGAGGAATTGACAGAGTGGACATAGACGAAATGTTCACACGGAATAGTAACAGAACGAGAGGACATGGATGGAAGCTTGAAACTCAGATGAGTCACAGAGATGTAAGGAAGTTTTCTTTTAGCGTGAGAGTAGTGGGGAAATGGAATGCACTTCAGGAACAGGTTGTGGAAGCAAATACTATTCATAATTTTAAAACCAGGTATGATAGGGAAATGGGACAGGAGTCATTGCTGTAAACAACCGATGCTCGAAAGGCGGGATCCAAGAGTCAATGCTCGATCCTGCAAGCACATATAGGTGAGTACATATAGGTGAGTACACACACACAAGTGTAGATATGATAGAGCCCAGTAAGCTCAGGAATCTGTACATCAGTTGATTGACTTTTGAGAGGCGGGACCAAAGAGCCAGAGCTCAACCCCCGCAAACACAACTAGGTGAGTACAACTAGGTGAGTACACACACACACACACACACACACACACACACACACACACACACACACACTCACACACACAAAAACACACACACACACACTCACACACACAAAAACACACACACCCACACACACACACACACACGCATACACACACACACACACACACACACACACACACACACACACACACACACACACACACACACACACACACACACACACACACACACACACAC
>NC_091155.1:14810054-14815054 GCF_040958095.1 Procambarus clarkii
GTACATCTTAGCTCCTAAACCCCAGCATCTTAAAGACCCAGCTCCACCTTATCTCCCAAAAACAGCAATTTCTCATCCCCTCCAAAAAAAGAAACTTCAAAAACTGATAATTTCTCAGTACAAAACAGCATCTCATCTCCCTCTGATACAGCATCTTCCAAGACGCAGCAGCTTCTCATTTTAAAAAAACTTTGCAGTGAGTTCTTGTCTTGAGAAGGCAGACCCGGGGCGGGGCTGTGACGAATCGTCCTGCCTCCCAGACTCGGGTACGAGGTGTGTTTTTACAGTGTTCGAACGTGGATGTTCGAACGAGGTAGGCGACCAGCTGGTCGAACGAGTGCTGCTGTAGAGAGGAAAGGAGGATTATAAAGAGGAAAAGGCATAAGAAAAAGATAAGGGGATAATGAAGATGAAAAGTAATGGGAGAAGAAAAAGAAACAGAAATAAAGGAAAAAGGAGAATAGAGAATAAGTGGAAGGTAAACACGGAAGGTGATAAGAAATAACAGAAAATCTGAAGCAGGCAGAGAAGAAGGAGCAGGCATACTAGAAAGAAAAACATGAGAAAGAGGAGGACACGATAATGCCTAATAATCCAAGTAAGGAAAAATAACATTACAAAACAGAATAAGGGAAAAATGCGTATAAGAATAAACAATAATCCAAGAAACTGTAAGACCCATTGGAATGTAAATAAAGAAAACCAGAAAAAAGAAATCACGAATGAAGAAGAGAATGCAGAGGAAGGAAGAAATAGAGTCCCCCATTACTAAGGAACTTCAAAAGATACACACAAACCTTTTGTGTATCAACACTGGCGGGACGCGAACAAGGAGACACAGGTGGAAGCTGAGTACCCACATGAGCCACAGAGACATTAGAAAGAACTTTTTCAGTGTCAGAGTGGTTGACAAATGGAATGCATTAGGCAGTGATGTGGTGGAGGCTGACTCCATACACAGTTTCAAGTGTAGATATGATAGAGCCCAATAGGCTCAGGAATCTGTACACCAGTTGATTGACGGTTGAGAGGCGGGACCAAAGAGCCAGAGCTCAACCCCCGCAAACACAGCTAGGTGAGTACAAGTAGGTGAGTACAAAATTATACTGTTTAAGATTCGCTACCTGGAAAAAAAATTTCCAAGTAGCACGGGCTATGGCGAGCCCGTCTTGTTCTGGTACACACAGGGAGTCGAAATGTACAGATTCATTGTTCACATTACCGTCGTTGCCAGAGGTTACAACATGTTGTATTTGGTTAAATGTCACGTCGAATGAACAAAAAAAAATCTTCAAAATTCGTACAGGAAAACATAGGATTCCGAAGCGAATTGTTTATAGATTATTTCTTTAATGCGAGGCTGTAATATGTTAGGAATTTGCTTTTGATGTATTGACACGTTTGAAGCTCAACTGAACTACATTGGGGACCTGCATGTCTACGAGACCTAGCTACCTAGAATGTCTAGGATGTCTAGGATTCATATATGGCTAAGCAGATTCGACTCCTAGAAATTTTTTTATTATTATTTTCAACCACAGACGTGGCCAGACATTTACAAAGCTAACTAGCGTATATACATTTTCTCCTGTCCTCCATGGACAGGGTGAGAGATCTGCTCAACATATTGTTCAGGGGTTTATTGAACAATCTACCACAGCAGGTGATTGTAGTGCTTTTGAAATATACAGATATAGATACCTACAGACATAGATACATAGATACACAGAGTTACGTCTGCCCTACATAAAGTGTTCGATGTGTCTTTTACATAGTGTCATTAATGTGCATTTATAAAGGTGAAATGTAATTCTGTTTAGTTTCCACATATACTTTATACACATACATATACATACACACACACACACATATACATACACACACACACATATACATACACACACACACACACACACATATATATATATATATATATATATATATATATATATATATATATATATATATATATATATATATATATATATATATACACAGTTGTCTCTCCAACTCTGACATTAATTAAGCACTTAATCACTGAAGGTGATTAAGATGCTTTTACAAGCTTAGGTTATATAGTTACATTACTAACATTACATTGTATAATTGATACATTACATGGTCAATCTTGAATACAAGTCCAATATATCATCAATTATAGGTATATCAGAGAGAGCTTGAGAGAGGGAAGAGCAGAACAGACTGAAAGACGGATTACATCTCAATTCGTCCAAGATATTTTACATCTAACTTGTCTTAAGATATAATTCAACTAACCAAGTTTAATCTGAAGTTGAACTAAGCTTCAGTGTCTCTGAGGGGGAGTTATCTGTGTAAATAAGTTACTTACTTATCTGGGTAAGTTACTTATCTGTGCAAGTTACTTATCTGTTGTAAGTAACTCTATTTATGACTTAAACATTGTGTAAGAACATATATTATATCAGCTTCCTTATGTGATAAGTTGTGTTTAAGTTTTAATAATGCACTAATAAGTCTTAGCGAATTACGACGCTAAGACTTATTTGCGATTTGTCTGATAATTACAATTATTTGTAATTATCACGACGATTTGATGATAATTACAAGCTTTAAAAAAATTAATATATCAAATTTTGAGTAACTTTATTTTGGCCCAGACGCCCTTTGATTGCACGATAATTAAAGTATTCATTATTTATAAACACATTTGCTATTGAAAAAAAATAATCAATCTGTTGTCGAATGGAAATATTGTATATTGGAAATAAAATGATTGAAATAACACTTTACACAAACCATCTGACCTCACATATAGAGGTATATAGAAGGTTATTGTCTGTCTTACATACACCATTGTCTATGGAATGCAAGGGTCACTGTATGTAACGATCACTGTACAAGGGGGTCACTGTACACAAGAGTCATAGTACACGGAGGTCACTTTATTCGATACGCAATAAATATGGTATTGGACTTAGAGGCCAATCAACCTCTAATGGTTATTAAGGCAACTACCATAGCTTGTTATCTAAACCAGCAAGTTCACTGTAGAAGTGAGGCGAGATATGTTTTTAAAAACGTTTTTGAAACGTTTTTGAAACGGGTTTGTAACGTTTTTGAAATGGGTTTGTAACGTTTTTGTAACGTTCTTCAAACGTTTATGTAACGTTTTGCAATATTTTTGAAACGCTTTTGTAACGTTTTTGAAACGGTTTTGTAATATTTTTGAAACGTTTTGTAATGTTTTTCATTTTTATGTAACGTTTAATGTGAAGTTATACGTTATCTGTATACTTCTAGATGTATACTCACCAAGTATAATAATGTGTAACATAATTTATTGTTACACATTGTTACTCATGTGTAACATTGTTATGCTTAATGCACTCAATAGAACATGTGGATGACAATCAATACATTCAATAATAGATCCTTATTACTCTGTGCACACAACTGAAGATCAGGATGAAAATCTATGCACTCAAAAGATCCTTATTACACTCAATTCACACAACTGAAGATCAAGATGACAATCTATGCACTCAAAAGATCCATATTACACTCAATTCACACAGCTAAAGATCAGGATGACAATCTATGCACTCAAAAGATCCTTATTACACTCAGTTCACACAACTGAAGATCAGGATGACAGTCTATGCACTCAAAAGATCCTTATTACACTCAATTCACACAACTGAAGATCAGGATGACAATCTATGCACTCAATAGATGAGGATGACACTCAATGCACTCAGCTCCTGTAGATCTGTATGACACTGTACTCAACCAATTGGATGAAAGTTCCAGATCCAGTAAAGGCTTCGCTTACCATCAAAAAAGCCATAAACATCCAAATTTCTATTTAAATGATAGATATATAAATTCTATGTTTTTATTAAATACAATATTCGCGATGAAATTAGGATTTGAGATGACTCCATCTATGATGTGGTTATATTCTTGATGTAGGCGATGAGTCACAATAACGTGGCTGAAGTATGTTGACCAGACCACACACTAGAAATTGAAGGGACGACGACGTTTCGGTCCGTCCTGGACCATCCATTTGCATGCCTGGACAATCGACTTGAGAATGGTCCAGGACGGACCGAAACGTCGTCGTCCCTTCAATTTCTAGTGTGTGGTCTGGTCAATATATTCTTGATGTGACGAGTCATGAATAGATTATTTGCTGTTTGATTTAGGTCATTGGGAGATGCAGAAAAAAAAGTATTGATGAAAATAGTTCATGAGGAAGCATCAGAAACTTTCTAACTGTTCCCCCCCCCCCGGCCTAGGAATTTGTTGATCATTTGCATGCCTGCACGATTTGCAATATGTGCATTTGTTGTCATAATCGTTTGACTGTCTCTCTGTCTCTCTCTCTCTCTCTCTCTCTCTCTCTCTCTCTCTCTCTCTCTCTCTCTCTCTCTCTCTCTCTCTCTCTCTCTCTCTCTCTCTCTCTCTCTCTCCAGCCTCTTGGGCTGGACGGTAGAGCGACGGTCTCGCTGCATGCAGGTCGGCGTTCAATCCCCCGAGACCGTCCACACAAGTGGTTGGGGCACCATTCCTTCCCTCCCCCGTCCCATCCCAAATCCTTATCCTGACCCCTTCCAAGTGCTATATAGTCGTAATGGCTTGGCGCTTTTCCTTGATAATTCCTTCCTTCCTTCCTTCTCTCTCTCTCTCTCTCTCTCTCTCTCTCTCTCTCTCTCTCTCTCTCTCTCTCTCTCTCTCTCTCTCTCTCAGAACATAGGCCCCTCACAAACACATATAATAATCATATTATTTTTCCAATTGTTATTTTGATGCAACGATTTAATAACGTAGTTTAAAATGGGTGTAATCACGTTGTTTGTAACTTAAGATATTATGTCGACCATCTACACCCTCCCCTGTCACCTGTACCCGTCTTGTCGACCACCTACACCCTCCCCTGTCACCTGTACCCGTCTTGTCGACCACCTACACCCTCCCCTGTCACCTGTACCCGTCTTGTCGACCACCTACACCCT
>NC_091155.1:14820054-14830054 GCF_040958095.1 Procambarus clarkii
CTGTATAATAAAATAGAGGGCTTTTGAATACTCAAAAAAATCTAATAAATTAATACAAAACGCTAATATCCATTTATGTATCCTTTTATGTTAACATGTATAAATGTATGTATGTTTGTATGTTGTGTGGGAGCGGTTGTATAATTTTATGGATTGCGTATAATCTCATATAATTGAGTTTGAGCAGTCTGTTTTTTCGCTCAGCGAAACTAGCTTAGTAAAACTTTGCTGGGGGTTAAGATTCAACTCTTGGGTCCAGCCTCTGAGCTCTGATGCTCTGATTAATATCGGTAATAATAACTCTTTTGTTTTGATTAATTTTGATAACAGTTATTAATCTACTGCTCTGATTATTAACGTTTTAATCAAGTTTCTGTTGTTTAATTCGGGTACATTGTTTCTGTCTGTTGTCCTGTTGTCTGTTTCTACCTATTGTTCTGTTATCTGTTGCCCACCTGTTATTCTGTTCTTAGTTGCCCACCTGTTATTCTGTTCTTGGTTGCCCACCTGTTATTCTGTTCTCTGTTTACCATCCGTGATAAAACTTCTGTCATGGTCTACCCCTTTAGTTATCGCAGAGTTAGAAGTATGTGGTGATCATGTCTCCTCTGTTCAGTTTTTCTTAAATTGAGGTTGATGAGATATTGACTCCACTGGCACTTTATCTACCTAAATTGGTCTGACATACGTGGTGTGTAAGGTACTGTATGTCTCTTTCTGGTGTTCTCATAAGGTGTTTTTATCTGTCAGATACCTGTTCTTCCCTTTCAGTTTCATGACATTGCAATTGGTGGATTTAAACTCTATTGGCCATTTTCTGAACCATTATCTCACTCACTTGTGTATTTCGTCTATTCAAAATATGAAAGTTTATGCTGTCATCAACTTTTTATCTTTCGGTTTTTATCCAGTGTGTATGTATAATACTTTACACACACACATGTAGACATGAACACATACATACTCAGATCCTAATACGCACACACATACACATACACACACACACACACACACACAAACACACACACACACACACACACACACACACACACACACACACACACACACACACACACACACACACACACACACACACACATGATGTGGTGGAGGCTGACTCCATACACAGTTTCAAATGTAGATATGACAGAGCCCAGTAGGCTTAGGAATCTGTACATCAGTTGATTGACAGTTGAGAGGCGGGACCAAAGAGCCAGAGCTCAACCCCCGTAAACACAAATAGGTGAGTACAAATAGGTGAGTACACACACACACACACACACACACACACACACACACACACACACACACACACACACACACACACACACACACACACACACACACACACTCACACCACACAGGTGAATTGACAAAGTGGACATAGACGAAATGTTCACACGTAATAATAACAGAACGAGGGGACATGGGTGGAAGCTGGAAACTCAGATGAGTCACAGAGATGTTAGGAAGTTTTCTTTTAGCGTGAGAGTAGTGGGAAAATGGAATGCACTTCAGGAACAGATTGTGGAAGCAAACGCTATTCATAATTTTAAAACTAGACATGATAGGGAAACAGGACAGGAGTCATTGCTGTAAACAACCGATGGCTAGAAAGGCGAGATCCAAGAGTCAATGCTCGATCCTGCAGACCCAAATAGGCGAGTACAAATAGGAAACTCACTAGACACCAAATTAACATTAATTACCCCCATCTATATCTTTCATTAAATATTTAAATAATGACAATATTGCAATTTCTCGCTCTGAAACTGAGTGGAAAATAGATGAAAGAGAATTACCTTTTGGGGGCTGTAATGAGAATGTATAATATGCAAAGTTTGTGTCTAAATTTAGACCAGTCATAAAATTTTATTAATTATTGTCATGAAGAATTTTGGGGGTACTGCTGCCATATTATAATTTTTTTTTTGTTAAATTGAAGGATTTTGCATGCATTTGATTATAAATATTAATATGAAGTTTTAATGAAAATTTGGTGTTTCAATATTAATGTAGCTAATATGTTAGTGGTTTTATACTGTTCTGATATATTAATTGATGACATAAATAGATCAGTCAAAATATTGTATTTCTCGGGCATTTTATATTTAATTTTGATTTCCTTTGCTTTGATTTGAGTGTGTGTGTGTGTGTGTGTGTGTGTGTGTGTGTGTGTGTGTGTGTGTGTGTGTGTGTGTGGGTGTGTGTGTGTGTGTGTGTGTGTGTATGTACTCACCTAGTTGTACTCACCTAGTTGTGTTTGCGGGGGTTGAGCTCTGGCTCTTTGGTCCCGCCTCTCAACCGTCAATCAACAGGTGTACAGATTCCTGAGTCTATCGGGCTCTGTCATATCTACACTTGAAACTGTGTATGGAGTGAGCCTCCACCACATCACTTCCTAATGCATTCCATTTGTCAATCACTCTGACACTAAAAAAGTTCTTTCTAATATCTCTGTGGCTCATTTGGGCACTCAGTTTCCACCTGTGTCCCCTTGTGCGTGTTCCCCTTGTGTTAAACAGCCTGTCTTTATCAACCCTGTCAATTCCCTTGAGGATCTTGAATGTGGTGATCATGTCCCCCCTAACTCTTCTGTCTTCCAACGAAGTGAGGTTTAATTCCCGTAGTCTCTCCTCGTAGCTCATACCTTTCAGCTCGGGTACTAGTCTGGTGGCAAACCTTTGAACCTTTTCCATTTTAGTCTTATGCTTGACTAGATATGGACTCCATGCTGGTGCCGCATACTCCAGGATTGGTCTGACATATGTGGTATATAATGTTCTGAAAGATGCCTTACACAAGTTTCTAAAGGCCGTTCTTATGTTAGCCAACCTGGCATATGCTGCTGCTGTTATCCTCTTGATATGAGCATCAGGGGACAGGTCTGGCGTGATATCAACCCCCAGGTCTTTCTCTCTCTCGGACTCTTGAAGTATTTCATCTCCCAAGTGATACCTTGTATCTGGTCTCTTGCTTCCTACCCCTATCTTCATTACATTACATTTGCTTGGATTAAACTCTAACAGCCATTTGTTCGACCATTCCTGCAGCTTGTCCAGGTATGTGTGTGTGTGTGTGTGTGTGTGTGTGTGTGTGTGTGTGTGTGTGTGTGTGTGTGTGTGTGTGTGTGTGTGTGTGTGTGTGTGTGTGTGTGTGAGTGTGTGTGTGTGTGTGTGTGTGTGTGTGTGTGTGTGTGTGTGTGTGTGTGTGTGTGTGTGTGTGTGTGTGTGTGTGAGTGTATGTGTGTTTGTGTATGTGTTTACTCCTTCAACACCCACACACACACACACACACACACACACACACACACACACACACACACACACACACACACTCTCTCTCTCTCTCTCACTATATCTTCTTCTTACTTGTGTTGCTTTGACAAACTAAACTAACCAAACCTAACCTTCCTTAGGCCTAATACACGATATCTGAGGCCTAACATAGTACATATGTGTACTATACAAGGCCTAGGAATATTTAAGATTGTCTTGAAGCTTCATATATTTAAAAAGAATTCCTCACTAGTCAGTATACTACTATCTAAAAGCTAAGACTATACGAATTCTGACTATTGACAATAGTCACAATAGGTACTATCTAAACAGGAGAAAGGGTTGATAAGTTAATAGTGCCATTATTAGCTTTACAAGAGAATTATGGAAGACAATTCCAGCGCCTCCCCTGTAGGCCTAGAACACCCTTTCCATTTGTTAATAGACTTTGCAGCAACATCACCCCCCTCACTTTGTGTTCCAGGAATTCACAACACCTCAGCCTACTGTCTATCATGGGTATACAACACCCTTTAGTGTTCCAGGAATTCACAACACCTCAGCCTACTGTCTATCATGGGTATACAACACCCTTTAGTATTCCAGGAATTCACAACACCTCAGCCTACTGTCTATCATGGGTATACAACACCCTTTAGTATTCCAGGAATACGCAACACCTCAGCCTACTGTCTATCATGGGTATACAACACCCTTTAGTATTCCAGGAATTCACAACACCTCAGCCTACTGTCTATCATGGGTATACAACACCCTTTAGTGTTCCAGGAATACACAACACTCTTTTGTGTTCAAAGGAAGCAACTATTTGATATTTGTGTTTCGGAAATATGCGAGTCACTTCACCTGGTCTGATATATCATCTTTAACTACCTGCTTCATAGCCTGATATAGCTTCAGGAACTACCTGCTTCATAGCCTGATATAGCTTCAGGAACTACCTGCTTCATAGCCTGATATAGTGTCAGGAACTACCTGCTTCATAGCCTGATATAGTGTCAGGAACTACCTGCTTCATAGCCTGATATAGCATCAGGAACTACCTGCTTCATAGCCTGATATAGCTTCAGGAACTACCTGATTCATAGCCTGATATAGCTTCAGGAACTACCTCCTTCATAGCTTCAGGAACTACCTGATTCATAGCCTGATATAGCTTCAGGAACTACCTCCTTCATAGCTTCAGGAACTACCTCCTTCATAGCCTGATATAGCTTCAGGAACTACCTCCTTCATAGCCTGATATAGTGTCAGGAACTACCTCCTTCATAGCTTCAGGAACTACCTGATTCATAGCCTGATATAGCTTCAGGAACTACCTCCTTCATAGCTTCAGGAACTACCTCCTTCATAGCCTGATATAGCTTCAGGAACTACCTCCTTCATAGCCTGATATAGTGTCAGGAACTACCTGCTTCATTGCCTGATATAGCATCAGGAACTACCTCCTTCATAGCTTCAGGAACTACCTGATTCATAGCCTGATATAGCTTCAGGAACTACCTCCTTCATAGCTTCAGGAACTACCTCCTTCATAGCTTCAGGAACTACCTGCTTCGTAGCCTGATATAGCTTCAGGAACTACCTGCTTCATAGCCTGATATAGCTTCAGGAACTACCTGATTCATAGCCTGATATAGCTTCAGGAACTACCTGATTCATTGCCTGATATAGCTTCAGGAACTACCTGCTTCATAGCCTGATATAGCTTCAGGAACTACCTGCTTCATAGCCTGATATAGCATCAGGAACTACCTGCTTCATAGCCTGATATAGCATCAGGAACTACCGCCTTCATAGCCTGATATAGCATCAGGAACTACCGCCTTCATAGCCTGATATAGCATCAGGAACTACCTCCTTCATAGCCTGATATAGCATCAGGAACTACCGCCTTCATAGCCTGATATAGCATCAGGAACTACCGCCTTCATAGCCTGATATAGCATCAGGAACTACCTCCTTCATAGCCTGATATAGCATCAGGAACTACCTCCTTCATAGCCTGATATAGCTTCAGGAACTACCTCCTTCTTAGCCTGATATAGCATCAGGAACTACCGCCTTCATAGCCTGATATAGCTTCAGGAACTACCGCCTTCATAGCCTGATATAGCATCAGGAACTACCTGCTTCATAGCCTGATATAGCTTCAGGAACTACCTGCTTCATAGCCTGATATAGCTTCAGGAACTACCTGCTTCATAGCCTGATATAGTGTCAGGAACTACCTGATTCATTGCCTGATATAGCTTCAGGAACTACCTCCTTCATAGCTTCAGGAACTACCTCCTTCATAGCTTCAGGAACTACCTCCTTCATAGCTTCAGGAACTACCTCCTTCATAGCTTCAGGAACTACCTCCTTCATAGCTTCAGGAACTACCTCCTTCATAGCTTCAGGAACTACCTCCTTCATAGCTTCAGGAACTACCTCCTTCATAGCTTCAGGAACTACCTCCTTCATAGCTTCAGGAACTATCTGCTTCATAGCCTGATATAGCATCAGGAACTACCTCTTTCATAGCCTGATATAGCATCAGGAACTACCTCTTTTATAGCCTGATATAGCATCTTTAACAACCTGCTTCATAGCCTGATATAGCATCAAGAACTACCTCCTTCATAGCCTGATATAGCTTCAGGAACTACCTGCTTCATAGCCTGATATATCATCAGGAACTACCTGCTTCATAGCCTGATATAGCATCAGGAACTACCTGCTTCATAGCCTGATATAGCATCAGGAACAACCTGCTTCATAGCCTGATATAGCATCAGGAACTACCTCCTTCATAGCCTGATATATCATCTTTTACAACCTGCTTCATAGCCTGATATAGCTTCAGGAACTACCTCCTTCTTAGCCTGATATAGCATCTTTAACAACCTGCTTCATAGCCTGATATAGCTTCAGGAACTACCTCCTTCTTAGCCTGATATAGCATCTTTAACAACCTGCTTCATAGCCTGATATAGCATCTTTAACAACCTGCTTCATAGCCTGATATAGCATCTTTAACAACCTGCTTCATAGCCTGATATAGCATCAAGAACTACCTCCTTCATAGCCTGATATATCATCTTTTACAACCTGCTTCATAGCCTGATATAGCTTCAGGAACTACCTCCTTCTTAGCCTGATATAGCATCTTTAACAACCTGCTTCATAGCCTGATATAGCTTCAGGAACTACCTCCTTCTTAGCCTGATATAGCATCTTTAACAACCTGCTTCATAGCCTGATATAGCATCTTTAACAACCTGCTTCATAGCCTGATATAGCATCTTTAACAACCTGCTTCATAGCCTGATATAGCATCTTTAACAACCTGCTTCATAGCCTGATATAGCATCTTTAACAACCTGCTTCATAGCCTGATATAGCATCTTTAACAACCTCCTTCATAGCCTGATATAGCATCTTTAACAACCTGCTTCATAGCCTGATATAGCATCTTTAACAACCTCCTTCATAGACTGATATAGCATCTTTAACAACCTGCTTCATAGCCTGATATAGCATCTTTAACAACCTGCTTCATAGCCTGATATAGCATCTTTAACAACCTCCTTCATAGACTGATATAGCATCTTTAACAACCTGCTTCATAGCCTGATATAGCATCTTTAACAACCTGCTTCATAGCCTGATATAGCATCTTTAACAACCTCCTTCATAGACTGATATAGCATCTTTAACAACCTGCTTCATAGCCTGATATAGCATCTTTAACAACCTCCTTCATAGACTGATATAGCATCTTTAACAACCTGCTTCATAGCCTGATATAGCATCTTTAACAACCTCCTTCATAGACTGATATAGCATCAGAAACTTCCTGCTTCTAAATTTAGCTTGTAAATTGAATGGAGGGTTGTAAGTTGTTAAAACACTCTGCTATAGTTGTAACAACAGCACAGGTAACAGTAGCAGCATTAGGCCTAGTGATAGCAGAGCAACAAGCACAGTACTAGCAACAAGTAACAAGGAACAAGTAACAAAGCTGTTTTTGTTACAGTCAAGCAACTGTCTTCGTCGATATTTGTTAAAAGATCAGAAATGACCTGACTCTCATTGTTTTGCTAGAAACTACCTGTTTTCTAGTGTGTTATCGTGCCAGAAACTACCTGTTATCTTCTTTGTTTTAGTGCCTGAAACTAACAGTTTTCCATTGTTATAGCGCCTGAAACCACCTGTTATCTTCTATCTTATAGGGCCAGAAACTGCCTGTTTTCTAACAGTATAGCGCCAGAAACTTCCTGTTTTCTAACAGTATAGCGCCAGAAACTTCCTGTTTTCTAACAATATAATGCCAGAAACTAAATGTTTTCTAACAATATAATGCCAGAAACTAAATGTTTTCTAACAGTATAGCACCAGAAACCACCTGTTTTCTAACAGTATAGCACCAGAAACTTCCTGTTTTCTAACAATATAATGCCAGAAACTAAATGTTTTCTAACAGTATAGCACCAGAAACTACCTGTTTTCTAACAGTATAGCGCCAGAAACTTCCTAACGTGTCATAATGCCAGAAAACAGTTGTTTTTGAGCATGCTAAAGTGTCAGAAAGCACATTTTTAGCTTTTTATCCATATCTATACGAATATCTTATTCATATAAAATTGTGTCTATATAAGAATTAATTTCTTGGGTACAACGTTTATCATGCCCGAAAGTTTGAGATATACTACTCTTCGTATATGTTGTATATTGAGTGTATATTGAGTGTATATTTTGTATATTTTGAATAATTTTTACGCATCGTGAGTATTCATTTCCATGAATATTTTCAAACTTTTTTATTTACAATTTTCAGGTAGGTGTTCAGGACTACCAAACAGTGAGAAATTGTGGTTGAATTGTGGCACTGCTGTTGAGAAACAGTGACGTAACGGTACAGTGCTGTAGGGGGTACAGTGCTGTAGGGAGTACAGTGCTGTAGGGGTACAGTGCTGTAGGGAGTACAGTGCTGTAGGGAGTACAGTGCTGTAGGGGTACAGTGCTGTAGGGAGTACAGTGCTGTAGGGGTACAGTGCTGTAGGGGTACAGTGCTGTAGGGGTACAGTGCTGTAGGGGGTACAGTGATGTAGGGGTACAGTGCTGTAGGGGTACAGTGCTGTAGGGGTACAGTGCTGTAGGGAGTACAGTGCTGTAGGGGTACAGTGCTGTAGGGGTACAGTGCTGTAGGGAGTACAGTGCTGTAGGGGTACAGTGCTGTAGGGGTACAGTGCTGTAGGGAGTACAGTGCTGTAGGGAGTACAGTGCTGTAGGGGTACAGTGCTGTAGGGGTACAGTGCTGTAGGGGGTACAGTGATGTTGATGTTGTACCGTGATACATATAGTGATAAAGTAATGTTGGGATACAGTGATTTAAATGTACAGTTATGTAGTGGTAGTACATAGCTACCACTAGGTGTTTACTCACTCATACACACACACACACACACACTCACACACACTCACACACACACACACACATCACAATTGAGAAGGATTAAGACAGAGGAGGACAGCTTGAGGCTTCAAGAAGACCTGGACAAGCTGCTGGAATGGTCGAACAAATGGTTGTCAGAGTTTAACCCAAGCAAATGTAATGTAATGAAGATAGGTGTAGGGAGCAGGAGGCCAGATACAAGGTATCACTTGGGAGATGAAATACTTCAAGAGTCAGAGAGAGAGAAAGACCTGGGGGTTGATATCACGCCCGACCTGTCCCCTGAAGCTCATATCAAGAGGATAACATCAGCAGCATATGCCAGGTTGGCTAACATAAGAACGGTCTTTAGAAACTTGTGTAAGGAATCTTTCAGAACATTGTATACCACATATGTCAGACCAATCCTGGAGTATGCGGCTCCAGCATGGAGTCCATATCTAGTCAAGCATAAAACTAAACTGGAAAAGGTTCAAAGGTTTGTCACCAGACTAGTACCCGAGCTGAGAGGTATGAGCTACGAGGAGAGACTACAGGAGTTGAACCTCACTTCGCTGGAAGACAGAAGAGTTAGGGGGACATGATCACCACATTCAAGATTCTCAAGGGAATCAGGGAATCGACAGGGTTGATAAAGACAGGCTGTTTAACACAAGGGGCACACGCACTAGGGGGACACAGGTGGAAACTGAGTTCTCAAATTAGCCGCAGAGATATTAGAAAAATATTTTTTAGTGTCAGAGTGGTTGACAAATGGAATGCATTAGGCAGTGATGTGGTGGAGGCTGACTCCATACACAGTTTCAAGTGTAGATATGATAGAGCCCAGTAGGCTCAGGAACCTGTACTTTCACCCTGAATGCCCCTGTTACCTAGCAGTAAATAGGTACATGCAAGTTAGACAGCTGTTACAGAGCTGCTTCCTGTGTGTGTGTATGTGTGTGAAAAAAAAACAAAAATTAGTTAGTAACAGTTGATTGACAGTTGAGAGGCGGGCCGAAAGAGCAGAGCTCAACCCCCGCAAACACAACTAGGCGAACACAGAGCAGTGTTGCGACACAGGAAACACAGCCAAGAGCAGTACACAAACTCCTGACATTTAGTGATAGAGTAACGGAACATTGTCAAGAAACCCACCGAATGTTCAACAGATTACGACACAAAATGCAGTGATTCAGTAAATCTACGCGGAAAGTGAAACTAGTAATAAAATCACTGTATATGCAACAGTCAGCTGCAACAGTGTCTCATCAACACTTCA
>NC_091155.1:14835054-14837554 GCF_040958095.1 Procambarus clarkii
TTCTGGCACGAATCCTCTCGATATTCTTTATGTTTCTCTTCACTGATGCAGGAAGATTGAAAATTAACTCTCCAGAGATCATTTTTACTTATTATTTGGGTCTGACGCTTAATGATGCGTTTCGTAAGGTCTCTCCTTACATTCTCCGAGACAATTTCTTTTAGGTTAGCACCTGGTTATATCCTCTTATGGTGCGGTGGTTAGGTGAAATATGGATGAATTACATTAATGGGGTATTAATGGGGAAGTAAATTAAGAGTTGGCATATAAAGGCATAGACGACGTTGGATTCCTTCAAGGCGTTCTGTTTGGTGTCTGGGGAGTTTTTCATGAGTAGATTGGCCGTTTTTTTTTGTTTTTGTAGTAAATTGTCAATTGTATTTTCTAATTTTTGTCTGTAGAGATAACGTTCCTATTAATAATATCTTTCAGGACACTTTTTTATGAGCCCTCGAAAAGAAGTTCCTGTAAAATAGACTAATAGAGGGTACAGGTGTTGTGTTAGTTGACTCTTCAGAGGTTGCATGGCGTTTTACCTTTCTTTTTATGATGTCTTCAACGAAACCATTGGAGAAGCCGTTGTTGACTAGGACCTGCCTTACCCTACAGAGTTCTTCATCGACTTACTTCCATCCTGATCTGTGACTGAGAGCCTGGTCAACTTAGCGTTGACAACACTCCTCTTGTACCTGTCCGGGCAGTCATTGTTGGCATTGAGGCACATTCCTATGTTTGTTTCCTTAGTGTAGACTGCAGTGTGGAAACCTCCGTTCCTTTCCTTGATTGTTACATCTAGAAAGGGCAGCTTCCCATCCTTCTCCATCTCGTAAGTGAAACGCAACACAGAATTCTGCTCAAATGCCTCCTTCAGCTCCTGCAGATGTCTGACATCAGGTACCTGTGTAAAAATGTCGTCAACATACCTGCAGTATATGGCCGGTTTCAAGTTCATGTCGACTAAGACTTTTTGCTCGATGGTACCCATGTAGAAGTTTGCAAACAGGACACCTAGGGGAGAACCCATGGCGACCCCATCTACTTGCTTATACACGTGCCCATCCGGGCTCAAGAAGGGTGCCTAAGAGTTCATTTTATTTAATTTGAGTTAAAACTAACGTAGATATATGACCGAACCTAACTTACCCTACCTAACCTAACCTAACCTAACCTACCCTATCTTAACCTAGCCTAAACTAACACAACTAAGTCAATCATTTATGTTCCTAGTATAATATAATAATAATAATTCAAATAAACCAATTGGAACCAATTTATGGAAAATAAAGAAAATCATTTGGCCTATTAGGCAAATCGGGCCTTGCATAGTAGGCCGAGAAGTGCCTTCTGGCTACTAGGTACGATATATATATATATATATATATATATATATATATATATATATATATATATATATATATATATATATATATATATATATATATATATATATATGTGTATATCACGAAAATAAACACGTGATTAAGAATGTGACAATGTCAGACCACGGAGATCCTGTTTCATTTTTCCTCCGTGGTCTGACATTGTCATATATATATATATATATATATATATATATATATATATATATATATATATATATATATATATATATATATATATATATTAAAAAATTCAAAATTTTTGTAAATTTGTAATTTTCATGAAAGGAAATCTAATTAAACAGTAGTGAAGTGACCGTCATCAGAGTTAACAACTTGACAGTTGTAATTACATGTCACGCTAAATTCTCGACAAGTGAAACGCACTTTATTGCTGTAGGGAATGGCCATCAAGATTTACTAATAATATTTCAACAAAGATGCGTGAAGAAACCTGCTTTACTAGGGTTGAGAGTTGCAAAGGTTGTATATATGTGTATGTTTTTTTTTGTCTTTTTTGTTTTGTGTGTGTGTGTGTGTGTGTGTGTGTGTGTGTGGATTGTTTCAAGCGTAGGCTAGATATTTATGCAAATATATTTGGCTCAAAGGGTCTTCTACCATTTCAGTCAATCGTTTAATATATTTCTAACCTTTTTCACTCATGTCTTAAGTAATTTCTTTTGCCTGACAACCAGTTTTGCTGTTGTTAATGCAACTGTGAGTTTTTTGCTGTAATGATTAAAAAATCGTTTCTTTAAATATGTTTCCCAAATAATTTAATTCCTTCGCTCTCATCCCACACACACTGAAGGCAGTTTTGGTACTATTTAGGATGGATTAAATATATCAATAATTACTATAGAAATATTATAATCCCATCCTCTGTATTATTATGTATTAACGAATTATATAAACAAATTATTTCTTACAAAAAGTAATAATAATAATTATTATTATTATTGTTATCTATATAAATAAAAATGTAAATGTTGATACTGTACAAAATCGCTAATCTCCGAAAGTTCTTCACCGATCGCTCTGAAATTTTTACACTACGGTCCATTCAAATACTCACATGTTTTTATATGCCTACTATATGCATGCCACACCTGTGACAGGTA